>NW_017731543.1:2688078-2692022 GCF_001890085.2 Hipposideros armiger | reverse complement strand
TTGCAAATGATTAGTGTATGCACAGGTGTGACCCTTTGACTCAATCCCTAATTGAAATTATTTTCATTTACGGGGAAAGAGAAAATGTTACTGGCTCAAGATGACACCTCCTGTCTTTAAAATCTGCGTGCCTCACAGAAAGCCTGTGTGTATCTACATGTGTGGTGCATGTATGTGTGAAGCGTGTGGTGTGTATGAGTGCGGGGCGTGTGAGTGACGTTGTGTCTGTGCGCACGTGTGTGTGAGGTGTCCGCCCCGTGAGAGCTCCTACCTGTGCACATCCCGTCACCAGGTGAGGTGGGTAACCACACTCACTATGGGGAATGGGGTCCCACCTGGGAGCCACCACATCTAAAAGGAAATTGGAGTGTCATCCGTCTCTGCACACAAAGAGCCAGAAAAGATTCATGGGGGTGGGAGTGGCTCTTTCTAGCAGGAGAATCTGAACTTTCCTCATAAGAAAGGCCATGAGTGGGCAAAGGGAGGCCTGAGGCCCCTCACTCCAAAGCGCATCGCCCACCAGCTGGCCCTTCGGTGCTTTGGTGCGTGGGAAGCCGGGCCCGAGGGCGCCAGCCGCTGGCCTCGCAGCCCACGCAGGGGGCAAAGGCCACTTCGCCCGGGAGTGTGGGGGGCCTGGCCCTGCGGCCCGCGCCACCACCAAAGTAAAAGGTGGTGTTTCGCATCTTCTGATTGAAGAGGCAAGCGGGTGCCGCTTTTAAAAACAGAGATGTCTTGACTTAAAGAAAAGCTTAAATGAGAGGGGTGTAATTTGAGTTTCTAGAGGAAGAACCTCAGCTGGAGGAAACTGAGGGGCCGTGCTGCGGGGGCTGTGGGGGGCTGTGGGAGGAACTGGTGAGAGGGTACGTTCACGTGCGGATGCTGGGCCTCCGCCTCCTGCCCTGCGGCGCTGATGTGGCGGGGACTCCGCAGAAGCACCGCCTTGCTGCGACACACACACACTCACGGTCACTCACACTCACAAACTGTCACACTCACACAGTCACACTCACACACGCGCGCGCGCGCGCGCTCACAACCACATTTTCAAGTCTCTATGATCAACATGATTAGGGAGCATGGTGATAAAGAAGAGAAGTGGCCTGGAAGTAGTTTTCAATACAGAGCCCTAACATTTCAACTTCGCTTGCAAATTTAGACAACTTCGTGTTTCAGCCTTCAGAGCCTGCGAAAGCAGCAACATCTACTGCAGATAAAGAGCGTCTCAGTTTCCCTCCAGGTGAGGCCCTTGGTTGTTTCACAGAGAAGTGCTGAACACAGCATCACTCCTAATTACGTACATGGATTCTTTTAATGCAGGAGAAGTTGTTAACAAAGTGGCCAATTATCTGAAAATGTGGCATGACTGCGCTGCATTGCTGTGTTAATAAGTGCTCACAGTCACCAAATGAATACATGTAAATACATATCCTGATCCACATAAGCGCTTTTATTCCAAAAATTAAGTTATGAAATGTCTGTACTCTTTCAATAGAAACAGTAGGCAAAAGAGAAACCTAGAAAGAAAAAAGTGATAGCATCAATAAGCTTTTTCTTCAGGTTATATTTTTCTTTAGGATAGATAAATAGATAATACATATGTTATTCAAGTAATATCTGTATATAAATATATAATTTAGACAATTATAAAATGTGTAAGAAGTGACGACTCGTGCAGTCCCACACGTCAGAGTAAATAACTTTGAACTGTTTTGTATGAATATTTTTCACTCTTACATGAATATTTTTTTAGAAATTGGGAATATACTAAATGTACTGTTTTTGAACTACCTTTTTTCCTCTTGATAGCATAGCACAGAGTTTTTTCATAATAGTAGATATACTTCTATAACATTATTTTCATATCTGTAAAATAGGCTGTTTTGAGGTGTCTCAAAATGTATTTAATAAATATCCTATGATGGGGCATGGTTGCTTATAATAAATATAAAAGTAAAGATGATCTTTATTCAAAAATCTTTGTTTTCATCTCTGATTTTTTTTTAATTTCTAGAAATAGAATTGCTCAACCCTAGTAGAAGATAATTTAAAAGGTATGTGATAGCTATTGACAGGCTATTTTCTAGACTATGTTACTAATTTTTACTTTCATTCACACTCTGAAAAAAGCAGCAATAACACACCTTTTTTGGAAAATTGTCACTATTTTGATAGTCCCTATTTAATCACCAGCATTGCCAACACTTTATTTTTATGTATCAATTTGAAAAAAAAAAAGTTGGCCAAAATTTTTATGATTATTGTCTATATGCATGCTTTATATCTTTATATTGGTTTCTTAAAATTATTCTAAGTTATTTGTAAAACTTCATTGTGTGTTTAGACTACTGATCACAAGTAAGTTATGTGTGTTGCGAATCCTTTTTACAGTTGCCTGTGTTTCATTTTGATTTTGCTATGACAGTTTGAGATGAGCAGATAGACTAACTTTAGTGCATTTCAAGACAAGCTAAAGTAAGTGAAAAGAATGATACAATACATAAAAGAATGGAATATACCAGAATTATAAAAGATTAGGAATAACATAATAGAACTTAAGAAAGACTAACAAAAAAAATTATTCCTGAAAAGAAGACTAAACTAGAAATAGCACAAGGGTTAATAAGTATAACAGAGAATGACTAAAATGGAATAGAAGAAAAAATCAGGAAAATACAGGCTGTAAAACTGACAGTAGTAGAGAACGGCCAAAGAAGGTCTAACATATTATAAAAGGGGCCCAGGAAGAAAGACAACAAAGCAATGTGACAGAGCAAACACTAAATCTTATACTTCCTGAAATCTTTCCTGAAATTAAAAAAGAAAAATCTTTAAACTGCATGTTGAAAAGATACACTTGGTGGGAAAAGAAAAAAAATCATAATGACCAATATTGAAACATTTTAATGTAAAACTATGGGACTCTCAAGAAACAAACAGCAACAACAACAAAGAATTCTTCAAAAATACAAGTAAATAAGCCACTTATTTTAAAAAGTCAGATTATCATGAGACTTTCATAGCAATTACTTATGCCAGAAAATAATACAGCATATTTTAAATATGCAAAGAAAAAAAAGGGCGAGCCAACGACTTGATACTAAGCTAAGCTGATGCTTAAATATAAAAGGCATTTAAAACGCTCACCAATGTGCAAGCATTCTGGATGCATGATTCTCTGAGNCCCCAGCTCGGTCCTGTGCGATTTCTGCCTGGCTCTCAGCTCGGAGGGCAGGGTGCTGCCCACACGTGCATCAGGGTTGGTCTCTGGGCAGCTGCCCCGGACTGGGACCCAGAAATGCAGAGTGTATTTACGGGTTCAGATCTGCACAGAGATAAGCCGCAGTGGAGGCATCACACGTGCTTTCCTGTGACATCTGGTGACACAGAAGCCACAGAGAGTCCTAACAGCACAGAATGTTCCAGGAAGAGAAGAGGTGTCAGGGACAGCGGCCTTGGGTGCCACCCCTGCACGTGGCCGTGGGCACAGCCAGCCACCCACCTGTATGGTTACTTTCCATGCGTCAGTGATGGCTGTGTCGAGTGCCCGCCTCTGGGACCTGGCCTCCAGTTCCAGCACTTAGCTCTAAAACCCTGACTTACTTGGCAAAGCACATGCAGCCCCTCTTAGGGACCGGTGGCATATTTGTGGGGACCTCTGGGCCCTCCAGAGCCCCTCTGTCAGCTCGGGGTCCCTGCTCTCTGGGACCTGGGCGTCAGTCTGAGCACTCTGGCAGTGCAGTGTGTCCTGACCTTTGCATGATGCTCATGAACTAGGAAGGCTTTTCAGCGGTGAAAATGTCGAGCTTCCCTGTGAGTTGGGAGCAACCGAGGTGGAGGGGAGCAGGCTCATTTTGTCGTTGGGTGACACAGTTCACGGTTTAACATAAACCACAGAAACATGAGAAAGCCGTATGAAGAGTGATTTCCTTTTCGGAGACTTAAAC
>NW_017731543.1:2672266-2685158 GCF_001890085.2 Hipposideros armiger | reverse complement strand
GACTCTGTTAGAAAATGAGCTTCAGAAAGCCAACATTAAGACATTCTACATAAGGAGTGTTTGTGGCACTTAAAACACTTTGGATGCAGAGCAAATAAAAGAATAGTGGTTATAAGGTCTAGATGACAGTAAGTAATGGCTTTATGCTCTGAAAGTACAGATAAATTACAACCATTAAAATTGAGGGGTGATGAGGAGATCATATAAAACATAGAATGAGGTTGGCGTTGCCCTAAAGTTATTAATGGAAAAAAGTATATTAATTTATGTCAGTTACTAGAAAGATAAAGAGGAGAGAAAGGGGAGGAATAATTTATAAATAATTCCATTATTGTTTCTCAGAGAATAAACATAAATAAAAGAGGGAATGGCAGTCATGATATTAAGAAATTGGCTGGGGCAGCCAGTTAGCTCAGGTGGTTAGAGCGCAGGCTCATAAGACCAGGGTTGTGGGTTCGATTCCCACATGGGCCAAGGAGCTGCACCCTCCACATCTAGATTGAAGCAACTACTTGACTTGGAGGTGATGGGTCCTGGAAAAGCACAGTTCCCCAACAAAATTTCTAAAAAAACCAATTTTTTAAAAGAAATTGGCAGAAATATTGGTACAAAGTTAACCATAACATAAACATAAACAGAATTTATATTAAAAAACTATACTAAAAAGAGAAATAAAGCAAAAGTTATAGACCATTTAATGAATCACATTGCTCAAGGCTTATGTGTCTATAACAACATAACAGAATATTTTATATAACAATGTAACAGAACTGACCAAATATATTGATTATATCTCTATCAGTTTCAGTCACCTATTTAAAAAAAAGATGTTTTTCAAGCAAACAAAGTTAAATCCAAAACTGTGCTCTATAGTAAAGACACACCCAATACAAACCAGAAACACTACAAAGAAAATGATAGACAAATATATACAACCGACAAACACTCATAAAAAAGAAAAGATGTAATTTTGTATCTGGCCAAAAAGCGTTAAAGAGAAAAAGAAGTCACTTTAAACTAGTGAAGACTACACACTACTATGGAGATATGATAGCAGTGAATATTTATGGCTTCCGGAACAACTTTCACAAAGCAGAAACTACGGAAGATACAAAGAGAAAACAGAACACAAACACACTAAGTAAGTACTGAATACATTTCTTTCCACTCAAAATATATACATCATAATATAAAAAATTTAAATAACAGGCCCAATAGTAAAACCCAACAAATATGCACTGAACTCCTATCTCCAGTATCAGAGACTGAGCCTTCTCAGCGGGGCTTCGCACAATATGTACAACACATCTGAATCCTCAAAGAAAAACCCGATACATTCCAAAACAGGAGCAAATACAATCAGAATTCTCTGATTATAACACAACGAGATAGCATAAAAAGTTCAAAAATAAAAAATAGATTCTTCTACTTTTATGTTTTATAAAAGCCATCACTAAACAAATTATTGGTTGAAGGTAAAAAAAAAATGTAAGAAAACAATGCCAGAGTTTTCCCAAATTTGATGAAACACATAAATTTATAGATTCATGAATCTCAGTGGACCCTATCAGAATAAATACAAAGGAAACTCACCTGAGCACGTTACAGACACGGTGATATAACCAAAGGTAAACAGAAAATCTTTAAATCAGCCTGAGAAACATGGCACATTCACATGGAGGGCCAATGAGTCAAATGTCTCCTGACTTCTAATCCCCCAAAACGGAAGCCCCAAGACAGTGAAATAACACCTGTAAAAATCTAGAAGATTAAAAATATAGGCAAACCCAGAATTCTACATTCAGCAAAAAGGTTCAAGAAGAAGCCAACATATATTTTCAGATCAAAGAAAACCTGTTGTGAGTAACTTTCACCACTAGAAATTCTAAATAAAGTTCGTCAACCTGAAGACAAATGATACCAGATAGAAAATTAGCTTTTCCAAAAACAAATAAATAAAGAGAATCCAAAGGGTCAAGAGGAGGGGACAAAGATGGGGGAAGGGCTTGGACCATCCTGAGGAGGTTTCTTCTCAGGAATCCATTTTCTTGATTTAATCTCCCTTTTTTCCTCTTTTTGCTGACATTCGCCTTGTCCTATTGATTTACTCTTGGAAAGTATTTCTGGAGTTTCTCGTGGAAACACTGACTCAGTGTGTGGTACCGTTCCGGCCCCGCTTCCTCCAGCACCTCTCCTTACCCTGTGGTATGATTTCGTCAGAACCCCATCAGACTCCTTTTCACCTTCGTCTCTCATCACGGATCTTGTAGTTTAGAGTTTGCATTTTCTTCGCATTCGGCGAGAGCACAGAACGGATTCTGAGCACACAAGCATTGTACTCCCTTTAGTAAAACATTTTTTCAAAAATTTTTTCTCTGTATTTTAGTGTTATGCTTATACACCTTTTTTAAAAAAAAATACAAGGTAGATATTTTTCTAGGTTCCCGATGAGTTTTTCTGCTTACACAGAAGCATGTTGTGATATGCATGTTTACGCTGGTTCTCTACACAGGTCCCCTGATGCTGCTAGAATGATCTAACCAGGAAAGTGAGAGGTGCCGGCATAGACCCTGCTCAGTGATGCCATGGCCTCACGGGATGTGAAGGAGCTCGGAGGACTGGCGAGAACCAACCACATTTGCCTCTTAGGTATTTTCCTGCTGAATTTATTAAAACTGCTATTTCAAGGACTGGTCTTCTAGTTACCCGCTCTAGTGTCCTATCTTCTGCTCTGGGTTTCCTGAGTGTCTGAAGCCCTGTCTGTATGGCTCTGCTGTCTCTTATGTTTGAGAGCAAGACCACTGGGGCAGGAAAGAGACCCTCCAGGCTGACAGGGTCTCCACTTCTCAGGGGAAGTTTGCAGCCAGATAAGCCCCGTTAGACTAAGCTGTCTGCTTGCTGTCACCTCTCTGTCCCTAGGAGCTTCTGGCACAGCTACTTATGAATGCTATTGGCTTGTCCCAAAAAGAAGATCAAGGTGCAGACACAGGGGTCCTTTTTCTTCCACTCCTAACACCCTCGTTTTAGAGAGTATCAGGAGCTCTGCCTAGAGGCATGAGCATTCCACGAAAGGATGTGTGAGTCCGCACGTCTTCTTTTAATCTGGCCCCATCTGCACTTTATATATAAGAAATTCATTAAACTTTCTGGCATTCTGCTGATAGCCTTTCCTGGATTCCAGCCTTGAGTCTATTTTTAGCTTCCTTTGATTATCACTGTTGGTTTTGGGAAGAGGGCTGTTGGACATCTGGGCTTACGTCGCCATCTCTAGAAAAAGTGACTATTCAGCTCTTTAAAGAGACTTATTTCCTACACATCAAACAAGGAAATTTATGAACCTAACACCAAACCAATTATTTTTCTTCTGTGTCAATCTGTGTTGTGTTTCAAACTTATTAATGGAAATGTGTAAGTATTACCAAACAGAACTTCCTTTTCGTACTCGCAGTCATTACCGGTGTGTGAATGATTCATTTAAAATACACACGCTCACACATTGCTGGACAGCTGCACTGTCTCACTAAGAATCCCTGACTCTACCTCCCAACTCTGAAGCCCCGTCTCCTGTGCTCTCAGGCCTGAGGTCATGCTCACTGGAGGGGACATGTGCCATTAAATCATAACTGTGGAAGTCATTCTCCTGGACCAACTGAGGGTAGCTCTCAAATTAGGTGCCTTGTCCCCTATTCTCATTTGTCACAATCCCTCCCCCCAGTAGGGAATCTGGGGGTGCAGGCACCACTTGGCTTGGTCAGACCCCAGACCCTAACCTTACAACCTGGTGTGGGATGCCGCCTCCAGCTTCTGTTAGCTTCCCACGTCTGTCTTACTCCCAACGGCCCCTCTAATGCTGCCCTGACATGGATAGTTCAAAGCTACCTTGCCCAACATTTATATCACTTACCCGAATAAATAGGACCTTTCCTAACCTCATGAACCTTAGAACTGCATAAATACCCACCCCCTCCATAGGGCAATAAAGCCAAAGATGTATTAAATGATTTTATTTCCATACTTAAAATTCTAGTTTACTAGATATTTTGGGAGTTCCCAGGTGATTATGGCAAGAGGATGTTTCGTATCCAATTCCAGAAGACTTTTCATTGAAACTGACATTACCTTAGCAACTCCATCATTAAAGCTGTGTTCTAACTCCCTGGGAGATTTCAGGGCTGGGCCTTCCTGACACCTTCCGATGACCACACTTCTGTCTGGAATGCAGAAACCAGGAAGAGCTGGAATTATCCAAAAGGATCCATCCGAAGTTCACGTGGGTACACAGAGCCAAGAAAGAAATCACTTACACAAATCTATGTTCAGAAGGAACTTAATTACAGAGACGTAAACCAACATGTATAAAATCTACCTACCCAGTTACACTAGGGTCTACTGTGCCATGTTGTACTGTATATTTTGTTCATCATTTGTCTATTCCCATGGGATTTTCTATAGATTCTTTTCATTAAACCAAAAACTTCCTTGCTAATTGGCTGGACCTATAAAGTGTTCATGGCTTAAAAGGTCACCTATTATTCCAACAGTAGCTGTGAGAGCCCTGGAGCACATGGGGGAGACAGGTGGGTCACTCCTATGAGGTGGTGAATTACAGTGATTGATTTTCAAATGTTTATCAACTTTTCTTTTCTGGGATAAAACTTACCAAAGCATCATATATATTGCTGGATTCTATCTGCTAATTCTTTACAAAGGATTTGTGTCCACTTTTATGAGAAATGTTGCTTTTCTTATTTTTGAAAACTCTTTCTCGGGTATTGTTTTTAGGATTCTATTAGCCTCACCAAGTGACTTGACAAGCATCTCTTTTTTCTCTATTTTCTGAAAGTTCTTGTATAAAATTGGGACTATTCCTTCTTTAAATCTTGAATAGGATTTATCAATGATGTGAATCAGGAGTGTTCTTTGGGGAGAGATCTTTATTATAAATTAAATTTCTCTAATGGCTATAGGACTATTCATATTTCTATTTCCTCATGAGTCAGTTTTGGTAAGCTGTGTTTTTCTAGAAATTAGCCCCTTTTATTTATATTATTGAATGATTGCCATGAGAGAAGGTGACCTATAACATCCTAGAAGTATTGAAAAGCTATTATATATCATTTAGACTTTAAATATCTCTAGAATATGTAGTTCTGGCTTCTCTTTCTTGAAACTTATTAGGAGATTATAAACTTCATTAATATTTTCAAATAACTAACTTTGGACTTCGTTAAATTTCTCTATTGTTTTTTTTTTAATTTTATTGATTTCTGCTCTATTATTCATTTTCCTTCTACTTGAGCTATATATACTTTACATTTCTTTTTCTAGCTTCTTAAATTGGAAACATAGATACGTGATTTTAAACTTTTTTCCTTCTTCATTACTACACAAATATTTTACAATGAAAAACCATTTGTGCTACTTATGGAAGATGTTTTTAATAAAGTTGCACAGAAACACACACACACACACACACACACACACACACACATACCTGTGAATAATTCCAGTTCATGCTGTGAACATGCTAATCCCATATGCTAACAGGTACAACTTGCATGAAATGTTCTGATTTTAGACTTTGGGCTGAGAATTTCTCTGAACTTTAAGTTGTATGTTTGCTGTCTGTTTAGCTCTCTGCATTGCAATGAGACCCTTGAATTCTTAGCATGCAGCATTTCATCTCAGGTAGTGTTGGCTGCCTGGCACACGGAAGCATCCAGTTGCTAGACAGAACTGCTTACCAAAAGTGGACTATGTTCATATTTAGCCAGTAATTTTGATATTAAATTTATGTTTTTGCTCAAGCACCTTCACCTGGGTGTACTGCATGGGATGTTTCTAATCAAAATTCTTACCTTGTACTTAATCAAAATGCAATTTTTTTATCAAGTTTGTGAAACCCAAATCATTACAGACTGGTCTCTCTGATTAAAAAGAATCTGAATAAATCGAGAGTGATTTAGCTATAGAAATACTTTACTACTGTACATTAATGTTGCCCATTCAAATATAGATCATTTGAAAATATATAGAAGTCCACACATTCCCTTTATGAAAAATAGAATCTCTGTGTGAGTTAGAGGATTTGGGGTCCTCTAGAAATAAGTAAGGAAGACCTAGATTTTTCTGGCACCTGTTCACTCACTTAGGTGTTGTTTCACTTTTGCATCATGGGTCCCAGTGAGTGATTATTAACATCCATTCCACAGCTAAGATGTAACCCTATCAGCTCTTCATAGTGCATACAAATCATTTCAGGGACTTCAGAATTCACCCAACACATATTGCTAATAAGTAGTCCTCAATTCAGGAAACTGAATGAGACTCAGATAGGCCCAAGTAAATACACTGTAACTTTGAATCAACAATGCCTGGAGTTCCAGTCGTTCATTCTCTTCATCATTTATGAAACTTGGCATTTTCCAACGGCAATGAATTTTTAAAATCTCTTTATTACAAGAAGTAAGGGTACAGGTTTTCAGTGTCTGCATTTAAGAATCTTCCATGATCAGCCCAAACACAATTCTCCACTGTGCACTTTCATAGAACCAAAGTGCTCGCAACATGAAGGTCACCACTGTCCCACAAGGGGTGGGGGTGGGGGGCTCCCGGGGCACTGTGACCTGACAGGAAATGACCTGCAGTGGGAAACACGTAAGAGGCCCAAGGCATGAAGTCATATGTGTTCCACTGGACGGATCTGGTATCTTGTGGAAGTAAAGAGAAGATTTGCAGCACAAAATTGAGCATTCACGATGACCATCAGACCCACAACTACTCATTCATAAAAACTACCCATTCATTCACTTAGCTAGCACACAGCGCCTACATGCGACTATCGGGTCCATTCCAGCTGCCACAGATGCAAGCTTACGTGGGCACCGCCTCTGATTTAAGCACCTCCTCGGCCAGTTATTCTTTCTCCTGCACCGTCAAAGCACTTGCAGAAACCTTTTCAGCGCCCTGGATTGGGGTGTCTTACCTTTACGTCAGTATAACCAACAACAGAGTTTGCCCATGCCCAGCACACTAGGGGTCCCTGGCACATATAAGCCATCATCACTGCACCATCACTTTTGGAACACCCTTCTTGAGACCATCGGTTTGTACTGTCACTTACACCATTGTCCTCTTCCATCCTCCAGTTACCCTGCTGGACCCGTCAGTCCCCTAAACCATCTGCCTGACAGAATGAGGTGTCCTGAGAGTGGATTATATGAGTTATTATCAAGTAATGCAGGCCACACCCCGTTCATTTTAGCCACCAACGACTGTTCATCATTTTAGATGAAAATGAGCATTTGCACATTCTAAAAAAGCGGTGGGGTGGGGTGGCTTGAAGACCCCTCACAGACGTAGGAGAGACAACACCGACAGAGCAGACACTCTGTGAGTCAGGCCTTGTGCAGACAGGAAGGAAGCCATTGTGACCTTCCCCATGGACGTGGGCCTGCAGGGGTCTCACACTGACCTGGCTTCCCTGGGCAGAGGCCCTTGGCCTGGGTGCTCCACTCCCTCATTCATCGTCGTCTTTCAGTGACGCCAACCCTGACCACCCACGCTGAGACCACATCCCTCATTGCTTCACTTCCATCCTCAGAATTTATCACCGGATTATACACTGTGTATTTTGCTGATATATTTTTATTGCCGTTCTCCCTCGCTAGAATGCAAGCTGGATTCAGAAGAAGAAGAGGCACTCAAGATCAAATTACGAACATTTGTTGGATACTGGAGTGCTCCAGAGAATTTCAGAAGAAACCTCATCTGGGTTTTATGGACGAGAGTCAAGCCTTGGGCTGGGTGGATCATGAAAAGCCCCGAGATGCTCTGAAAGACATGGACGTGCCTCCACACTCAACTGTCCTGGTGTGCGGCCTGCACTGTGGACAGGAAGCCACTGTCAGGACAGAACATGGAGACAGAATGGTTTCCCACGGGCAAAGGGGTCAGACAGGGTGGGTTTTATCTTCCTATTTGTTCAGTCTGTATGCAGGCACATCCTACGAAAAGCTGGGCTAGACTCAGAGGAAGGGGGAGTGAAAACTGGTGGAAGAAATATCGATAATTTCAGATACGCAGATGACACCATATTGGAGAAAGTAGCAATGATTTGAAATGACTTCCAATGAAAGTGAAGGAAGGAAGTGCCAAAGCAGGACTGCATCTGACCATCAAGAAGGCAGAAGTTATGGCCACAGAAGAAAATATACAACTTTAACATACACAATGAAGACACCGAAACTGTTACAGATTTTGCTTCCTCGGTTCAGTCACCAATTCAAATGGAAGCTGCAGCCAAGAAATCGTGAGAAGGCTGAGACTCGGAGAGGCAGCGATGGGAAAGTCAGGGAAGTCACCAAGAGCAAAGATGTGTCATTAGAGGGACCAAGGCCGAGACCGTCCACCCCTCGTCTTCCCAATCACGGTACAGAAACTGGGACCGTGAAGAAGACCAACAATAAAGAGTGTTTATCATCTGGTGGGGAAGAGAGCTCTACAGGTACCCTGGGCCACCAGGGAGACGGACAAGTGGGTCCTAGAGCCTGAATCATCGCTGGGGGCAGAAATGACAAAACTGCAGCTGTCCTACTTCGGGTATATCATGAAAAGTCAGGGTTCTTTGGAAAAGACACTTACATGGGGAAAATTGAAGGCGCAGGAAAGGGGAAGACCAAACAGGAGATGGACTGACTCCACGAACGAAGCCACAGGCTGTCTCCAGGAGCTGAGCAGGGCTGAGGGCAGGACACTGGGGACGTCACTCATCAGAGTCACCAGACTCAACGGCATGTCACGCACAGATGGTGCCAGCTGCATAGAGCAGGTAGATTCACCTGCCTGCTCACCGCTGTAGCTCAAGTCTGCACACAGTAGGTGCTTAGTAAGTATTGCTCAGTGTCACCTAACATAGTCAATGTGCTCATAGGCACATGCACAGTAATAAGAAAAAGTCACTTTAAAAAAATGTTTTAATGATCTTTTCACAAGTCTGACTGAACCCCCCAGATAATTTTAATCCTGAGAATATACAAACACTCCTTAATGCTAATTGTGTAAAAGAGAAATTGAAAAGAAATGAGAAGCTGGAATGGAAGAGATAGCTTCTCTTTTTCTAGAGGAATAAAGAAATCAAAGGACAAAATTATCTTTCCGAGTTGCATCAGCAAATGTGCATAAAAACAGAACACCGAAGCCGATTGGTCCCACCCCACCTTCTTCCTGGGGAGTCAGTCTTTCTCCAACCCCTCCCTCTTGCTAGGACCCAGGGTGCACACCTGCAGCCCTGCTGGGCCTTCCCAGGGGAGCCCCTCCCCTGCCTCTACACCTGGACGGATTCTGGCAGAGTCTCCGCCTCCCACGGGAATTCCTCCAGCCTCCCAAGCCTGGCATGCCCTGGGAATGCAAGGGTCATAATTAATGGTTCTTAATGATTTTTAATGGCCTTACCTTTGATATTCACTTGTTCTTGCTCCTCGCGTAAATTCAGTTTCAACTCTGTATAAATGATTATACCCCACCCAAGCCACCCTGTGCATCACTGGGAAAGTCCCCTTTTGTGCAATAGTGGGACCCTGCGCCCGGGGCGGCTCCACGCTGAGGGTCCCCGTGGAGACCGCGCTGCTTCTGTGGGGCACGACATGCGTGCATCCAGTCTCGGTGTCAAATAGAAGTCACCCCTACATGGGCACTCCTCAGGCAAATTATCCATCTGAAAGGTAAATTAAAGTAATATGACGGTGATAATTTTTTAAAGATCCATTAACCATGGGATACATTTCACAACAAAATTCACCATAATCATTTATTTGGGATTTCCTGAGCTATCGCTCATTTTTCTAATTTTTAGAACATTTGGGGCACAGAGTTAGTGTGTTAGCTATACTACATGGAAACAGCTGACATTTCCAACTCTGGGTTCTGTGACATACATGGAAACCCCAGAATAATAAGTTGTATCTGTGATTTGTTTCCCTGTACTTTGTAATTCTAAATAGATCTGTTTCTGTGGAACTATTCAGTGAATAGTTGAATCATATCCATCTAGCTTTCTTCTTTATGTCGACTGAGCTTATCACAGCTTCCCTCGTGTTACGGGTTATTCCTTTAGAAACCGGAATGCTGTTCAGTGTCTCCTGGGAGCTGGGCAAACTTTTGTAACGGACCAACAGTCATGAGTTTTAGTTCTTCAGCCCTCGGCTTCTCTGCCGAGCCGCCCCACTCTGCCGCTGTCGCGTGGAGGAGACAATGTGTCAGCACTGGTGTGTCCCGGGGATTGTCACAAGGGCAGGCGGAGGCCAGACTGGGCCCATGGACCAGTGTGGGATGACTGCTGTGCTGGAGAAATAAGGTGTCCACCCGCCCTACGAGGGCTCACAGTGCCGGAGACGGGGGCAGGTGTGACTGAGTCCCAGGCAATGTCCCCGGGCGGGGAGGGGTCAGAGCCCCGGAGCACACCATGGTGTGGAGGTGTATAGCACACCAAGAAGATAGGCGCCCCACGCCAAGCTGTAATTTTAAGTGTTTCAATTGAGATAGAATTCTATGTTATCACAGCTCCAATTTGAATTAATCAACCTGTGAAAATGACGCAGGCTGGGAAATTCAGTGACGAAAGGTAGGATGAAAGCGATGGACACTGGAGCTTAGCGTTGAAAGGTGGATTTGCCCAGTATGCCTTTTTCCCATTTATTTGACAAATATTGACAGAGGCACAGCCACGTGTCAGGTACATTTCTAGACATCAGGCGACGGCAGTCAGCCCGGCCGACCAGGTCCTCACCTTCCTGGGGCTGATGTTCCGATGGAGAGACAGACAAGAAGTGTATGCAGGCAGGTCGGGGTGTGCTACGGGGGGTCAGAGTGGGCAGGTGCAGGGAGGGGAGAGTGATGGGAAACCCGGGGATGGGTCCCGTGGGGCCTTGCAGACCACAGACAGGGCCACAAATTGGGAATGAATGAGATGGGGGCCATTGGAGGCTTTTGGACAGGGCAGTGACAGGGCCTGACTTACCTGCTGGAGAACGGGCCCTAGAGCAACCCCTGTGGGAAGCGGAGAGAGTGCAGAGGCTCTCACAGTGCCATGGACAGTGATGGCGGCCCAGGAGAGTGCACAGAGGGCACCTCACCACGGATCCACCTCAGGAGCCCGGTGCTGTCCTTCGGTGGGTGATGGGCCTGCACTTCTAGGGTCCGTGAGACTCACCTGCTGACAGAAATGCAGGTTCCCCTTCCTCAGCTGTCTGCTGCTGTGCAACAAATTAGCCCCAACTGAGCAGCTTGAAACAACAGACACCTATCTACCATCGTGCAGACTTCCGGAGGCTCTGGGATGGAGAACAGCGAGCTACATGGTTCCTGTTCAGGGCTCTCCACACGGTTGGAGTCAGACACGCCCTGGGGCTGCAGCATCTGGAGGCTGACCAGCACTGGGACACCCGCTCCCCACGTGGCTTCTCACGTGGCTGCTGGCAGAAGGCCACGGTCTCCCCTCAGGGCTGCCTGAGTGTTCTCACGACTTGGTGGCTGGCTTCTTCCAGAACGAGTGGTCCAGAGAGCAGGGAAGAGCTACAGTGTCTTGCATGACCAGCCTCAGAAGTGACATGCCATCACTACTGACCATCCTATTGGGCACACCCCGGTGCCACATGGGGGCTTGGACACCAAGAGGCTAGATCCTTGGGGCCAGCTCGAAGGCTGGATGCCCTCCCCACTCTGCTTGGGCGGGTCTGAGCAGACCAAGGCATTTGGGTAAGTCCCTGGTTTCTCCTTGAGTCGGAGAGCTTGTGGGTCGCACTTGGAGAGAGGCTGATGCAGGCAGAGGTCCACGAGAAGGTCTGCAGAAGAGCTCGGGGCATGAGGCCTCAGCTGCAGGAGGAAATCTTTCTCCCATCACCACTCCCAGTGCCAGCCACGGCCGTCGCCCCCACAGCAACTCACATGCTATACCATTCTCCTTATGAGGTCAGCTCAGGCCAACTTAACACCAAGTGGCCATGGCCCCCAGTGGAAGGACAACCACAGCTGTGATGCTCGCGTTCAGCCCACCTAGGCCAGCTCAGCCATGCCACGCAGAGGGCCTTTCGGGAGGTAACTACGGCTGTAGGAAACTTCAGGTGGGTGAGGCCTAACTGTCTAATTCTCCCAACCTCATAATATGATTGTAATGAAAGCAAATATTAGAGCCAATTAGGGCTACACCTATGAAACCTGTTAAATACGCCTGTGTGAACAAGCAGGTATAAATTTCCTTACAACCTGTTCTGTAAGCTTGATGGAGTCCCAGACACTTCCCTTGACATGGGATGCGTCTCTGTCTTTTGAGCTGTAACACCTTTACAGAGCGTTTAGTGCAGTCATAATTACACCAAGACGGTGTATAAACCAGGGCTGTCCTGAGCAAGTTGGGAAACATGGTCTCTGTGAGAACTAATTTGGGGTGTCAGCTTGGCCAGGCTCTAGGCCCAGTGGTTTGGTCAAACCCCAGCCTGGATGTTGTTGTGAGCGTACCTTTTAGTGCTTAACTTTGAGGACAGCAGATCACCCTCTATAAAGTGGGTGGGCCTCATCCAATTAGTGGAAGGATTTCAGAGCAAAGATTGAAGTTTCCCAAAGGAGAAAAAATTTTGCCTCAAGACGGCAATAGACACACCCTGCCTGAGATCCCAGCCCGAAGGTTTTAGACTCAAGGCTGAAACATCGATTCTTCCCTGAATTTCCAACAGGCCAGCCTGCCTTGCAAGTTTCAGACTTGTCAGCCCCACAATCTTATGAGCCAACTGCTTAAAATAAATCTCTGTCTCTCAGATAGATAGATGATGGATGGATGGATGGATGGATGGATGGATGGATGGATGGATAGACAGATGACAGAAAGATAGATGATAGA
>NW_017731543.1:2661795-2666921 GCF_001890085.2 Hipposideros armiger | reverse complement strand
AGGAGGCGTGTCTTATCCCAGGGTGTTGGTTTAAGCTCAGGGTTCTCCTGGAAAGGAGGGCTGCTAGAGTTGGGGTGCTTTCTGTGCCCAGTGGGCTGTTTAGTGGCTGCAGTGAGGAAACCTCCTTGTGGACACCGGGGGCATTTTGGTAACACCAACACCCCCACAGCCCCCAACCCCGTTTTGTCTACAAATGTCATTCCTCGGATTTGACCAAGTTCTGTAATCTTTCCTGTGCTCTGCTGAGTAATCGCACTGAACAGACAGCCCATCAGAACACACTGCTGGGCCACCGCCAAGACACGTCCTTAGCGCTGTGACTCCTGCCAGCACTGGACTGGCAGCCACACACTTTGTGCGGCAGCAGGCGCCCCGTGTGATGTCACAGCGACCCACCGGGGCGGCTGAGCCACGTCTGTGTGCAGGAGACGCAGGTGGCCCCCCAGCGCAAAGCCGGTGTGAGCGTAAAAGCAATGGCTGGCGGCCTTGGTTACAAGTGTGCGTGGACTTACTTACGCTGCACTTTTGTCCACAAGAAGATTTCCAGTAGCTGACGGCATACCTGCCCATCTATAAGTGTTACAGTGTAAATCCTGGATGTTCTCTTTAGGCATAGGACCCACCCAATCTTTGTATTTCTATGACTATGACTTCAGAGAACATCAAGGAACTCGTTTCTAAAAGATAAGCATAGTATGTATTTTGTAGACAAAGCTGAAAGGCAGGACATTATAAGATGGACGCAGTCATGGGATTTTAAAGCAGTCGCTTTCATTTTAAAATGCTGGAATGGGTTTCTGTTTCTTCAGAGACAGAAGCAGAGAAAAGGTACTGAAAGCAGCCAGTCGCAGGGGTAAGGGGGCTTCGTGGGGGCCAGTCACAGGGGCAGCTCGTCCTGGGCTTCCAGTATTTCTGCGTCTTCTCCCCGAGCCCACCTC
Source organism: Hipposideros armiger (assembly GCF_001890085.2). NCBI lineage: Eukaryota > Metazoa > Chordata > Mammalia > Chiroptera > Hipposideridae > Hipposideros > Hipposideros armiger. The sequence continues at coordinate 2,665,983 of NW_017731543.1, read as the reverse complement.
CTGACGTACGACCCAGATCTCCAGCCCTATAGTCTGCAGTCGCAGTATACACTTTTCATGGGTGGACAAATCGCTGATAGAGAGTGGGCCCCGTTCTCAGTTCTGCCACGATCTTCCTTCCACTGTAAAAACAGTTGGTATGAGCCCAAAGCAATTGGCTTTGAGGAAAATATTGCAACGGCGTCTGACTTATCCCGAGTCGAGATGCACCAAAAAGGGCAGCGCAGCCATTGACCAATTTTTTACAACACGGCAGTGTGTTTTCCCACATGCATTTTTATGATCAAAGAAACACAAATTATGTTTATTTATGAGTATGATATAGTCCAGCTCATTTTGAAAAGTTTTAAAGCAGCATTTATCATCTTCTTAGCAAAATCACAAAAGCATTTTCTATAACATGGGAAATGTCCATTTATCAACTAAGATTTATCAAGCACCTAAATGAATGGCTTTCTCGTGGTGACACCTTAGGCCCCCAAGAAATGAGTGTTCAGAATGTAAAGCTGCAGAGTCCCTGCTGAACTGTTGCTGAACAGAACCATGATCATGCTCCAAGGGCGAGTCACTCACTCACTCGTTTCTTCCGGAAGCTTCCTTGAGGGGTTAGTGGTGCCAGGTGCCTCTCCACCGCTCCATCGTCACTAGCTGCCCACACCTGAAATCCTCTTTGGAGAATGTCCCTCGGGCTATTGGAGATGCTTGGCCCAAACAACAAGAGCCAGCATGGCCGGGAACGTCCCTCTCTCCCTCCAGGGCAGACTGTCACCAGGGCTGCCTGGGCAGAGGACCTGGGACACCAAGCCTGAGTGGGGACACACGTGGCAGAAGACTGCCCCTCCAGGGCCCGCGGGGCCAGGCTGAGGCGCGGCTCTGTCCGGGTGGCATCCTAGCCCCGCTTTTCTGTCCTGTACCTGCTCTCCACGTACCTGGTGGCCATTCCCCAATAATCACCATGTACAGGCCTTTGTCTCACAGCGTGTTTGGGGGGAACTTGACCTAAAAACCAGGCTGGATGGTAGATGATAGGAATTCAAAATAAATATTTCTCACCATGGTTAGAAATCGTAACCTTGTTTTCCACTGATCTGACACATTCTTAAGAATATTAGTGGGCTGACCGAGTGGCGCGTTGGTTAAAAGCTGGCTTGGGACGCCAGCTCTGAGCAGCAGGGCCCTGGTTCGGATCCCACATGAGGGCCAGTGACATGCCCTCTACAGCTAAGATGGTGAACAACAGCTCAATCTGGAGCTGGGCTGCTGTGAGGCGCCGACGACGGCATAGGCTGCAGTGGGCATGAGCTTCCNGTAGAACTTTCTAGGCCCTTAAACCCCGTGTGTATAAGGTTGAGAGCATCTCTCCAGTATTTTAGCAAATCTGTGCAATCTTGACACACTAAGTTCATGCCTCAGCTTTTCTCACATTGTCAGTCTACAGTCGGCCATTTTCACTGATTAAAACCCGACTCTGACATGCAAACTTCCTGTGTGACCGAGGTGTGGATGGCGGCCTCTGATGAAATGCTAGCCGACCGCCCCTGGCATGTGGGGATTCTGGTGCTACCCGGGCTGTACACACCCCCTGACAGCAGGCTGTCTACACTGCAAGTCAGGGAGTTTGACTCAAACAGGAGTTGCAGCCCCTCCCTGCTGTGGGTGCATTCTGTTGGTCAAAGAGGCCACTGGGCCTGCCCACAATCAAGGGTCCTATTTGATGCCACCTCCCAGTGGGTAGTGGCCATCTCCAGTCTGCCTCCGGGAGTACCAAAGCTAAGGCTGTGCCTGTGGGGTGCACCTCTGCAGAGAAAACACAGGTTACAGCCACCAGCTCTGTGACATGCACGTCCCTGCCCATCACACCCATCTCACATAAGCAGTCTTTGTGCATCTGCCCTCCTCTGAAGACAAAGTGCCTTCCATTGAGCAACTGGGTACGTGCTCTCTCCTCTGACGTCACTTATTTGGAGAGCCTTCTGCCTTGGCAGAGCTCAGCCCCTGGGAACCCTTGCTACATTTCTTCCTCAGTGCAGAGAAGACCACCCACTCTTTATGTGCAATGTCTGTACCTCTTTGTTTCATACATTAAACAAAACAAAAAGTATCTCCAGAGCAGGCCTGAAACGAAGCCCACGGTCCCACACGGAATTGCAGGATGGAGCGAGGCCAAGCACCCGTCCCGGTTGCACCTGCATGTCTGTAGTTAAAGCAACTGCTGGGAGTGGTGGGTTTGGGCTTGCGCTGAGGGGGGTGGAGCGGGGAGCTTGTCTGAAACTGAAACACAAGCAGAAGCTGCCCTCCTCCTCCAGGTATAACTGTGACGGTGCTTTAGAAATCGGCTTTGTCAGTCTCTTGAGGACCTGCTAGAAGACGGAGCTCATGCGCCCTCTCCCATTTATTTTGTCTAACCTGTTGTTGTTGCTCGGTCTCCACCCTCCTGTCACTGTCACCAGGTCACCAGGTATAAAGCACAGAATCCTGTCTGCCGATTCCTCCTCCAGTAGCTTTTAGAGAGTCTGCCCTCAGGACTGTGCTGTGAGAATGTGCCGGCTTCACACACAGTCATTCTGATGGCCCAGACGCTTCCATATTAGAATGGCTTTGCCTAAGTTCGTTCTCTCTCTCTGTCTCTCTCTCTGTCTCTCTCTCTGTCTCTCTCTCTCTCTCTCTCACACACACACACACACACATACACACACACACACACACACACACACACACACACACACACACTCCAAAATGATCGTATTTCCTAGACCACTAAGCCCCAGGAGCCCCAGACACAAATTCTGGAGTCCAAGGAAGGATACCTTCTTCCTGGGGAGACCTTGTACCAAACACAAAGCGTTTGAATCACCCCTCTTTGCGGAAGGCACCTTGTCATAAGCATTGTTCCTGAACTCACCAGCATGCCCAGGCCGTGACTCAAGTCCACAAAACAACTAGCATCACCCCCTTAGAATGGCAGAGGGTGGAAAGTTAAGAACTAGCTCCCAAACGCTCCGTGGGAGCCGGGCCTCAGCTGAGATGTGGCCACATGCCACTGGGTGACATCTGCAGCCTGTGGGAGGGGCATGACATCTGGCCTCTTCCTACACCGAGAACCACAGTCCCAGCGCTGTCTCCTGCTTTCCAGACAGGGCTCCACCTTCTGCACCCTGACAGCCTGGGGACACCTCCTCAGAACACCCACTGTTATCTGAGGACTCGCCCAACATTCCAAAAAGACACCATTGTCTTTAACCCATTGTGATTTAAAAGTATGCCACATGACCTTCCGGTGGTTGGAACTGTCATGACATTAGGCAAGGATGAGTTGTTGAAAACCTAGAGAAGATGTATATGTCTTCCTAAATACGGAAGCTCTGACTTGTAGCCACAGGAGGGGGTTCGAGACCTGATGTTAATGACACCTGTCAAATGCCACATGTCAGGATTCAAGACAGCCTTGCCCAGAGGCAGGTGTGATGTTCTCTCCACTTCCTTCCAGACTTAGTTTTAAATATGGAAAGTGTATAGCTCGCCTCTGGTACCAGCACATTGATGTCCCTAACAGAATACTTCAAGACACGGCTGAAAAGTTCTCAGAATTAGATTTTTTTTCCTTTGAGACAGAGAATCCCCACTTACTTTGTGATACTGTGAGGGGCCTTCAGTTATTTTTTATGCTTCTTTCTTTAGAATAGAATGAAGACCATTTCCAATTCTACAAAACATCTTCAAATTACTATCAAATATTTACAAGTCAACTTATTTTACACAAAGACAATCAAAATCGGCCTCAATTAAAAAACAGCAAATAATGTGTCTTGCTAATAACAAAACCGAGTCAAGTTAAGTTAAGCTAAAGCGTGTGCTTTGTTGTAAAGACCCAGGGTGCAGGGCCCTTCACAGAAAGTAACTGCAGACTAGAAACAGAAGAGAACAAACACTAAACAGGGCTCGGAGCTCTCTGCGCAGCCAGCGAAGCTGCGGTTCTGCGAGCCCACGCCCGTGTCCTGCCTCCCGCCATCTCTGCGCTTCCACGTGGAAGGCGACAGCCAGACGGCAGCCGCTCCACGCCCCCCACCCCGCCGTTCAGGGCACAGCCGGCAGTTCCCTGGAATCTCTTTGTCCCGAGCCCACATCAGCAGAAAGCAAGTGAATGTGCTTGAACCAGGTGTCCACGCGTGATCCAAATTTCCCACAAAG
>NW_017731543.1:2650703-2655259 GCF_001890085.2 Hipposideros armiger | reverse complement strand
AAAAAATAAGTCCATTGCAAAGTAGACAAATAGGCCTTAAACATTTTAAAACATAAATATTAATTCAGTCACTGATCTTGACTTGGGTCCCAGACTTTTCCTCGGATAAGCGTTTCTCATTATAGGGACTCAGCATCTGTGAATCCTTGTTCCTTGGTTTTGGTGAATCTAGTGATTTGTTAGGATATTTGCAACGTAACCCAAATGCCGTGACCAAGCAGACATTTTTTTTTAACTTTGTAGAGTTGTATGACCGAGTGTTTGACTAACGTCTGTACAAAGTCTTTACAAAGCATGCAAAGGTTTCATGGGAGAAGATAACGCCACCCTCCCTGCCAGACTTCCACTAATACTCCGTATTATCTGTGTGCCAACACTGAATATTCACTTGGTTGACATTTAACTGTGCGGTGATGTAATTTACTCACAGGGTAACGGGTGTGAGCGGGGCTAAGCGAAGTCACAGCTGATTGCTGGAGGATGACAACTACGACCTGTGGGGTGGGACGGAGGTCTGACGGCGGCCCTGGCACCCAGAGGTGCTGGTCCCAGTGACCGAGAGCTGCTCAGCAGGAAGTCAGGACTTGCTCTGCGGGGCCTGTTTGCACTCAGCTGGTGAGCACGTGTGTCATCGTTACTGATCCCGGCGTGTAAGGCAGGCGTTCCCTGCCCCACCCCACACGCTCTCCCTCGTGATACTCAGGGCACTTTCCTGCCGAGATCCTGCTTGGCGTCAGCCTTCAGCAAGCAGATCTCACGGCTTCGTGTCGAGACTGTCAGTAGCCACACACAGGGTGTGCCAGCCACGCTCCATGCTTGGACCTGGTGCAGGTTCAGCCTCCAGACCACAGAACCAGAAGCTTCAGAGATGACAGCGTGTCTCGGGGACGAGGCCACTCCTACCTGGTCCTTCTCCCCAGCCCACGGTGCCACAGCTGTTGGAGTCAGCCTATACCAGCAAGAAGGAAACTCGCTCCTAGGAGGTGTCTGGACTCTGGCAGGTGCGGGCTGACGCCTGTCAGCGGAGAGGCGCTGGAGGCACACGGACCTGCTCACCTGGCCTCCTGGAAAACCTCTTGGGGACCTGAGACCCACAGGCCTGAGTCTCGTTGGGATCTGGTTGCTCGGTCACGGCCACCTGTAGTTGGGTTCATTTCTGCCCAGCACGCGTCATGCAAAATGAACCTGGAACGTGAATGACGGTGACGTTTCTTCTTCTCCCAGGGGACACCTGCTCTCCGTGCGGTCACATGTGGTGCTTCTGTGTCTCGGCACAGAGAACTCAACGCAGGAGCCAGCCCAGAGGCGACAACCAGCAGCGAAACACAAGGACAGCTCTCCGTGTGTGGTGGTGGGCTTGCACCAGCCCTCCCCCTGTGGGGTCATTCAGCCCCCACGCCGCCACACAGGGACTCAGTGCTGTCGCGACGCCTTCACACAGGGAAGCCGGCTGGTGCTGAGGGAAGGCGTCCACTGCAGCATGTGTCACGGTCGCCTGTCTGGAAGCAAAGCTCTGACTTGTAGCACCGCCTTCTCCGGTGGTGTAAATGTTCCCACCCTGGCCAATTTCCAGCTCCCTGTGTGATATCACCACATTCAACAAGATGGGGACAGCCAGCTCCAGCCCCCCCTGAGAAATGGAGGGGTGATCGACTTGAGGAAGTGGAGTCCGGAGTCAGGTCCCAGCAGGCCTGTCCGGGAGCTGGAGGCCTGACCCCTGTGACAGGGCTATTGACATTCAGCTGTTGCCTTCGGGGCTGAAGCCTGAAAATAGTGCAAACATTCAAGAGGGGAACTGGGCCGTCAACACACGTAAGGTGTGTTGTCTTCTTTCCTCCTGGAAATAATACCATAGCTCTCCGTTCAGGCTGTAGGGACCCCAGCACATGGCAGGAGTTCACATCGAAACCAAGACTCTGCTTCCTTTCCAGGTGTTATTTTATTTTTAGTTCAAGATGCTCGGCTTTGCCTCTTTCCACGGCCCACTTTCTCCTTCCCTCGCTGTTTATTGATTTCTGTCCCCAGCTCATCACTGTTGTCTCTTCTCAGTTAGAAAACGACGAAAGCTCCAGGCCTACGGGCCACACGTCCCTGCTTAGCTTCTCGGCAGCAGGTTTGCAATGATTGTTTTCTCCCAGACCCCCCCTTTCCGGGGGTTCCCGACTGTGCAGCTTCGCATCTCACGTGAACATTTGAACCACGCCCGAGGATGCCACCACCGTTTGACTTTCAGCGAACCTTGGCTGCAGGTGACGCACCACGCCTCCGGAAGGGTGAGCCGTTTCCCGACTGTGGGTGATGGCTTTGTGTGAACAGAGGGATTGGCAGAGCCGCGGGAGGAAGACGTGTGCCTGCCCAGGAACAAGAATGACAGGGGACTGCCAGGTTGTCCCAATCTGTGGGTCTATGTTCCCCAGTGTCTCAAGGAAAAAATGCTCTGCAGCATGCAAGCTGCTCCAGCTCTCGGTGACAAGGGACAGGGAGCAAACAGAGTCCACAAGCACAAACTGTGGGCCACCATTTCGGTTTGTAAAGTCATCTAAGCTCTCTGTGCTCTCTGCTCCCAGATAAGCATCTTGCAACTAAAATGCACCTCGTTACTCCTCTCAAGGGCGGATCACCTGCCCGGGCCTTGGTTCATCCTTCTGTAAATGCAGGCTGACATGCTTCTGACCTAGCCATGAAGCAACCCCAACAAGTGCAGGCACCAAAACCACACAGAAGCCGTCGCCTCTCCGTTCCCTTTCCCCAGCCAGTGACCACAGAGTGTCCCGAGGGGAGCTGGCCCCATGAGCAGTCACGGCCTCGCAGTGTCTGTGGCGAGCTGTGGAGGGTGTGATGCAGGGACCATGGCCTGTCTCCCCGGCACTGGCTTCTGCCTTGCTCGGTGCTAGAGCCGCGGGGTTGTTAAGAACACGGGCCAGGGAAAGGCGCGTGGGGGTCCGGCCGGAAGTTGCCTGAGTGTCAGCCCCTGACCGGTCCCTTGGTAGGGTCCTGGGCCAAAGCTCCACTTCTCNCATCCAGCAGGTGAGGAGCTGAGACCACGGCTTTCCTTCTCAAGTGTGATCAGATAGGGACAGAGCCAACCCAAGTCATTGCCGGAGTGGGGACAAGCGTGTGCCTTCCGAACCTTCTCTGTGGGTTCACACGAGCAGCTGGGCTGTGTCACATGGCTCTGTAGTGACAGTAAACAGCAGACCCCCCTGAGCCCCCCCTCGTCAGCCAACGGGCATCTACATTTGTGTGGGCAGACAGCACGGTGATTATGAAAGTATTGTGTGCTGGAAACACAATTAGTAATTAGTAAGCTAGAATGTCTTATCAGATGCTCTTATCGCCGTCTTACATCACTTGACTCACATCAAACATTCCACACTTCTTGCCGTAACAAAGTAAATTATTCCCCTAGAGACAGATATGCACAAACTCCAAAGTGAGCAGCAGGCAATTAACCATGTGATCCATTCATGGCACACAGCTCCCCGCATGCCATGGGGACCCCCCACCCCTTTGCTCACCCTGCCCCCCATTAAAGCCAGAGGTACGTGGGTGGCCTTGCCTACTATCCCCATCCAGACATGCACACCTCACCTCCCCCTAGACCTTGCCTCTTTAAGCTCAACATGTCCCAAACCAAACCAGTCCCCCAGAGCCTGTCCCCTTCTGGAAGTCCCTTGGTCACCTGAAGGCATTGCTCTACTCAGACACAAACCCAGAAACCAGTGGTCACTCTAGACTCTCGCCTTTTCCTCCCGGCAGCTGGGCACACACAATTCCCATGTATACCCTTCTCTAGCTAAATCGGCACGGCCCCTCCAGCTAAACGCACATGTCATCCTTTAAAAATGTCTACTTTTCTATTTGCTCCCTTTCCTCCTTTCCTGGGGTAGAAAACCACTGGTGAGCCCAGCAAAAGACACATTTCCAGTCCCTCTTTATAGTGTTTACGCCATACAGCACTTAATTCTTCTTATGACTCAACATACGATGTGCCCACACCCCTCTGGAGCCAGAGTTTTGCCTGTGGATGGGCAGGAGGGCAGCAGTGGGGCACGCGCTGCCGCGGCGAGGCAGCTGGGAGAGCCCTGCTTCAGGCCCAAAAACGCGGGGAGCTACAAACCCTTCAGGTTGGAGAGAACCGAGCTTATTAACGTCCCCAAATGCATTAATCTTAGTGTTTAGATTACCTTTTGCAAGCTTAGAAAGGCAGTCCCGCTTGTAATTATCTTCTCATAAAATGTAATCATAAATGACACCGTAGCGCTGAAATGAACCAGAGGAAACCGGAGTATTTTATGTGAAATTTCACATTCTCCCATGCTCTTTCTCACAGCATACAAGCTGAAATAACATGTCAGAGATTAACTCGACCATCCTTTCATTTAGACTTCATGCAGGAGAGTTCACGTTATTTAAAAAGCTTTATATAAAAGTCACTCACGTGTGAATAATTGAAATTACTTTTAATGATGGTCCCATTAGGACCCAACTTACACAGATCTCAAAGTGACCTAGTTTTTTTTTTTTTTCTTTCTTTCATCAGCTTATTTTACTGG
>NW_017731543.1:2640311-2644428 GCF_001890085.2 Hipposideros armiger | reverse complement strand
TGGCTCCAGGCCTAGTCCCGTCGCTGCTCCCTGGGGTAAACTGATGTCTCTGTCCTCAGTGCCATCCCAGCCCGTTACATTCGCTGTGACATGGCACCCCCTCGGTCCCCCTGGCATGTGCTTCTGTTAAGTCTGTGCCCGGCCTCATGGCCTCTGAGATGGCCCCTCGCTCCTAACATCAACGCCAGCCCTGGCCTCTGGGCCCACGGGGTCCCTCCCACTCGGCCTTTGCAGCACATTCTCACCTGACTCCAGCAGCAGCCAGCGTGGCCAGCCCGTGGCCCCGGCCAGCCGGACGCCACTCCACTTCTGGCGAGGATGATGCCCGACGCCTGTGAGCTCAGCCAAGATTCACTTCCCCCGGGGCCAGCACGTCCAGGCCTGTGCCCCCAGGAACGGGGCCCCTCACTCCTGGAGGAGTCCCACGAGTGGCCGTCAGTGGCTGTACGTCTCCGAGGTAGGCACGAGCCAGGGTAAACTGGCTTCCTAACTGGTTTCCTAAGCGCTTTGCACATACAGTGTGAACGGAGAATCACCATGTGTCACAGGGCGCAAGCCCCGCTCATCAAGGCCCAGAGCCCCTGGCCTGAGACGCCCAGCGGGGTGGGCAGTCTCAACCCTTGTGAGAGACTCGCTCCCACCTCAGCGCTGACGCACGGCACACCCCGCACAACCGCAGCTTTTGGCCAAGACCTTCCAGTGACGACGCAGTGGGCGATGGCCTCTGCCCCCGCTGCTGGACTGGGCAGTGCAGGGGTCCAGCCTGTGGGGTGACACCGGCTCAGCTGTGTTTGTTTGCCATGTGTGAGGGCAGCATGGTTAAACGCAGCGCTACTCGTGACACGGAGCTGGGGGACAAGGTGCCTTGTCCGCAGGCCTCCTGCACGTCAGGCTGGCCCTGGGCTTCCTTGGCGCCCTGGCCATTCGGCCCGAGCCACCGTCCCACCCAGGTCCCCCTCCAGCTGGGCAGGCTGCCATCATCCCCCAATTGTTTCACAGTCATTGTCCATGTCTCCAAGCTCCGTCAAGAGACCAACCAGAGCGGTTCAGGGGCCGTCATAGAGACCAGCGTGGCAAAGGGTGGGTCGTCCAGCGCCAGCGTGGCCCCAGCAGGCTACGTGACATCACGCAGGACTGGGTGCTGAGCGCCTCGTCTTCAGGGCTGCACCACGGAGGGGCAGAGCCTGGGTTCACAGCCGCCGTGCAGGTGGGCATGCCAGGCCTTCACCGGATGTGGGCACAGAACCTAAAAGGGGCTGGCTACCTGTGCGGGGGGGGGGGACAAGGTCAGCAACGTGTGCACCGTCCCCTTTCCCAACGGAGCTGGGCTCCTTCGTGTCCCGGTATTTCGGACGTAGAGGAGAGTCCAGGCTCCTGTGCCTGGAGAGATTGGACGCTGTGTTCTCAGCGGTCCTCGCGTCCCCGCCTGCCGTGCAGGGGCCAGAACTCACACAGCCCCCGCCTCCGGATGTGGTCAGGTGGCCTGCTGCCGCGTCCCCTTCATGCTCTGTGATCTGATGAGGACTGCGGCTTTAGGACAGCAGTGACACCCTCATCGTCAGAGTCCCTCAGGAGTGTGGGCTTTTCAGTTGGTCACTTTGTTACATAAATGGATCCATTTTGTAAACCCATTCTTTACAGCCAGTTAAAATCCATCAAGGCCTCTCATTTGGAATAAACACTGCTTTCACTTTAAATTACATTAAACTTCCCGAAGTCTTAACACTCTACAAATAGAACCTCTTATGTACCATGTGGAGTTAAAACTAAGACATTAAAGACATCCATTTCCGCAGGCCCCCCTTCATTGAACTCAGGACTCGGGCGTCCCAGCAGGGCTGCACCCCACTGAGCAGAACCAGGCTCACGCCGGCGCCATCCTTGTGTCCTCAGGAAGGAACGGTGGCTGCGAGCTGCCCGGGCCCTGGGGAGAGGGGACCTGGCCCGTGAGATGCAGCTCAGAGCACCCCCCCTCCCCATGCAGAAATCTCCTCCTCCTGGATGCCGGCTACGTTCCCAGGGTAAGTGTGTCGTGATTAATGACGGGCTACAGAGGCCTGTGTCACGGAGCCCCTGCCTGCCTCCTGGGGCCTCCGGAGACTCTGCTCCCACCTCTGCCCCCTCACTGCCCAGGAGTCTCCCAGCTCAGGTCAAAGCAAAGGCGGGCTGGGCCATGCACGGCCGAGCGAGGGCTGACCGCTGGGAGAACCATCAACCTCGCCGCGTGAGGATCAACTGAGCAGTAAATTAATTAATCATCATTTTATGCCTCATCAAGCACTTTGCTGAAGCTCTCAACAGGGGCCTCTTGGCGAGCCAATGGGAAGCAGACTGTTTTGTTTAGCCGGGTGAGACTTCCATAAACAGGGAAGGTTTTGACAAGCTAATAAATATGTCATCCGTCTCTGCCACTGGCAGCAGCCGGCCCCACCTGCAAAGTGGTGAGGCTCTGCCCAGCCTGGTGGGCAGTGAGTGATGGCAGAGACGTGCTCGGCGAGGTGGCACTCAGGAGGTGCAGGGAGCAGCAGAAGCTCCCCGAGTTCCTTCCAGCTTTGTGGGAGCAATGCCACCATCTTCACTCAGGGGTCCTCTGCAGTTCACGCCACAGAAGAAGAACGTCCTGACACTTGTCCTTCAAGCTACAGTTCACAGTCATGGTGCAGACTGCGTGGGGCCCCTCCCCCCAGCAAGCTCCTTGACACAGGGGCTAAAGCATCGTAATTTAAGAACACCCGTGCGAGACGCTCGAGAGAACGTGACCTGGTGCTAAGACGCAGTTTTGGGAGGCTGCGCGAACAGGTGCTGCCTTCTCATCAACTCTGAAATACATGGCAGGTTCTTAGGAGAAGCTTCAAGCTCAGCTCAGCTCAACTCTGTCAGAAAATACAGTGCCGTAGCAACCACCACCTTTCTTAGGAAACTAGGTTTCTCAAAGCTAAAGAACAGCTGACATTTGGATGGCGATCTCCGTGACTTCTTCAGGTGCTTTGCTGCATGTTTTTAGAGCAAAAGGCAAAACCAGGTACAATGTCGGGTAGGGTCTCGCAGTAGCATAGATACAGACACCAGAATGACACCCATGCAAACGCCTGCTAGGTCTTGGATCTTGGATGTGAGTTTCCAGTGCCCTGCAGTGTGATGTGGAGAACGCTTGTGTCAGACGTAGATACAGAGTAATGCATAACCGCCAGGACCCACGTGAAGTCCCACCTTTCTAGTGTCATTTCTTTTCAGGGTCATGAGGGAAGTCCCAGAAAACCACAGAACCCCAGGGAAGCAGGATCTATGTGTGGCCTCCACACACACCATGTTGGCTTTTTCCAGGAGTCAACACAGCCTCTCACAAAGGCATCAAGGCCCCAACCCGATTCTCATTTGAGACTCCATTCGAGATTCAAAACCCGAAACAACCAAAGAAGCCTTGCCCCGGTGTTCATGTAGAAGGCCCTCGAGCTCAGATCCACAGCCACATGTGTGGGGGGCGCCTGTCATGCACTCGGGGTTTGATGGAATTACTGGGACCTTCCAGATCGCTCTCAGCCCCCGTAACGGCCTTCTAGGAGTGGGGGACGGGCTCTGTTGACATCACTCTTTGCATCCAGAGCCTGGGCCCGGGCTTTGTCATGAGTGACCAGTCTGCCGAGGGCCAGCAGCACAGGTGGCCTTGACTTTGCTGTCCCCTGAATGCCATCATCCATTCCGGTTCCTTCCCAGTGCCCAGCGGAAGGCAGGCGCCGTGCTCAAGGCGACATAAGGAGAGCCAGCGTGAGCTCCGCCAGCTCTCTTCCCAGCTCCAAATCCCCGTCAAGTTTCAAGGAGATGGCACCGTTTTCCTCTAAAAGACGACAAGATGGGAGATCTTGGAACAAGCGGCACCGTGGTGACAGAACCGCACTTCACTCTGTCACAGCACGCCTGGAACACATCCATGCTTTCTGGGCCTTGCCGGTGCAGACAAATCTAGGAGCCAGCTTTTAAAATTGGGGATGAACGTGCTCAGTTCTGCGCGTTATGCAATGAGGTGTTCGTTCTGTGGCACGCTTCCACAGCTCGTGTCGTTACGAGTTCCGTGTCACTGCCGAGCGGGGCTCTAAGCGCTGAGTGCAGGGAGCACGCT
>NW_017731543.1:2635784-2638821 GCF_001890085.2 Hipposideros armiger | reverse complement strand
TGAGAATGATATTGCCCCAAAGGGGGTAAAAACTGGTTCTTAAGGGGCAAAAACACCAACTCTTTTTTTGTACAAAACAGAGATATACCTAAAATACATCAATAGCTATACCGTATATCTATAGCATTAACATTTATATGGGTGTCAGTCAGGAAAAAGGGTCTAAAAAGGCTCATTAGGGGAAGAAGAATGAAACATAAGATGGAGAAACACTGACCCATTTGATTTGTCAAATTATTAACAAAGTGTATTTGAATGTCTTGTTGTAATTGTATCCTATACTCTTGTGTGTCTATACGTATTGATATACACACACCCCAAATTGCTTTTATAATTAGCTGCTATATTACTTGTTGAAGAAAATTAAGACTTCCATAACATCCTAACAGGTGGCACATTTTCTCATCACGTAGCAGCGGTCGTTACGCTGTGTTGTGTGTCAGGCATCCAGTCCACTGCATCTCAGAGTGACATTTCTATTTCCGTTTTGATTTGGTTTCATTTGAAGGGCTCTATATTGGTCCACATCTTTACTTTCAATCCTCATTTGTCCCTTGATCTTGAGGAGTTTCTTGCAAAGAAACAGAGCTGGGTTTTACTCTTTGACATGACCCACCACTCCGTCTCTGAGTTCTGACTGGATGTAGAGCCCAGTCGCAATGACCTTGACAGCTGACGGGCTGGGCTTTTCTTGTCGTATTTCTTGTTTTCTACTTGCACGCTGTGGGATCTTTGCTTCTGTCCTCTCTCCTTACCTTGCTGTCTTGGTAGAGTTTCTGTACCCTGTGTTGTTAGACATAACACCCAAACTTAAATGTATACCCCGATCACAGTTATGCCCCAAGTTTACTTGTCCTACTCTCCCCCCTCACACCTATACAAATCNCCACTTGACGTAGCCGTCACTCCACACACAGGATGCTGGACACTGAGAATTCTCCCGGCACTTTCTGTATGTGGAGTGGCCGCAGCCTTACATAAGACGCAATCCGCGGCCCATGACAGACCCTCGAAAAACGTCCTCGCTCAACTGGTCCCAGCTAACATCAACCAGAGACATGGTTTTCCTGCCCACCTCGGGCTTAAATTGACTGCTTTGTTTGGCATTAAATACGAGTAAAACAGAGCTTAGTAAACGACGGCTTCATCCTCCTGTCTGTGGACCCTGCTGATCGCATCTTACAGCCACGAAGAGGCAAAGCAAAGACCTACTGCTGCATTCGTTGCAGGCTCCTGGTCAATACGTGCTCATTAAATCGTGCGCTGGTCCCACCCAGCCCGTGATGCACCCGGCTTTCTCTCTCTATTAGCTCTGATCACACCATAAGGCTGTGTTTTGTGTATTTTTTGTTTTTTCCCCTGAAGTGGTAAATCTGCATCAGTACGAATGAATCTCTGCCTAACACGAGGTGTTCTATCTCTATTAGCGTCGGGGACGGCCCCGCACACAGACGCCCGCCTTCCCCTCCCCCCACCTCCATGGCAGGAGCAGGGCCACTCGGCACCTACACAGGAAGTAAGGGACGCAGTCAAGGCTCTGTCCAGGTGACACTCGGAGCCACCATTTGACGCTGGCCACTGCGCGTGGATCTCTCACAAAACCCGCGGGGCGGCCAGGGCCTGGGGGCTGCTGCTGGTCCCTGTCCCACACGCTCCCTCTCTGCCTTCAGATGAGTCCATCTGAGGGTTATGTTGCCCAGCGCCTGTCCCAGCACCTGTCCCAGCACCTGTCCTTGTGCCACAATCTCACGTGGGAGAATTGTGTTCTTTGGCCGCTGTGGCCCAATTCTTAACTTGCCTTCTTATGATGTAAAATTACAAGAGAATTTGGAAATGCCAGAAAAAAAAGAAAGAGAGCCGTTTTGTAAAGTCACCCCTCTGACTTGCACGTTTTGATCGACTCGCGGCTGTGGAGGTAGATTACTGGTGCACAGGACCAAACGCGGCGCTTATCAGCTTGAGCACCCTGGACACACAGCTGGCAGTTAGGAGGGGAAATCTCAGGTTACGGAGCAGGCCAGGTGGGGTTACCCCGCGGTGTGTGGAACCCGCTTACCCCGTACGAGGGGGGACGATGGCGGCCCCATCAGCAAAGCTTGTCTCCCCCATGACAGCATAATTGGCCTTCGGAAGCAAACGGCTCCATTTAGCCGTTCTCTCAAAATTAAGTTCTCATTTCCAATGGGCCATGGTTGGGTCTGGAAAAATACAGTTTTTAATTTTTAAAAAGATGTAAAAAACTGTTCAAAAATTCAAAATACTCCTCTTTGTAGAGCTCCACACTGGCATGACCTCACGGAGGGGGAGCTTTACAATGCTAGTGACACCAAAGTGACCCTTTCAAAGTGGAGAAGCAGCCCATAAAAATGCCGGCAGGTGTCTGAAAAAAGCAAAAGAGAAACAGTAAATTAGAGATAAATAACCAACTCCAGGTGCTTCTATTTCTGCAGTATGAAAGGAGACAAGCTGTTTCTCCATCTGAACCCCACCCCCACCCCCCAGAGAGGACCAGGGCAGCCTCCGCCTCCTCCAGCCGCGTCCGGACTTCCCCACAGGTGGCATAGCGGGGCACAAACGCTACTCCCAGCCCCAGGGCGTTGGCGCCTCCTGCCACCTACCAGCCATCAAATCGTGCTGAAGGTCCAGTGCTGTCCCTGGTTGTCACAGAAGCTGAGCCCTAGGTTCTGCCAGCATGAGATGCCTGCAGGAGCCGGGCGCCTAGTCTTCACACACCGTGTTTCCGTTGTCGGTCTTCGCAGCTGCCCAGAACATTTGGTGCCTTTTCACAGGGAGTGAATCAGCCTCATGAGGTCAGTGAGGGGCCACCTGTATGTTGTCTGGGTCCGGAGAGCCGGGGACGCACGGGGGTCCGCGCCCGCCTTATAGGAGTGGGGATGCTGGGGACTCTGTCCACCTGACCGCGCCCCATCACCCGGCTGCGGTGGCTCCAGGCCTAGTCCCGTCGCTGCTCCCTGGGGTAAACTGATGTCTCTGTCCTCAGTGCCATCCCAGCCCGTTACATTCGCTGTGACATGGC
>NW_017731543.1:2628273-2630127 GCF_001890085.2 Hipposideros armiger | reverse complement strand
GCTATGTTGTGCCATCTGTCTTATTTAGACAACATTCTCCAAATTATATTTTATATAAATTTTAATGTTCAAACACCTGTTTCCCCCAATACTTTATAAGTTCATGAAGGTAAGACCATATCTTAAAAATAACACACCCATAACAAAACATTACAGAAAATGGAGCCCAATAGATAGCTTGACAGTTATTTGATGATTCCCTAGAGGGCTGGACCAGGTAGAGACCTTGACAGTTATTTGATGATTCCCTAGAGGGCTGGACCAGGTAGCAGGGTCTCACAATGCAAGTGTTTCCGCCTGCAGGGGTCTCAGAACATCGTCCATATGTTATTGGGTGGGGCCTAACATCCTCACCAGTTACTCTTTCTTATATTTCAAGTGGCACGTTTATGAACAACTATTGGCATGTTAAAAACATAGGTAGGTAGTTAAATAGATAGGTAGGTAGATGAATGGATGGCTAGATAGATGATGATGATGGTTGATAGATAGATAGATAGATAGATAGATAATAGATGATAGATCGATGATAGCTAGATAGATCAATGATAGATGGCTAGATAGGTGATTGATAGATAGATAGATAGATAGATAGATAGATAATAGATGATAGATCGATGATAGATAGATCAATGATAGATGGCTAGATAGGTGATAGATAGATAGATAGATAGATAGATAGATAGATAGATAGATAGATGATAGGTAAACAAATTCAGCTTTTAAGATAAATGTGTATTGCATGGAGAAAAGGAACTTCAATTTGGGTAAGCTAGTCCCAAATAATAGTAATTGCCTGGGCCACATCACTCAGAGAATTGCCTAAGCACAAAATTTATCAATATCTTTCCCTTCCTTATTCGTAACTTAGAAAAATTGTATTAAATCCTTGAATTTAAAATCAAGAAAGGTAAGTAAATCACCAACATGTAAACACACCCGCAAGCAAACAACAAAGAAGCGAAAGTAACGTTTTTTCCAAACTCCTTTGCAACCTGCAATGGGTACATTTCGGAGACAAATGGACGACTCAGACTGCCTGATGTATTCGGCTTCAAGGCTCAGTGTGTGACCTTCGGCAGCAAGACTTTTATTCTTAACTTTATACGTGACTTTGTGTCTAACATCTCTGAGGTCTCTAACTTCAGCATAATAGAACAGGTTAAAGTAATTTCTTTCTGTGAAGAGTGGACAGTGGTGTGCTTTCTGAGGCTTTACAATTAGAACATTACCTGACATGAAAGACAAATTTTTATGAGAATGAAATTGTGGCACTGCCACCAGTGTCTTCACGTGTCAGGTGGCTTCATCACCCTCTGTCATCCAGGACCTCAGAGTTGGAGTCCACAGCTTTCTTACCCACACCCCTTTATTTTTTCCTCGTAAATACTTGCAGATGCATTTTTTAATCTCTGGGCTTCAGAAAATCACCAGTCTATCCAGGTGTGGCTGTTCCTACGTGGAACCTGGTCAGTCACTTTGCCTGGGACATGAAAGCCGCTTCAATCTAAATCACCTTCTCTCATCTCAAAAAGGCTTTTCCCTTGGGATTTTAATTGCTCTTGCTCTCCAATTCTTTTCATTTCTTCCCCAGGAAAGCTATGACCCTTAGGTTAGGGTTCTGTTTTCTGCTCTCCACATATATCATATTCTTTATTAATCATTTTATTCGCATTGTCCATTTCACCTGCCTTCTTAGAGACTTTCTCAAATCTGTTCTTTGTAAGATGATGTAATGCTTCTGGTTTTACCAAATGAAGAGAATATCTTTCCTTCCAAAACTGTGCTTTTGAATATTTCTAACTCACCTGCTTATTTTAATGCCAACCGGAAGTGTCCTGAAGGCCAAGTGTC
>NW_017731543.1:2621820-2625602 GCF_001890085.2 Hipposideros armiger | reverse complement strand
TGACCCAACCAGTTAATGCCGTTGCATCTGCTGTAGAAATAAATGGCTTTAAATGTTGGTGGACGGGGAAGAAGAGAGAAGGCTTTTCAGTCCAAGCCAACCGACAAATGTTTAGACTTATAGGGCTGTGGCTTCCGTCATCCCTGGCAAAATACATCACTGAGAACCAGGAAACTTGGGGAAATTAATTGCTCTATTGTTTTAGAGATGACTGTCTATGTTTACCAATGCCTCAGGCCAACTCACTCACACTGGGTAATTTTTAAAAGAATAAAACCACCTTTTATGATCCTGGTGAAAATTAGGAGTGGATGTCCCCGCTTTTAGTTTCAGTCCCCCCAATTTAAGAATCTTCCTTCAAAGGTGGTCACTCCTCTTCAGCACAACTCCCCGTCTGCAAGCAGATAAATGAAGACATAGCAACCGGATTTTGCTTCAGTTTTCTGGGCAGAGTGAGAAAAATTTGCCTTCGAACAACGTTTTCAAAGAGGAAATAAATGGGTAATATATCAGAGGCCACATTCTAAAAAGCTGCGAGTCTGGGGCAGAAGCTTGGAGGCAGCTCCTTTGACACGTGCAGCTGGGGAGGAGGAGGCGTGGCACTGAGGACGGCCTGGAAACCCACAGGGAGGCCTGGGACCTTCCCTGGCTCTTAGCTGCAGTTTAGACACTGCAACCCAGGCAGGAGGCTGCAGCAGAGCAGCCCGGGCCAGCTGAGAAGTCATAACGCTATTACTCTGACAGCCTGATCAGTGGCAGCCCTCCCTTTCTGAGCATCTACAAAAATAGATCTCGCAGTGCCTCCTTCCAACACTTCAGAGTCCTTGGCTGAGGCGTCAGAGAAAGCAAATGTCACACAGGCGTGGGCCGGGGGCTCGCTTGGGTTTTTGGCCTGGGATGGTTTCACAGCGAGGCCCAACACGGAGGGTGTGAATGTGTGCAAACAGGACCTGTTGGAAGACGCTGGCAGCTCTTTGCCAGCAGCTCCCAGGGTCACTGTGACCCCCGCCTGCCTGTCGGGAACTCTCCCAGCCCCCAGCCTCTGACTCACTTCCTTTGTGAAGCTCATCTCTCTGTTCATGCCAATGTGAGATTAACTGTGAACCTCACTTCTTGACCCATCAAGCAAGTGGGAGAACGTTTGCGCGTATGCTTCAGTGCTGCCCTTCAGCCCCTTTGAAAATGTCCCCTTAACACTCGCTTAACAAGCATGTTGACTTGTTTCCCAAGGAGCGAAGTGACTCATTCTAGCTCCTTGAGACGACCGCAGAGAAAACTGAGGAAAGCCATGGAAGAACAGTGGTGGCTTTTACTATATGATGCTTTTTAATGTTTATTGTCAGGCCCCAGTCCTGGCGAGTGGCAGCACGGGTCTCCGTTTTAGAGATGAGGCAGCGGGCACTAGCAGGATGGGGACCCTCGCTTTCCCACCTTCTGCACCACGCTCCAAGTCAAAGTCTGCTCAGCAAGAGATATGCTTCCTGTTCGGCATTGCTAGCGGCTCAGTAGTTAGTTGATTTTTGTCCTGGACTGTCCTTTTGTTACAAATGTAACAAATGTGAAAAAATGTAACAAAAGGAGAATGTTCAGGAAATGACTTCGCTTTTTGTCGCTGCCATTGCTGTTGGCGATGGAATGTGTCTGAAACGAGTGGGAAACGTCACGAAGCCCTCAGGGGGACAGCTGCGCGTGCTGGGCTGGCACACACGGACAGGGGTCTCTGGGCCACCTGGGTGACTCCCAAAGCCACATCCAGAGGGTCCCGTGTGGGACCGTCGGGCCGGCCCATCGATTCTCCGCCCTGACGCCCTGAGAGTGGAGGCAGGTCTGCTGCACCCCACCCCACCCCACCCCACCCAGAGCCTCTCCCAGGCAGAGCAGTGGGAGTAGAGGCAGAAGCAGGCTGGGGAACAGGTGCTTAACGGGCAGACATCCCAGTAGGAGCCGTTCTATCAGCCATGAGTGAGGGGTGCAGGGTGGAAGTGGGGACCTCACGCCCCCTGAGGAGCTGGGGGGCGCTGGGAGTGTGACAAGGCTCCGACAACGTGCCCGGCAGCTGTGGCCCCTGCTGCTGGTCTGTGAGGGTGGCTCCCGTCTTTGGGGGTCAAAGCCCACCCATTGCCCAGGTCTGACCAACGGCGGGTGAGCCGGCTTGGCAAAGCAGGGAAGAAATAAGGCCTGATCCCAAATGGGGTCCGGCTGGGCGTCCTTCCTGCCACGTGACGCAGGAGGGAGCAACCGAGTGACATTCATCCGTCATCCGCCCACTTAGTTGTGCAGTGTCTTCTTCCTGAAAGGCTGGCAGGGAAGGACGGTGCCGGAGGGGGGGGTTGAAACTTTCCCCCACCTGCCCCCAACAGGTATGGTGCCCACTGAAAAATCAGTGGTTTTAAGTAACCCTCCCTCCAGAGCAAATAAAATGACCTGATTGTTTCTTTCTGTGTTCCACATGAGGTCGTTCCCAAGTGTCTGCAAAACGACAGCCTGCATGACACTCTGGTCTTTAAGCTCAAGTGGAACCTGAATTTGCTTCCCTGAGCTTCGCTTAGCACAGAGCCTGTGCAGACAAGTCCGTGAATTTCCAGTGCAAAGCCTGGGAAAGCTATGGCTTTTGAGAATTTAGTAACACNGGGCCTCTTGGCCCAAGTTAGACAATGGAAAAGAGGCAAAATGCCTTCTCATTTTCTCCGAGTGCTGTGTCTGCTGGAGACAAAGAATAGTTTTAAGTTGTGTTCAGTTGGTATTTCTCCAAGAGTCTGCATACGCTTTCACCATTTTCTGTGTCTTCAATACAATTCTGATGGAAAGTTGGAGAAGGGTGAAACACTCGAATCGAATCTTGCTGTTTCCCCCAGATGTACTTGTAATGATTCTCTGTCACTCACACCGAATTATTTTCCAGAATTCAGACCACTTCCAGAAGAGCCTGCAGTGTGCTGCTGGCACCTGCTCCAGGTGCCCCTCCGACACACCTCGTCCTGGAGTAGGCTCTCCCATGGCGTCCTCCCGCCGACTTGGAGCTCCTTCTTTCCAGAGGTCTGTGCCCCCCTGCTCACCAGACCCCCACTCTTGTCATCTAACAAAAAACATGTATCAAAGAGGAAAAAAGGAACCACTCCACAAGTTTGTTCTTTCTTCCTGATCTGTTTTCTCTCCTCCCACATTGAAAACTGTCCTTCTGGGACCACCCTCCAACCCTAGACCACTGAGAGTGAGAGTCACTGTGGGGTCCCCTCAATGGACCAGAAGGGCTCCCCATCCCATTCTCCACCTGCATCTGACCAAGTAAACAGCCTGCTCTGGGGAACCCCGAGAGAGCTCAGCATCCATCAGAGGCTGGAGACTTTCCATCAAGACACAGACAACAATGGCCCCTCGCATATAAAGCCAGCCCCTTGTCCCCCATGCTGACAGGCCTCAAGAATTGTATCGAAGGTGGTTGTAAACTAGTGGGTGTTAGTCAAAATAAAAAGGTGAATTCACCATGAAATCATTGTTCATATATCAACTCTTTTGAGTTTTCCTTGGTGTGATGACCAGGCTATGATTGGGTCTCTTCTAAATGTCGAAAATGACTTCCTGTTTGTATTCCTGGGCTCCCAGGACCAAGGAAAGCCTGGTCAGTGTGGCTCTACCAAGTCCAGTTCCTGCTCTGGCCAGACAAAACGCCGCGTCTGGACGGAAGGCTGGCCCACCGTCTGAGTGCCCACAGACGCTCAGGTCTTCCTTGAACTCCAGGAGGATGTGCCCACCAGAACCTTCATTCCAGAGAGGTCCAGTAA
>NW_017731543.1:2607785-2616240 GCF_001890085.2 Hipposideros armiger | reverse complement strand
TGGGAGACAGGGCCCTCCTAAGGGCCACCCCTTGGAGCTGGGCCCTTCCTGACGTCCTCGGTCCCCGCGGCCCGTGGCGTCCCCTCACACATTAACTCCTGGACTCTCTCTTGGACTTTAGACCCAAGTGTCTTCAAACACCTGGGGTTCCCATAAAATTATTTGAGACTTCCCCCCTCCCCCTTTGTCACCTAGGGCTGTGACAAAGACACCCCCCCTTGGGACCTCCACAAGCAGGATTTGTCAAATGGAGTAAGTCACATGGAGGACAGATGGAAGAAAACAAAGTGAACTGATTTATTGGGCTAAAATTCCACTTCCCTCTGCTCATTGATTTGTACTCGTTATAATTATGGAAAATTCTTTTAAACAGCCTATAAAAAGATGCTGTTTCATCTGAGTGGGAATAAGGTCCTCCTTTGAAGCCGCTGGCCATCAGCTGTTTTGCTCTGCAGCCCCAGAGATGGGAGGCGTCATCTCACCCCACTCTCAGCCAAGTCAGGCACACACTGCATGCGGGCGCGCGGTGCTACCATCACTGGGTCAACTTCAGACTTCCAAATTTAGCAAGCCTTGACTTAGGCATGGCCTCCCGGAGTTACAGCCATATTGCCATATCTTAATGATGCAAAAAAAAAACCCCAAAAAACAACCCCCCCCCAGCAGCCCATTAAGCACAGCGCGATGGCTATCTGGGGCCTGAGCATGCAGCTGACAGCTGAGAATGAAAGAGGAGCCATGCTCTCTGCAGTGTGTGCACACCAAGCATGCTTGTTACGGCTCCTTACAAACTGGGACCGCAGATTACATCTTTCCAACAAACGCGAGTTTCGTCACCCAACTACTGGGCGGTGTGAAGTGTCCAGCCCTCTCTAATAACGGGCTAATGGACAGCCGTCAGGGGCGCCGGTGACCACAGGGGCTGCAGGCCTGGCTGAGACAGCTGAATCTCATCTGTTATCCCTGTGTGTTTTTTAGGAACGCTAAATTGAACCCAGATTTTAAAGGCTGAAGAAAACGTCTCCACCGGTTAATTGAGTGATTTAAATTCGGGTGTGCCTTACGCGGCTCCCCTTCTCTCTTTTCTGGAACCCTTACAACTGTTGGGAACTCGGCTCCGTCTTCATCCACCCCCATCATTTATGGGGGCGGGGAGGCTGGGGGGGGTGCAGCTGGGAAGACCCGTTCCCAGAGTGGAAAGCCAGATCGGCTCCTTACCAATAATCTAAGCAGCCACCGCCCCAGGTCTGCCTTGTCAGAATTAATTGTTCTCTAGAATGTTATTAGTCGAAACACTAAATTTGCTCTTAGGGTAAAGTTCCTTCTTAATGAACTGCAATCCTTGCCCTCACCCCACCCGCCCCTCCCGAGGCATTTCTCATCAACGTGATAACATCAACCCAGGTGCTGCCTAGTCTTTAAAAATCGTAAATCTTAACCTGTCACTGCAGGGAAGGGGAGAAAAAAGGTTAAACAAGTTTGTGGAAGAACGCTTTCCCAGGTGTTATTTTGCAAGTAGAGAGCTAATTGATGGTTCTGCCATAATAGTTACAAGCGATAAGGATCATGTAAACACTCCCTACTGGAAGGAATATTTGGGGTGTCCCAGGGGCAGCCACTGAGCCATCTTCCTCACGCACACACAGAGCCCCTGAATTTCCCGGTGGCTTTGAAGGTCCACACTGGATTCCCGTGGGAATCCGACGTAAAGAAACGTCCACAGGAAACACAGAAATCCAAATAACCCCAATTAGGGCAGCATCGTCCCGAGATGCTGCCCAGAGATAAATCCTATGGACGCAAGGCCCTTGGAACCGTCCAGCTAATGAAGGAACACGCTGGAGGGACTCGAGTTTACTCTGAGGACTTTTCATCTTTTCTCATCCCAAGTTAGCTTCTCAAAGGGAATAATACCCGTCCCTTTTCAATTTGAAGGCTAATAATTCTTTGTGCAGATGTAAAAGGAGAGGAAGGCTTTCCCGTGGTCACATCCTGGAAGCCGAGAGGAGAGTTTTAACTCGTGGCCTCTCATCTTGTCTGCAGTGCCCCCGCACACAGCCCTGGGCCCTGGGGAATGTAATTGGATTCCGGGGTGTGGATGGGAGTGGAGCGATAAAGCGGGCTGAGGGTCTTCACACAAAAGCTCACAGCCCATTTCCATTTTCATTGGCTTCCCAGAAAGAAAATGTGGAGCCAGTAGAGTTTTTCTAATTTTGGCCATAATTGGAAAAATAGCATTTGCCTGAGTAAAGACCATTGCGCTTAAATCCACGATATGGTGCCTAACTTAGAAGGAGCCTGGAGCACCAGAAAAGTGAAAAAAAATAAAATAATAAATAAAGATGATCACATTTTCACTTTCTGCTTTGTATTCCGTAACCTGGTTTTAACTGCATTTGCTTGGGGATTTTTTTCTTATGAAAATAGTATTATGTGTGACATTCAGGCTTCCATAAAAAAATGATTAAAACCACAGTGTCTTTGATGATATGTATTCAGAATCTATAAATAACACCAGTATAAGTAAATCCTGAAGCAACAATGGGCGGAAATAAGTCATGTCAGATTTCATTCACTGTTCAGCTAAATTGCTTTTCTGTTTTACCATTTGTAAATTAAGGGGTGAGTCACTGACTACTTAAGCAGGGTGGAAATACTGAGGTCCCTGCTCTCACAACAGCAGGCCTGTGTCAGGGAAAACCTCACACCTCCCCTAGAAGCACAGCACTCCCGTGTACACACGGGGGCTCCCCACACAGGGCCAGGGCCCCCCACTTCTGAGCGAGAAAAAGGAAGCATTTCCATCATCTGAATGCCTCGGGCCCTCCCCCCTCCCGTTTAGCCTCTGGAATTCAGTATCAGTTTATCAAGCGGATATCTCCGTGTCGGCTCATGTCATGCAGAACGCGTGCTCCTAAAAGGTGTGATCGAAAGTTTTGATTATTTTAAATTACTTGCATCTTCTCTTCTTGTCGTTCATCTCATTTCCTTAACAACAGAGTGCTGGATACACACACTGGCCATTTCCACAAAAGCAACGTGTGTGGGGGTTGATTCACAGACAGAGGGCGAGTTTAGGGGTAAGAACAGAACAGAAATTGCATGAGCAGGTTCATGACATTGTCGGGTCTGTTCTGGCCAGGCCACCCAAGCCATCAGCAGCTCACACTCTGAAACGAAACCTATGCAGCCTTTAAAATTGACTCCTTAAAAAGGCAAAACAAAGACCCACTGGCAAAGGGATTTGGGAGCAAACGGGCCTCTTTTACTAAAGACGTCCATAGAGAGCGTGAATTAACGAGACATGATCAAATGTCCTGGGGCAGGACGCCAGACCGCCCAGCCTGGAAGGTGCTGTTGGTTTGTGAGCAGTTTCCCCCGTGGTTTAGGCACGGTTTCGAGACATCTTACACTTCTGCTGCAAGCTGTTCTGTAAGGGCACTTGGGTTTGGGAGAGAGTGGAGGCAGTGAACCCATTTTACAAGCGCCATTAGGAGATGGTGCCCAGGCCACACCAGCTGTGAGAGGGCTCCCCTCTTCCTGTTTTCCTGGGTCAGGAAGATGGGTGTCTGGGACTCTCCACTGCCCATGAGCACCCCAGAGACTACGACGGTGGTCTCCTCTGGTACCTCAGCCTGGGCTCCCTGGCTGACCCCCCACAGGGGACAGCCAGGAGGTGACCTTGGCCGGGACCACTGAGCTCCTGGCCTCCCCCCCACCCCACACCGTGCTTCTCCAGAGCCAGGCAGCCGCGGCCCCACCAACATGAGTGCCACGTACCTCCTCTGCTGCTGTCATCAGACTCACCTTCTGTTTTCAAACTTAATAAAGTTAATTTAAAACAAAACTCTATGTCCCTTGCTATAATGAGATCATTTACTGTTTTAAATATAAGTGTACTTAAAACACGGTTATTAAATTCTAAAATTAAAGTTAACCATAATTTACAAGGATCAGTAAACCTAAACCATTTTTAAGACGTGCCTCACTGAGGAAAGCCAGTTTCTCAGGGAGAAAATGTAACTTTATGATAAGTTGTAACCGAGGGCAATTGGTTCTGATGTCCGGTGTAAGAAGGTACACTTAGCTCTGGGCCCCTTAAACGGCCGGGACTATTCTGTTTGGGTGTTTCTCTTCTGTCACCTCGGAGAATAGGGTCAGCTGTGATGCGGGGCGGCAGACGCAGGACGCAGGCTGGGCCGCAGGCTCACCCCTCAGTCCGACTTCCCTGAGAATTGGTTCTCAGTGGCCCGGAGGTGCCTCATGATGTGCGCTGCTTGGAGGTTTCCCTCCCTTGCTGCCACACGATTCCTGACCCTGAGCTCTGGTTTGGGGCAACGTTTGTACTCTTAGAAGACTGCATAGCTACCCCCTCCAACACCTCACACACCTCCCAGCGCAGGGAAGCCGGGAAGTGTATTTTTTCTAACAAGAAGTAAATACCAATCTCGTCTCCTTCTCAGATGGGAACGAAGGCATCGCCCCCAGAAAGTGGCCCACTCCTGGCTGCTGACTTCTGCCTGGGATGACGCCCCAGCTGCCAGACACCCCCCCCCAACGTGACAGCCAACACGACAAGCACCCAACAGAGGCCACGTCACGGGATGTCGTTTGGCAGGGTTTGTCCAGCACGCATATTTCAAAGTAGCAAACCAAGTATTTAAAATGCAGGAATAGCAGAATCTTTGATTCGATAACTGCTAATGAAGCCAAAATATTTACATTAAAAACATTATTTGGCCATGCTAACAGTCAGACCCTCTGAACATTTTATTAATGGCCTAGGCATGCACAAACTATTTCTAATTGGCTGGTGACCAGAAATGGCTGATAAGTGCTGCCAACCCCACCCCTCTGGGTAAAGGAAGCCCAGGGCTTAGCACTCCAGGCTGAACCGCTAAAGCGCCCCGTGTTTGGGTCGGCCCAGGCCGGTGGGCTCAGCACCACGGGTGTCCCGGTGGGGGGTTTGGGGGGGCTGAGTCTCCCTGACCTTGTGTCCTGTTATTTCAATAGAACTGGCAAGTGGGCAAATGTTTACTACAACTTCTGAGTCAGGAGCTCAAGGAAAATACAACTTTGACAAAGATTATTCAGCCTGTTTAGTTATTGAAATTCATTTCTACCCAAAACGACTGGGTATAGGCAATGCTTGGCTGCGTGGGCTGAGCAGCTGTAAGCTGACTACAGTACTAAACATCTCCCTGCGATCTGGTCATCACATAGTCGAAGAACCCCCTTTGTATGCACTGTACTGCCCTTTCGCATCAATGTGTATGCATAAAGCACATTTTCAGTTGATAAAAAGCACATTTTTTACTGACTAACCACATTGTGCAAACCCTAAAAAGAGTGTTTTACTTTGTTTACAGAGATGTAAAAGCCCAAACCACTAAGAACTTTTCCACTATATTTGGATCTCACTCTGATTGGGGGTGTAGGGGAGAGAGGGGGAGAGGGACAGAGAGGGACAGAGAGGGAGAGAGAGAGAGAGGAGAGAGAGAGAGAGAGAGAGAGAGAGAGAGAGAGAGAAAGGGAGAGAGAAAGAGAGGGAGAGGGAGAGGGAGAGAGGTGTGGATCAGTAAAAGAAGGTCAATAATTGTTATTTGCAGAACATTCTTATGGTGGCTTAGAGTCACCATTATACACGCTACGTCAGGCTTCACCTCGGGACAGCAGCACATCTGGAAAAGATGCTGAGATGGTCACGGGATGAGGAGATTCATTGAGAACACGGCTGCGAGGGGAAGGCTGCCTTGGGGCTGAGCAGGGCCGCCAGGGACGGTCCTGGAGGACAGCACAGCTTCAAGTAATGGATAACTTTTAAGTTATCAACATAATAAAGTTTTGAAAACCCCTCTGCCCCAAGGAAAAGAAAGCAAAGCTATTATCTTTTGAGTTTATAGGATCTTTACGGATACCACACACTCACACATGTTTTTAGATATACTCATGTGTGTTTTCTTTGGGGGACAAATTAGTAAACATTATTTCTATTTTATTTTCATTAAATTATTAAATTGTATTTCCTTCAACAGTTGGTTTGGTGTCACACACACACACCCCATTATGTTTAGGAAACCCCAAGAAAAGGAAATTATAGAAAGTAAAGATATGGACCAAAAACATACCCTGCTATTTTAGAAATGACTGCTTTCATAAAAGGAGGAGGAACTGACCAGTGTGAGAAGCTCATCTTTTCAGTTTGACTTGCATTAACTTTTTCATAAAGATGTGGTTGCAAATACATTTTCTTTTCAGTGAAATTTGACTCATTTCCGGTCATTTGGAGGCATGGTTTCTGTTCATGGATTGGACTTTGAGATTTATTTCCCCAGAAACCAGTGAGCCAAAATCTTGTTCTGCGTGCTGGACCCGGTCCTCCCCGCCCTGAAGCCTGCCCTCCAACTGAGAAAAGGTAACCCCTGTGTCTCCTTGGGGAGGCGCTGGCCTGCTCCGCGGGGGGCAGGCTTCGCCTCCTGGAGGCTGGTGGGGAAGCCCACCCAGGGGCCCACCCAGGGGCCCACCCAGGGCTGGGCCGGCACTTCCCTCCTCCACCCACTATTACTCCTGTCAAGTGAAAGCATCTCACTTAATTAATAGAAGAAGATAAATTAGAGTCTGGGACTTCTACTCAAAGTAATATTTCAGCAGCTGTACCTTTCTAATACATTTTCTTTGTTTTTACAACTGTTCCCTAATCTTCCAGAGTTTGCAGTGTCAGCAATGAATGAGCCAATAGTGTCTGCCTTTCATAAGGAGAAAAATACATATAATTCAGTCATTAGAAAAAAGTTAAAAACTGCTTAATAGGCAAGAGTTAGAACATTTCACAACATTTGATGAGCTCCTGTGTAGCTGCGAATGTGTCTACCTCAATGGGTAAGCACGTGACCTGCAGAAATCGCAACTTGATGGCAAGATTTTCTTTCCAACATCAACCAAAGACCCCAGGAATTGTGACAACTCTACACATTTAGCAATAGTTACTAAAGTTAAAAAGCCCTTGACTTCATAAATTAGTAAATCGTAGCTATGCCCCA
This sequence comes from Hipposideros armiger, assembly GCF_001890085.2. Taxonomy (NCBI): domain Eukaryota; kingdom Metazoa; phylum Chordata; class Mammalia; order Chiroptera; family Hipposideridae; genus Hipposideros; species Hipposideros armiger. Next base: position 2,609,200 of record NW_017731543.1, on the reverse strand, counting down.
TTCTCAGGAAAGAAGAAGCCATGTGGGTTCATTACATCTCTGTAGTTTATGATGTTAGAACCTATGGTGTGAATTCTGCCGACATCAAATCAGAATAGAAAGTCCAGGAACAGAATAAAGTACAAATGAAAATTTGGTAATTGGTACACTTGACCTCTCAAATCACTGTCTTAAAGAATGGAGGTTTTCAGAAATGGTGTTGGGTTCACAATTTGGCTAAAGATAAAATCTGATCCATACCTCACACCATACACCAGAAAGAACTCTAAATGGATTAAAGATTTTAATTTAAAAACTATAGCTGGAAGTATTAGACAACGGTTAAACACATGGTTGAATCAGGAGATCACTTCATAAATTATGTAACTGTCTAACTACTATGCCATATACCTGAAACTAATATAAAATAATATTGAATGTCGACTGTAAAAAATAAATAAAATGGTTGAGTCAATTCTAAAATGGGAGAGGAGATAACATTTCTAACTGTGGCTCAAAATCCAAAAGTAATAAAATATTAATAAATTCTATCACAGTTTTTAAAAATATTTATGTCAGAAATAAAGCACCAGAAAGAAATTCAAAAGACAGGTGAAAAACTGAGAGAAAACATAATTGTCATTTATACTGTAAGCAAAGGGGGTAATATTGTGAATATTAACAGAGCTGTTAAGGATGGAGGAAAAAAAAAACCAAAAATTCATAGAAAAATACAAAAAACAAGATGTGCTGAACTTCACTCGAAGTAATTTAAAAGTCACACCAATATGTTATTCCTTATGTATCAGAGTGGCAACAATCCCCCAAATTTGGCAACATAGTGTAAAGAAATGGGTACTGTTTTAATGGCTGGTCATCAGAAAATATTCACAGAAAACAATTTTATGGGAATTGATTCCAAATGACAAACATAGAACAGGCATTAAATAGCAAAGTTTCTGGGCATTAGGTGAAGAAAAGAACTCTTTCCTTCTATTTTAATTCTCAGAAGCTTTGTGGATTGCTGTAAATTATCTTTCTCATCATAGAACTGATTTCTGAGGTTCCAAAGGGGGAGAAAATAGGATTCCTAATTGCTACCACTCCTTTATAACGTTATATTTACTAGAGCTGTCAATCATAGTTTCAGAGACCCCAAGTCTTGGCCAAGTTCTGACAGAGGTGGTCGTCTGCAGGCCCAACAACGTGCCCACCTGAACCAAGACAGGAAGAAAAGGAACCCTGCAGGCGTTCATGGGATGGGACGAGCAGCCGTGACCCCCAGGCTCCCTGCACAACCTCACCTGTTCACCTTACCTGTACAACCTGAATGTTATTGAGACATCAATGTTTTCTAGAATTATGTCACTGTGTACAATAGCCTATTCCTGTGAATATCTTTGGTTTTATATGAAAGTCTCACAGAAGACAATCTC
>NW_017731543.1:2606442-2607425 GCF_001890085.2 Hipposideros armiger | reverse complement strand
CCCTGTCTGTCCTTCTCACCTTCACCCTGTGCCTGTCTGACGCATCCCCCCACTCCCAGGCCTGTTCTTAACCCCCCACACATGGCTGCCCACCCTTTGCAGGGCAAAGGCGTCAAGGGGGTGGGCCGTAGACAACGCCTGCTGCCCTGGGCGGGGGCCAGCCAGCCTGGCCTGTGGCTTTCCTCCAGCCTCGGCTGCACCTCGCCTTCCCCAGCTCTGCACCCCACTACTGCCTTCCAGAGCCCCCGTCGGAGCCCCAGCCTGCACTGAGCCCCACAGGCACGCCACCCACGATGGCCAGCCTGCCTCTGACAGGCTTGTGCCAGCATCTCCGGCTCTCAGACCCACGGTGACAGGCACAGTGCTTAGCACACAGAAGGCTCTTTCTCAGAAGCGCCTCCTGAGCGGGCGAGCGGGTGAGCGGGCGAGTGGGCGAGAGCGGTAGTCCTCAGCTCAGCCAAGCTTTACATTCATTTTCGGAGACCTGAGGAATTTCACCAGTTCCTTCCACTATCAGTAAAGTCTTAGCCTTTCCCAGGAAAGAAGGCTTTACCTGGCAGTAACATAAATAACAGGTGGAAATTTATATGCTTCATATTTAGTTGCCTTTGTTTCAAGAAATCTCGATCAAAACAATATAAAGATGAATCAAACGCTAAGGTAACTTGTTCACACAGTGGCACATACCGAGGCAGGCGTGCTGGCCCCACCGGGTGCTCTGAGTGGGCACAAGCAGACACAGAAGGTGGCCTTTATGCTCAAAGGAGCCAGAGTCTGGTGGTCCTAGTGGACCCCGTCAGCCAGCAACCATGGTGACCGTTCAGCCTTCCCAGGCACATGCAGCCTGAAAGCTCGAGCGCCTTGGAGGCCGATGCCAGTGTGGAGAGGGTGCCTCCTGGGTAACGTGAGTGCACTTTCCTCACTCCTCACAATGTTGCTCAAAGCCCTGCACAGACCCCAGGGCCATGGTAAGAGCTCTGATA
>NW_017731543.1:2595899-2602152 GCF_001890085.2 Hipposideros armiger | reverse complement strand
CCTCTCCAGGTACGTACACGGTGAATTTCCAAGGAAGATGAGTGGAGCAAGGGTTTCTGTGATGCACAAAAATTTAGGAATAAATTTACACATAAGGAAGGGAAGGCCCACAGGCATCAGTACCCTCACAGGCAGAAAGATCTACAACTTGGCTCTTTCCGTGGAGCCATGTGGTCCCCTTGATGGTGACAAGCTGTGCTCGAGGCGGGAGGCTGAATCAGCCCAGGGAAGCAAGTCCAAGGTGATGAGAGAGGATGCTTCGGTCAACAGTGAGGCCGGGAAGGCGTGGATAAGTATTATCTGAGTTGGGGGTTGCTCTTGTTTTATTTACTCTTTGTCTTTTCTTCTTCCGTTCTATGATGATACGGCAGATGTCCTTAGTTCTCTGAAACTTGTGCGTCTGTTATGTTACATGGTAGAAGAGACTTTGCAGCTGTGGTGGAGTTAGCAGGAGATAGTCCTGGGTTACCCAGGTGGGCCAGATCTCAGCACACGAGCCCATGAAAGCAGAGAACTTTCTCTGGCTGGAGGCGACAAGGAAGCAGCAGAGGGACAGCCCAGGAAACCCGAGGCGTGAGAGGGACATGGCTCGCAGGAGGGCCACGGGGAAAGCAAGGCGGAATGTGGCTTTCTTCAGCAGAAGGACCAGCCCTTGGCTGACCGTTTGCCTGAAAACGGAGCCTCTGTCCCACGACCTCGAGAATCTGAATTCCACTAACAGTCTGATGCACTCAGAAGAGAACTCAAGTCAAGAGCCTCGGGGAAGGACAGGCTGTGCCGACACTTGGGTCAGCTTGTGGGTGTCGAGCAGAAAGCCCAGTGAGCCACGCGTACCCGGGCCTCCGACCTTCAGACGGCAGAGAAATATACTGTGTGGTTTTCAGACTGGGTCTGGGGTATCAGACATGATTACAGCCGTGAAAGAAACTAACGCGGGTGACAATTTATATTTTACTTTACTTCCCAAGGAAGTAAAATTTCTCGAGATATTTAGTAAGGGGGCTCAGTAGAAGCTGTAGGGGACACCAAAGGGGCCCCATAAAATCTACAGGCTGATTCTCAGCTCGTTAGAAAGCAAGCAGTAAAGAACTATCACTATTCAAGGAGGAAGGGACTCGTGGTCCCTGAAAGAGCATCCTCAGAGCGACAAAATGGCACAGAGGCTGAGATTTATTTTAAAAAATACAGGCATTCCTACACAAGCTGCTCTGGACTAGATGAACAAACACCCTCTAATGATGATGATGATGGTGACTGATGTGATGATAGTGAATATTTTACAGCACTTAAAAAGGTGTGAGATTCTTTCACATCATTAGTCCCTTCCACCCCCCACAATTCCGTGAGACACATAGCATTCGTATCTGGTAAGAAATACAAAAGGACAGGAGGAGGTCACCAAGAGTCAGACAAAATCAGAGGCACACCCGTGGACCTGAACCTCTCCCAGGGTGGTGGCACCCTGCGTGCGGCAGAATCTGAAATCCTGGAGTCAGCAGATTGGGAGCCAGCATTCCGCCCGCCCCTGCGCACCCCTCCCTTCCCAGCCTCCTCTGCGCCCACACCCCAGGCTTCCTCCAGGGGAAACCCGTGTGTCACTGCCCGAGATGCTCCTCAGTTCCCCACGTCCGGCCCTCACGCCTGCGATTCCTAAGCCTAAGCTACCCCGTGGCCGTCCCTCGTCAACGCTGCCGTCCCTTTCCGGGCCCCACCTCTCTGCTCTGTGGTGGCTCCTGGGGGCTCCAAGCTTGGCCTCCCTGGAGCGCTCGCCACAGCACGAGAGTCACGACCACACTTGGCCCTGGAGCCTTCGGCCCCACTGGTGAATGGCCCGTCCGCCCCCTCTCTGGACTTCAAAAGCTTGGTCTCCCCGGATTATGGCACAGGGTTGGACCAGCAGCAGGAGCTCAACACCCACGTCTCCACTGGCATGAACGGAGGAGACAGCGTGACCGTCTTTGGGTCCATCTCGGGACGAAGGCGCCATGGCAGACAGCCGGGCCCCTCCACCAGGACTTCTGACACGGTGCCTACCAGGGCATAATCCCCACACCTTCACCTGCTGTGTGTGCTCTTGCATTGACCGGTCGACCCCTAACTGGCTGCCACACGTCATGCTTTGCAGTGAGGACAAGACTAAGCCCCTCAGAAGGCGGTACGACATGCAAGGGGAACATATTCGTGTTGGGGCAAAGCATGGAAGAAAGTGAGGGGCTTTTCTGGGGGTGCAGCTGCCCCAGAGGTCTTGAGAAAGGGTTGGCCGAGCAGCTCAACGGTCCCCTTTACCAACTGTGTCCATGTCCAGGCTCCCAGGTCTGTGGGGGCGCTGGGTGAGGCCATGTGACAGAGTCTGGTGGGTCTCTTTGGGCTGAGGTAGATCATAGGCAGAGCGAGACACCCCCACAGAATGCTCTTGCCTTGTGCACAATAGGCAACATTCAAAATTCTGGTTCCTCCATCAGACAGTCCTTGAAAGACCACGAGACACAGTTCACAAGCGGACCCTTGGTGGAGGTTCAGGATGAGAAAGAAAGAATCTGTGGTTTTAAACTACTGACATTTTGGTGTTGTTCGCACCAAACACTAACTTAGCTTATCATACATGGTACTAGAGTTGATGACAGAAGCGGGGTGCTGTCATATGGATGGAGGGGCAAGTGTCAGCCATGAGGAGCGTGGGGCCCACCCACCTTACGAAGTGGTGGGATATTTGATGAAGTGCTCACCTGGGGTACCTGGGAGGCCATGTTCCTAACTGAGGAGGCTGGATGGTGGCAGGGTCNGTGCCTCCTGGGTAACGTGAGTGCACTTTCCTCACTCCTCACAATGTTGCTCAAAGCCCTGCACAGACCCCAGGGCCATGGTAAGAGCTCTGATAATACAACCCAGTCTGAGACAGGAAAGTTCTAGAAACTAAGGTACGCCATTTTCCACGGCCCTCGAGCCTGACCCTCTAGTCCAGGGTTCTCAACCTGTGGGTCGCGACCCTTCTGGGGGTCGAATGACCCTTTCCCAGGGGTCGCCGGGTACTCACATGTGGGCGTATCTGCATGTGGGCCTGGAGACGGATAGAGGAGTGGTGTCTCGGTTCCTAAGACCATCGAAAATATGTGTTTTCCGATGGTCTTAGGCGACCCCTGTGAAAGGTTGAGAATCGCCGCTCTAGTCTCTTCTTACTCAAAGGTGGGCAGTGGGCCTCATGGCACAGAGAGGCCTCCTCAGAAATCAGAATTCCAAGCCCGCTCAGAGCTGCTGACAGTTGGTACCTGATTCCTCGGCATGTCAATCGCAACTCCAGTTCAGGCCAGGAAACGCCCACTGTGCAGCTCAGAGAACACCTGTGGCCAGACAACGGCTCCCTGTGACTTCCTTCCAGGTGAAGTGACAGCACAGCGGAGATGAGCAAACTCCTGGCAGTCAGTGCGGAGGTCGCATGTCCCCACCTGGAAGCGCCCACCGCATGTCCCCACCTGGCAGCGCCCACGACATGTCCCCACCTGGCAGCGCCCACCGCGTGTCTCCTGCACGGCCCCAGTGTTGAGTCCTGGCCACTCCCAGGATCTTTCAGCTCTCATCACTGGCTGCACTAAACCTTCACTTTCTGGGTTCTTGTTACTGACCACCTTATGCCCAGAGTTCCCCGTTTGTAGGTTTCATAAGAAGACACTCATGGAGAACCTGGTGGGAATGTGGGAGGGGACAATGAGACTGAAGACACGTGCTCAAAGGACCTGGTCAGGAAGATCCCGGGACCCAGCGTACCGGCATCCTCATGGCCACCGTTATTTCAGCAGAAGGACACAGGGCAGAGGCAGCACAGGAAAGGCAAACAGGGCACAGTCCATGGGGGACCAGACACTGGCTTCCCGAACCCTGTCCCAGCGCAGCCACAGGCCTGCATGTCCCCTCAACGACTGTGACAGCGGGAAACCTTGTCCCCAGGGACGCTCATTAGTGACTCGGGCATGGGGCCTGACAGGGGGCTGGTCACGTGGGCACCCTCTGCCTGGCACGTGCCAAAATTCCAGAAGCCTGAGAAGGGAGGCAGGACTCAGCATAACCCACGTGTCCCCAGATGCCAGCCACGGGCCAGGCTTGCAAGCAGGCCTTTCCAAATTTAGCGGTCTCGGGCCTGCTGTGAGAACTCTTTTCTGCACAGATACATTTATTTTTTTCAAGAGATTTTGGAATGTGGCAATTACGATCCATTAAATACGCAGTTTTAAATTGAAATAGCAGGAACTCGAAGTTTCATATGCGAAGAAATCTCTGACAGTACGGTGTTCGGGAGAGAACAGAAGTGTTGGGGGGCAGTTTACTGACTGCTTCCCTTTTCTTCCAGCAACCATCGTCCCCCATTACAATCAGATGACACTGATAATAAAAACATAACTCCACTGGGAGCCCTAGTTCTCAGAAGCTCCCCCGGCCCCCCAACACCTGGGTGGCGATATGGACCTTTTCAAGTTATTTCTCTAAAGGAGAAAATCCTCTGTCCCGCGGCCGCAGGCCCAGAGCCCGCAGGACCCACGGCCTCGGGCCGGTGAGCTACAAGCACAGGCCTGGGTGACAGGAGCTGTCACATCAGAGGCACTCCTGCAAAGCTGGAGCCTAACGACCCTTGCCTGTAGTTTCTCTGACGTTCGTCCAGAAAAAGAACGTCACGCCACGTGTGAAGCCCTCTGCTCCGTCACGTCTCTGTTTTCATGTCACGTCTAAGAGCCCAAGACCGCGGAGGGATACAGGGAACATGTCCCCAACACCCCTCGCTCATGTGAAACGAAGGAAAAGTGACAGGAGTTTATTTTAATACCTTTTGACCAGCCACAAAAATTAGCATAATTTGATAAGACCTAAGCCAGACAAAGCGGGGATTGGTTAGGTGAGAATTTTAATGATGAGTGAAACGAAACCTCATTCCTACACTGCATTCCCTCAGCGACACTCACGTTTCAGTTAACGCGTGAGAAGCGTGGAGTCTGCCGAGGAGCTCACGCGGCTCCCGTGAGCTGGCGCAGTTACACTTCACCTGCATTTGAGGTTACTGGAAAGCACCATTTCTAATTTCTTCCCAAACCCACAGGCGGACCTCAGTCATCAGACTCACTGTGACATGACCTGGCCAGACACCTACCGCAAACCAGCCGGGCAGCCCTTGCCTGGTGACAAGCTCCAGGAGACGGGCAGCTGCACTTCCGCTGGGCACTGGGAGCAGCCCCCCTTTGGTTTGGAAATGCTGCCACCTCAGAGACAGGAGCCCTCCAAGGGCAGCGGGAATGGGTGACCACACGACAGCCCCATAACGAGAAAAGCACAGTCCACCCTTGGCTGGGGAAGGCAATCGAGCTGCAGTGGCCTGAGCAAAGGGTGAGGACACTCCAGGGGACCGTCCCTGCAGCCCAACGCCAGTCACCTCCGAGCATGAGCTGGCTGACCCCATGCGTGCAGACAGCTGTGAGGAGGCGTGGTCCCTGCAGACGTAAGTACCAAGGACCACGGAAACACGTTTCCAGTCTGCGTGGGTCGGGCCACACAGCTGTTATCATCTCAGGTGAATTTGTTCCTCTACTAATAAGTGACAGTATTTCTGTGATTTAGCCAAAGCTTTTGTCTCCTGATTAAAGACTCAAACTTTCTGAAGGTGTCATTTCTCTTTCATGAGACGGGTCACGGCCCCACAGGAACAACAGAATGAACCTTCAGAAAAGATGTCAAGCAGTCTTGCTGGATGTGAAATGCATCCCTCCCGTTTTCTCTCGGTCTTGCCATATTTACAGCTTGAAACACGTGTTTGGAAAATAAATATGTTTTCTCTTTAGAAGCGTTTAGAAAGATCAGAGCATCGCGCAGCCTCGTTTCCATCCTTGCACATGGTCGGAGCAGGTTCCCAGCTGCTGTCCCCCGGCCCCCGGCTGCGTGGGTCTCGGCAGGCGTTTGTCTGCAAGTAGGTTGTCCCCAGAAGTCAGGGTACATCAGGACAGTCCCCCAGGCTGTACAAATGAACCCCATCAAAGCACATTGGCAGAGGAATCTATCAGCAAGGCAGCACTCTGTGCTCCTGGAGCTGGAAGGAAACCCAGTGGCTGATTCAGAAAGGAACAAAAACCTCATCTAGAGGACAGACGCTGAGGCTCTGGATTCAGTGTCAGACCATGTCCTTGAGGGAGGCTGAGGAGTCCTTCAAAACGCACAGGGCATGAGACTTCCGGCAGATCACGGGATGCACAGCCAGGAAGGGCCTCAGAGGGACCCC
>NW_017731543.1:2560602-2592619 GCF_001890085.2 Hipposideros armiger | reverse complement strand
GGAAGTAGCAGGCTCGTAGAACTGACTGCAATCAAGTAGATGAGAAATTCATTGTGTTTTGAAGGGTTGTTTTGGTTTTGTTTGTTTTACTTTTGGTAAAATACACATATTTGTCATTTTAACCATTTTTGGGTGTACCCTTCAGTGGCATTAAGTGCATTCCATTGCTGTACAACATCACCACTATCCATCTCTAGAACTCTTTTATCTTCCAAAACTGAAAGTTTGTCCCCGTTAAGTAATAATTCCCCATTCTTTCTCCCCAACCTCTGACACCTGTGAATTTGACAATTCTTGGTTGGGACCTGGTGTGAATAGAATCGGTACTTGTACTTTTGTGACTAGCGTGATTCAGAATTTCCTTCCTTTTTAAGGACGGATACTATTCCATTGTGCGTACACAGCACATTTTATTTATCCATTCATCTGTCTGTGGACACTTGGGTTGCTTCCTCCTTTCGGCTGTGCTGCTATGAACATGGGTGTAAAGTATCTCTTCTAATCCGTGTGTTCAATTCCTTTAGAAATTTACCCAGAAGTGGAATTGCTGGATCATATGGCAGTTCTATGTTTCACTTTTCAGGAGCTGCCACGTTTTCCATAGAGGTGCACCTTTTTCCATCCTCACCAACAACACATGAGGGCCCCAATCTCTCCACATCCTTGCCAATGGTTTCTTCTGGATTTTTGTTGATAGTGGCCATCCTCATGAGTATGAAGTGGCATCTTCTTGTGGTTTTGATTTGCATTTCCCCTAGAGATTAGAGATTTGAGCATCTTTTCATGCGCTTGTTAGCCGTTTGTATGTCTTCTTTGGGGAAATGTCTACTGAAGTTTTGTACCCATTTTATAACCAAGCTGTGTGTTTCATTGTTGTCGAGTTGTGTGGGTTCCCACTACATTCTGGGTAGTAACCTCTTCTCAGATGTGTGGTTTGCAACTATGTTCTTCCATTCCTTGTGTTGCACTTTTACTCTGTTGATAGTATCCTTTGATGAACAAAGAAAGTTACTATGTTTTAAAGATAGTTATCTTTTCGAAAAAACCACCAACAACCTTGAGCTAGGATTAAAAGACTGGGGAATTAAATAAGACTCTGCTTATAAAACAGAGTTAACAGCCAATGTATTGTCGTATTTAAGTTTCAGTATAGTGTATTCTTATTCTAATAATAAAGCCATGCCATAAAACATTTCAGAACTTAATGTCCTTAGGAATCATTTTATAAAACACATTTTTTAAATTTACAAAAGTAATCAGTCTCATTATGTATAAACATATTTTATTTGAAGACACCAAAGTAACCTGTATTGGTGTATTGGTTATTGGAGTTTGCATTTACATTTTCCTCACCTGCTAGGAGCTCAGAGGCTTCAGGATAGTTCTACACAGTAACCTGCCCTCAGCGAAAGCATGTGTGTTGTCCCTGGATTGCATAAAGCAGTGATGCCATGTAGATGTCAATGACTCTGAACCTTCAGTACAACAGGTTAAAACGGGCCTGGAGTAAATGTCCCCCCACCTGGTAATGTTGTCTTTAAGAGAGAAAACGTTTGTTTAAAATCGTGATTCTAGTGCGGTCACTGTGCAAACAACCAACTTTGCACTTGCTGCGTGTGACTCCAAAGCCCCACTGACGCTCGTACTGGAGCTGGTGGTGATGCCCTCTGGTCCTCTGATGAGCCTGGACTCAAGCCACGTTCTTCCTCGCTCATCCTATCTGTCACTCAGTCACCCAGCCAGCATCACCTACCATTACCATCTGCAGGATGACGTGACCAGCCAGAGACATGATGGAAAGGCTGCAGGAACCCGAAGGTGACTTTGATGCCGTGCCACTGTTGGGCTGGCGGTTGGCATTCTTTGTCACAGACAAAGGTCTGCAGTAACCTGAAGAAGAGAGGAAGCCGTTCATTTATCCATCCAATGCCTCTGAACCCCGGCAAATGCTTCATGCTCGAAATCCGGTGCCTGGGGAGATGTGATTTGATCGACCTGAAATCTCTGTGTGTTCTGCCGGACACCAAAAAGATCCTCATTCCTCGTTACGCTGCACAGAACAGAAGTCCTGTTTATATCTGTTATCACAAGATGGATCACTTTGGCTGGTTGGGTTTATCCAGCCAATCATTCAATTATGTGCTTCCTAGATGACGGTTTGCGTAACTCGATGTAAACACACAGAAATGAGTGAAGTTCAAACTCGCTGGCCGTTGGATCTGTGTTTTCTTGCAGAAACGTCATGAGCTACAGCGCCTCTGTTTTTTGTTTTGTCTTAAGCTCCAATCCTTAAATAATGACACACTGTGAAAGAGTAGCTGGCACGGTCTGAGCAATGACACAGTATTCTCAGCCAAAATAAATTCAGACAAAGAAAGTGAGTCGGCCTGTTTGAAACGCCCTGCGCTGCACAAAGCCAGCCGTGTGCAGAACCTACGGAGCTGCAGCCAGTGGGTTCCTCAGCCGAGTCCCCGTCCCAAAACCCCCAAAGCCCGGGAAGGGCTAGGTGAATGCCAAAGAACGTATCTTCTGTTGCAGGATACGCTCAGGATGCCAGGCACAAGGGGGTCGGCGCAGAATCTTCCAGAATGAAATGTAGCTTAATGTGGAAGTTGGCAAACAGAGTTTGGGTAAAAGTTGATGAATGAGATGGTTCTTCTGGAAGCCACTCTATTACCTGTTTATTTTTCATCCATTTTCAATGGACAGAAGCATATTTGAGGAGATTTTTAAATGACTCTTGCCTTGAGACTAAATAATAACTGGGTTCTACTCCATTTATAGCCAAGGTAGAAATGTGGACCTAAAGCAGACGAGCCATGTTAGGGCCACTCAGCCTTAGCGTTTCCAGCCGTCTGCGAGTAAATACAAAACTAAGAGAGACGCAGTGTGTGTGGATTTCAGGTCGTCAACCAGCCAGGCTAGAGAAGCATGAGTCTTTGTTCTGAGGTTGCTTCTTTCTATGCTTTGGGGGTTAAAATGTCCTTTCCTTCACAAAAGTCAATGATAGTATGTAACAGAGGTGTATTTTGTTTTTGTTTATTTTTAATGTCTTTTTTTGTTTGTTTAAATGAAAGTTGGCAACTTTTCATCCAGCCTATAATACATTTATTTTAATTACTAGTTCTTGAAAGTTTAGAAGTTCCAACCCACTCTCAGTAAAACAATGTAAACTGTGGTAAAGAGTGTGGGTTCCGATAAAGGGGGGACGGAGGGAGTGACGCAGAGATGGAGGCGACCGCGGCAGCCCAGTCAGTAGAAAGCGAATCTTCATGCCTGGACGCAGTCAGAGGGACCAGCCCCCGTCCCCGGGCCGCTGCGCCCCTCCACTGGCCAGGCCCATTGTTCAGATACAGTAAGGAAGCACCTAGTGGGGAGAAGCCACGGATTTGGAGAGAGGCTTTGGAACAGGAGCCCATTTTGACACACTGCTTCTAACAGATGATGGGGTCCCACAAAGGGGTGGCCTCTCTCTTGATTTCCAGTGAAGTTGAGCACGTGTATGCCTGGGTTCCACACCTCAGGCCGACAGGCGAAGATGCCGCCGTGGCCACATCTGCCAAACGTGCACACATCTGGTGGCGCGCGCACGGTCGAGCTGCTTTGCAAAGCCAGCCACCTTCACCACGAAAGATGAGCCTGCTAGGCTGGCTCGGACCTCTGGCTTTGCCCACAGACCGTCCTGCCAGGGACAGCAGCCGGGACAGGCAGACACAAAACCGAGGGGTCAGGGCCAGCCCCGTCCATGCTCCGGGACCAGCTGCTTCAACTGCTTTATGTTGTGCAGCTGGCAGCTTGATGGGGGTGCGTGGCCATGTCCTGTGCAGAGGCCCTCCTGGGGGGCTACAGCGCCTCACCAAGCTCAGCAGGGGGCAGACCATGTCCGCTGAGTTCTCTTCTACTCTACTGTACCGAGGAGACTCGCCCCAGTGCTCTCTGTGTGCTGTCTTAGCACGTAGGGTTTAAAAGAAAGAATGGTGAGTTTAGCAAAATAAGCAAAACACCATGGGGGTCATACAAGCTGAGGCTCTCAAGTGCCATCACCAACGAAGTCACACGGATCATGGAGTCGGCAAGAAGGGAGGCTGCAGATCCTGAACTCGGGACAGGCCACTGCTCAGAGAGCCACAGTCACACAGGCAGACGGACAGACAGACAGGCCCCTGGCATCACGGGGTGTCGGGAGGAGCCAGGAGGAGTGTGGCCCCTGGCGCTGCGGATGGGTGGGTCCTCACAGCAGGAAGGACTCTCTTCATCCCTCTGGACCCTATTGGTGGGAGTCCTGGGAGGAAATTTGATTGGACGCAACAAGGTCTGTGGTACCTGTATCAACCATTCCTTTGGTTATCTCCTGGACACGTTCATTATAGGACGTGTTCTCTCTCCCTCTCTCTCTCTCTCTCTCTCTCTCTCTCTCTCTCTCTCTCTCTCTCTCTNCTCTCTCTCTCTCTCTCTCTCTCTCTCTCTCTCTCTCTCTCTCTCTATCTGTGTGTTTTGATCAGTGGATGGAAAGCAAGAACAAAGTTCGGGAAGCGGGTCCCACCCTCTCCCCTCGGCCCGCGCTCTCACTGCCTATTTTCTCTCCTGCAACCCTCACCCTTCAATGACTTTAAATGTCATTTTATGTCGACTGGGAGCCCCTCAAATTTCTTCAGGAAAACAAGAGGGCATAACTGAAGCGTAGCTTTTATTTACAAATTTGATTTTGTATTTTTAGGGCTTAAAATGTACACATGCTAGGGGGGATATTTAATTACTGTTTTTCCTATTTTGAAAGTGCTATATAATTATCAAAAGTAATCAGATCTTGCAGATGATAACAAACAGGTAGCAACAAAGAAGGGGGAAATAACCCTTTTAGTGAGTCTGAGGATTTTGAATTTAAATTTTGAATTTAGACATCCTCTGCTACCTCTCTCCAGAACACCTGCCACCCTGAATGTGACTGGCAGCGTGGGACAGGGCCCGCCGTGCAGCCCCCACCTGGGTGTCGCTGCTAGTCAAATGCCTGCCAGTTTAAAACATGGGCTTTTTTACTTCATTGAATTTCGTGCCACGAGCCAGGTCACCAGCTTCCCACAGGTCCACAGGCGACTGTGTGGCTGCTGCCACCAGTGTGAAGTGTCTGAACTTGGAGGACTCTCTAGTTGGGTCTTTATCTCCTTCTTGGTTTGTAGAGCTTGTTTCTTTGCCATATTGTATTTTTCCCCCTTTCTCATTTTGTCTCACTTTATTTTTCACTTTCCTTAAGTAGACTTTAAATTTTCATTAGTCACTTTTTTCATCCTTTTTCAGAATAATTCAAAGCCGTATTTTAAAAGTCCTTCCCCAAACCAGACCAATGTGACAAAAATGCACTTAATTTTCCTCCTGAACTTTAGTGGTTTCCATTTGAATATTTTAGTCACCTTAAATTTATTTTTGTGAAAGATGAGTATTTGTATTTTATCTGATGAATTTCTCACTTAAGATGTATTTTCTTTGCACATTTCTTTTCTCCAAACGGCTGGCTCAGAGTCTCATCATGCAGTTAATACCCCATCATTTTCTTGTCAATGTAAATGCCTCCTTTGTATTTTGTTAGATGCCACTCTCCATGTCATCTGTCCTTGGACTAGGAATTCAGTTTCATTAATTGTTCTGTCTTTTCCTAGACAAGGACTCTAGTTAATTACTAGAACTCTTTTGTGAAGTAATTCTAATAACTCTCAAAGAAGCATTTTTTAAAATAAGCCAGCTAGGGGTAAAAATATGTAACGACTTATGTAAAATCACACTGAACCAGCAACAGAAAAGTAAAAGAGAAGCATTTGTATCAACAAGCTGGAAGAAGAAGACACAGAAGCCAGGATTATCAAACACCTTGTCGACGCAAAGTCTGGGCGGGCGGGGCGGGGGGGTCAGCACTACTGGGGCAGAGAATCCGACTTTGCAAAGAAAGCAGGGGATCAGAACCAGCCCCTTAAAGTCCTGGGAGGACTGTAAAGCCGACTCCGCTTGCACTGGTTGGGAAGGCCGCAGATTAACACGGCTTCTTATGAAAAGACGGCAGGTTTTCATTCACCACAAGGGCAGGTCTGCCAGCAGGGCCCGTTTGGGCAGCACCCGCAGAGCCGTCCTGGACGCAGACAGCGCGTACCTGAGCTCCCCACTCCATGCCTGCCTGCATGCCTCTTCTGCGTGACATTGCACCGTGGGGCCCCCCAGTAAGCCAGCAACAGCGTGGGGGCACGGGGCCCGCTCTCTCCATCTACTGAAGGTCCTGGTAGGGACCAAAACCAATATTTTTGGAAGCCATAATTGAGTCTTAAGGCTAGAACTTGCATATAGTGCTTGCAGTTTTAACAGGTGTTCTCTTGAAATTATGTTTCTAGAAAAGGAACCCCACTGTCAACCGAGACTATGGCATTTAATAAGAAGAGCACCCACCTCCACCTAGATACCTTTTGAAAGGGGATGCTGAGAAGACTCGTGTCTGTACTTGTGTCAGCTGAGTGGAGCCCAGGTGGCAGACGAGGTGAGGGCTGCTGAGTTCATGGCGGATGGAAGACGAGATCTCGTCAGCCAGGTGAGGCGTCTCAAACGCCAGAAAAGGCAGCAGGGCCACATCGAAAGTTGATCATGAACCAGAAGACACTAAGAAAAAAAGGAAAGTGATAAGAATACAGATCTAAAAAAACATATCTGGATTTCCTTGCAGAAAATGAAAGACAGAGACAAAAGCAATTTCTGTCCTCAAGTTTAGAAAGCTCGTTTAGTTTGGAAAATGAAAGGAGCGAAAGGAAAGAAGGAAAGAGAAGTGGAGGAAGAGGTGGAGCAAACGGAGGAAGTACAGCACGGACTCCCGGGAACGTCAGGTAGATGGATTAGCTCCAGGGAAATACCAGATAAAAGTATTAAACCAGCTTGTCAAGAGCCCCTGTAGTCTCAGCCTCCAAAGCTGGGTCCAGATGGAGCCAGACAGGCGAAGTGCCCTCAGTGACACCTTAGACAAGAGAGTCTTCCTAATGCTACTCCGGGACAGCGCCCTTGCTCCTACAGGTGGTGACGTCATGGTGTCACCTCCCATCCACCGCCGTGGGTCCCAGCAATCAGTGTTTGGAGCCTCCGCAGGAGGCAGGGGAGTCTCGTGCGACCCCTCCTCAGATCAGCATTACGGCAGCGAGCCGCGTCCAGAAGGTGGAGATGAGCTCTGGGTTTTGTGAACAACGCCTTCCTTTGATCTGTAACTATTTGCTTGACATACAAATATTTTGGTAGCAATTCGACATTACAGTATAACCCAGGTTGGCCCTGGAGCCTGACCCCGATATACAGTGCTGGCTCGTTGGAAGTGAACTTTTGGAGTTCAATCCACTCATACGCTGAAGACTACCCATCTTTGCCACCAAAAACAGAACAATTGCTCGCCCCCGGGACAACAGCTGCAGTGGCTTTGTCACGCGGCCACATGGGCTGTGTGTTTCCCCCCAGAGCGTGGGGCTGGGAATGCGGGGAGCAGCTGGGTCTGCTCTGGCGCCCGGCCCTGCGGCTCGGGTTCCCCTGGGCCTTTCACCCGGATGTTAACATGCAGGCAGGCACCGTCCAAAGTGGGGCACACAATTACCGCGGGGATCCTCAGAGCACATGCTCACTCCCACCCAGCTTGTCATGTCAACACCGCACCCTGCACTGTTGTTCAATGATGTTAAGTGACTGATAAAAGAAACACAGTTGCTTGTTTACTTGTCTAAACACAGTGTGGAAAGTATCGTTATAGTATAATGTTTAATTGCTACCAAAATATTTGTGTGTCAAGTAAACAGTTACAGATAAAAAGGAGAGCATTGTTCAGAAAATGGATTAATTAGTATTTAATTGCGATAATGCAATTAATCTGCTAATGTTAGAAATGCAAGCTTGTTACAAATTAGCAAGGTACAAAAAGCAGCAAGGAAAGCGAGATCCTTTGCAAATCCTTAACCCAAGACCTCCCAGCTTCTGCAAAGTGGACCCAAGCTGGCTGTCAGGAATCTCAAGGTCTTTACATGGCTTAAAACTCAACCTGTCTTTCTAACCTGAAAAGTTGTTTCAAACGGCTAAGGAGGGTTCGGTATTGGTTTGAATGACTCACTTGGAGGTGGCAGGAGTGGGTGTTTTCGTGCAGAGTACATCCGAAAATAATCGCTTTGCTGGGAAGAAGCGTTTAGCAAGGCATGTTTGGGAGAACACAAAACCCCAAAGTTCACTGCCTACTGATGCTTTCTGGCAGCTCTGAATGCTGCAGCTGAAACCAGGCACAAGTTTCCTAACGCAGCTCTGTCCAGGGAGGGGGCTGGAGATCCAGCCTCCAGGCCAACACTGGCTCTGGTCAAGCTGTCTCCCCCAGCCCCCGCCCCCACTGTGCTCTGACCCAGGGCTTGAAGTGCCCCTGGGCACACACATTCCCAGAGCCCACGCCTGGCATCGCCCAAGAGACTGGGTGGGACCCCAACTGAAATCATGGGGACCCCAGCTGCCGTTGCCTTGCTGCAGCCCAGGGCCACCATCCCCTGACCCCAGCCCCAGGGAGCTGAGTCCAGGAAGCTGCTCATTAGGAGGTTCGAGCCCCACACACTACGAGGCTCACCCGCAGCCCAGCGGCTCCCTCCCACGCCGTCCACCCACGGCCGCTCTCAAAGGCCTTTCTGCCGCTGTTTGCTGTCAGCAAAACAAGTGTGTGCCCCGAGATCCCACAGACAACAAAGCCTGCGGCCGCATTGCACGCGGGTGATGTCACCCAGGTAAAATCGCACTGACAAGCTTTTAATTAAAGTTTTCCCACACATCTCTCCGCGGTCCCCGGAGCGATTACTCATTATGCTCCGACTGCTGGCCAATTGTGCTGGGGAGGGAAGTGTCTTATTTTCAAAGCTCTTGCTGACAGCTAGAGAACACTTTGTTATACAATCTGTTTACGTTTTTTCACACACACTCACACGCTCACACACCATCCCGCTGAAGGGGAACTGGCCATGCAGGCCAATCGGTGTGCACGGCAGTGATTAAATACATCTGCTGCCCAACTAGCTGAAGGGAGGGGCGGGGGGCGGGCCCCTCTGTAAACAATCCCTCCATCTTGACAAGACCCCCCCCAGGGTGCCGAGAATGATGGCTCCAGGGGAGCACAGGTTCAAACAGGTGCAGGGAGCCACCGTGGGAGCGGTTCCCAGCGGGAAAGCGTGCGGTGCTGACGGAGCCGTGAGCGGTTGCAAGCAGGCTTGCCCTCACTCAGGTCTGAGTCCCGCGTCTCTGCCTGTGAACCTGCTTCCGCAGGGACGGTCGCAGATCCGGAGAGCTCAGTGAGTTGGGGATGGATTGCGCTTCCATGGTCCCTGGTTCCTGCTGGTAGAATTTCTGCTGAACATGCACCCGTTCTGGCCATCGGGACAGACCCTCCAAAGCACAAAGGGAGGAAGGGGTGGCCCTGGCCAGGCGGGTGACTTGACTTTCTGCCTTGGAGAATGAAAGAGCCCCTTTTCATAACGGCCACCGGCCTGGGCACTCTTGACATCTCTGTGGCAGATCTGTTGGGGGCTGTGGGGCCTTCAGAAGCCAGCTCCCATGGTGACCAGATACGTGTTAGACGCGGGGCTTCCACGTAGCCCGCCGCCCTGGCCACATTTTCTCACGTGTAAACTGGTACAAGAGCCAGGGGTGGATCGTGACCTGAACACGAAAGAACCGAGTCCTGTCCTCGCGCAGGGAGCCCACGGGCGGCACCAGCAGGGCAACCCAGGAGTCAGGGAGGGTTGTGACCAGGAAAAGCATTGAGGACGGGATGGCAGCGCTGAGCGGGACTCCCTCAGAAGGACAAGCAGAGGGCTCCGTGAGGAGCTAGCAAGGCCCAGGAGAGAGGGGAGAGGGAGAGAGGGGGCATTCGGAAGTGCGGGTGGAGCTCTGTGCTGGAGGCCTGGGGCCCATCAGGAGAGCGAGACGGGATGGGGGGCGGAGGTTGGGAGAGTGGGGGGAGGGGCACCCAGATCACCGGGCTTCAGCTCAGAGTCTAGGGCACCCGGCTTTGTCATAGGAGCTGAAGTCCCTGAAAAGAGAGCACTTTCTAGTCACTGAATGGACAGTGGATGAGAGAGGACCATGGAGGGGTCAGGGGGGACGTGGGAGGACGTCACAGTCCCCCAAGTGGTCCTAGCGTGAGGGGGTGCCATGGCACAGCGCAGGGCCCGTGAGGGTGGAGGTGGCCACGGGTTCAGCACGCAGCATGTGCAGCTCTACACAGCCTGTGGTGGGAGCTGCAAGGCGGGGCCATGGTGAAGATGGGGGGTGGGTTCCATGAATGGAAAAGAAAAAAACACTTGCAGTTTCACCATTCTGCATCGGTTTGGTTAATCTAATTTGGCATAATGCATGAGGCAATTAATACAACAACAACAGCAACATAGAAGTCTTGGCTGCTCCCCTCATTGAGTGATGGGGTCCCAGTGCCCCCCCTCCAGCCTTGGGCAGCTAGTGACAGGTATGACATGTGGCATCTGAGGCTAGCTCAGGACACTCCGTGCTTTCTGAGCCCTGGAGAGTCGGCCGGGTGTCAGGTGTCCCATGAGGGGGCATTCCAGCAGAAGGTTCCAGCACCCGACTTCACTCAACTTTTCTGCGCATACGTGTGTCCTGCACCCTGAGGATCACCCCCAGCATCGTGTTTCCACTTCACCCCAGACCCTGCAGATCAGGCGCCATCTCCTCTCCTCACTGCCTTGTTCAGGCTCCTAACTCCCTGACTGTATTAGCGAAAGAGAACGCTTGTTTGTGTGGTTAGGTTGTGAGGGACATGTTTGGCGTCAGCAGGAGCTGGAAGAGGGTCTGGCAGCCGGAAGTGGAATGCCCCCACGACAGGAATCTAAAATACGCAGCATTGGCTTGAGGGCTGGGGTGAGCGAGTGTGGGGGAGACTGTCAGCAGAAGGCACCCAGGTGGCTCGCACGTGTCAGTGAAAAGCCAAGAGAAAGTGCGGGAACTGTAATCAGAGGAAAGGAGACCCTTGCTGTTGAGCAGTGGAAGTTTCAGCGGAACGGCTGCCTGAACCATGGGGAGAACAGGAGACGTGCACAGTGACGGGGTGGGCTCTGCCAAGGAGAATTTAGGGAGAGTGTTGAAAGTGACCCGTTTTCTTCTAGCTCAATGCCTTAAGTGAGGGCGAGGAAGGGTGGGAATCAGTGGGAATCGTGCCGTTTTCCAGGAGAATTTAGAGGACATAGAAGCAGGTGGGCCATGCACCTTCAGCGTCTCCAGAAACTCTTTCAAACCAGCAGGTCTGCTAAGGGTCTCGTGCACAGACCCCCCTGTTCAGGAGCAGGGCTGCTAAGCACTTAGGGTGCTTCCTGCTCTGTGCTTTCTGATACGTCTCAGAAAAAGACTTATCTTGCAGAGTTTTGATTTTGAAACGACACAAGGGAAACCCACAATGTTTTTAAGGAAATGGTAAATGGTATAAACTTGGACTGAAATAGTACAGAAACGGTACAAAATGAAGTGTGTGCAGCTGCAATATTTGATATCAGGGATCAGGTTGAGGAGGGTATTGAATTACAAACTCAGGTTATTTCCAATAGAAAAGAAAGGATTTTATTAAATAAATTTCTTTAATTTTTTTATTTTTTGTTAACTGTATTGGGGTAACCTTAGTTGGTAACATTATGTGATTTTCAGGTGGTTATAATTCGACACCTGTGAACTCGATTGTGTGCTCCCCACCCAATTAGCACACACTTGACGCTCTTTACCACACGTGACATACAAACAGCAAAGCAAGACTTTGTCCACAAGCTTTTACACCGAGAGGATGTGCGCTCGGAGGCCACACGCGGAAGCCTCACCGTCACGTGGCCCTGAGCCTGATGCAGAAATGGCTGGGGCGAGTCTCTGGACCTATTTTGACCAAGGACAGAATGGAAGTAATGTGCGCCCAGAGGACAGGCTGTGGTTTCTTCTGAACAAAAATGGCCGTGGATTTCCTTGACGGTCCTCCTGAGATACAGGGGATGTGACCTCATGAAGGCAGGGCAGGGAGGGCTGTGGTCGTTTGCACTAAGAATACAGCAGAAAGGACGCTGGTGACCACTGAAGTTAGTCCTTAAAAAGTTACCCAGGTTTTCCCCGGCTCAGTGGGACACACAGGAGCTCTGCCACCATGGCCGCCATGCCATGAGGAAACCCAGGCAACATAGGGAGGCCCCACCACCCCGGTCTGCAATCCTGCTGTGACATATGATGAGTAAAGGAATCTCCAAGTTCTGTCACAAGCCATGGCACAAAGGCAGCGGCAGAGGCAGGGACAGACCGTCCCCTGGGACCTCCAGAGGCGTGTGGAGGGGAATGACAGCATGACCAGAAATTCTGAGGGTCAGGCGGGTGTGGGAAAGAGTGAAGTGTCCATCTAGGTGTGGAACGCAGGGAATACCCAGGAACCTGGGGTGACAGGCGCATCTGGCGCAGCCTGGGACCCCACCGCTGCTTGGACGGTGACTTTGGCAATCAGACCCACTGTCGGCTCCGAGCAGCACAGCTGGTGCCCTCGGAGGACTGGCCTGATGTGAACTCACATTGTTCCCTCCAGTTTCTCATCGCTGATTCTGGTGCAGTGACAAATAAGAGAAAGATAAGGACGCATGAGCGATAGCAGAGGGAAGCGTGCTTTTCAGATCCCCTGTTGTGTGTGAGATCTTCCCAGCCACTGGGGCAGAGGACACCGAGGTGCCGGGGCGGGGGCGGGGGGTGCAGCCTGTGCTCATGCGGCAGGCAGATGTGCCGGGGGCTTTGATAACTGGGAAACCCCAAAGCAGATTGTGGAGGGAAATTGTCCGCAGATGTGTCACGGGGAGAAGAGTCAAGCAATTGCCAATAAATTAGTCACAATTACATTTCCCCAGATCGGCCTTATCTTCTGAAGTATAAATTATGGCGCTAGGCATGCAATCTAGATTTTCCAAAGCCTTCAAAGGCAAGGCACCCAGAGCCCTGCGTGTTCTTGGCAAATCTGTGCTTTTCCCTAAAAGTATTCACAAGAGAACGCCGAGCGTTCCAGCGGCTTGCCGTTTGATAGTGGAGCTAGTTACGCAACAGGACGGGAGGGGGCGGGGGAGCAGAGCCCAGGTTTGCCCCTGAGTCACCCTGGGTCCTACGGGAGCAGCTTCCTTTCCCTCTGCTTGCAGGCGGGGTTCGCCCACTTGGCACGATGCATGCCACCCTTGGACTCCTGCAGCTCGGCGTGGTTCTCAGCGTGGACCTCATATGGTCTCTGTGTGAATGTCCCCCCGGGGAGTTCTAGCCCTTATGCACTAATGTTGCTCTCATGGGATACCCCGGACATCATTCTGTGAACAGAGAGAAACTGTTTTTATCAATTCCCACTTTAATCGAGAGGGAACCAAAACACAGGAGAGAGCGAGGTCAGACCCCAGCCCTCTCGAGATTCCTGGACTGAAGCTGGCCAAGGTTTCCTCACGCGAGAAAGCTTCTACTCTGTGGGGGACTCGGTTTTTTCAGAGCAGTGGCTCCTGATCTAAAATGCATCCATTATCTCAAGGGATTCTTCAGATAGTCTCGACTCCCAAGACGAAATGCAAAAGAAAACCCAAAGAAAAACTTAAGGAAATATACACACAAGACATGTCTTTTCACAAAACCCCTTTGGTGCTGGCTTTTGAATAGGTGAACTGAATTTCTGGCCTCACCGTAGAAACTGCACTGATTGGGTTATTAATAAAAGAGTTAACGTACTGACGAGATAAATGGACAAGAAGTAACGCAAGGGCGCAGAGGACACGGCCCCGACTGCTGGGGGCCTGCACGGTGCCCCGGGCCCCTGAGCCTTCCGACGCCAGAGCAAGGCACTGGCCGGCCAGCCCGGAGTGGGCTGCACAGCGTCTGTCCAGAGGTGCGCTCACCTGGAAACTCGGTGCGACTGTGTCGTCTGTTTGGGCTGTCATGACATTGCCACCAACTTGACGGCTTAGAAACAGCATAAATTTACCGCTCAGAGTCTGGAGGCTGGAAGCCCAAGATCGAGGTGCCGGCAGGGCTGGGTTCTGATGAAGGCGGTCTCCAGGCCGCGGGCGGCTGCCTTCCTGCTGTTTCCTCACGGGTGGGAGGGGTCCGGGAGCCCTGTGGGGTCTGTCCTTTCCAGGGCACCAACCCCATCATGGGGCCCCACCCTCAGGACCTCACCACCCCCAAATGCCCACCTCCCAACACCATCGCCTGGGGTTGGGGTTCAACAAGTGAGTTTGCGGGGCACACAACACTCAGTCCATACAGTGACCGTCTTTGAAATAAGGGACTTTGCAGATGTACATAAGGTAGGGACCTCACCATGAGACCCTCCTGGATTGGGGTGGACCCTGAATCCAGTGCTGGGTGTCCTTGCAAGACAGAAAAGGAGGAGACGGCGTGAGGACGGAGGCAGGAAAGGGGTGATGACGGGAGGGTGCCTCCAAAGCCAAGGTCTGCCGGAAGGAGAAGCACAGCAGCCCAGGGGCCGGTGGGAGGTCTGCCACCTTTAGGCCTAGGCGGGGCGGCCGGGTCCTTGCCCCTCCCGGGGTACACGCAGAGGCCACCTGAGCCACACAGATGGAGTCGCTGAGGATGCAGGGAGAGCGGGGACACAGATGGGCTCCTCACTGTCCTGCTCCCCGCTCTGGCCCCAGCTGCCCTAGGTTCGCGCTGACCCATCCTCCTGTCCCCCGTGAGAGAATCGGGGAGAACCCAGGAGGAGCCGGCTCCTGGGGGATGGAGCTGGGACGGGGAGGGGTGTGGACACGGAGGTGCAGGTCTGTCAGGCGACTGGCCACAATGCTGAGAGGGTCGGGTTCAGGCTGGAAAGAGTTCCCTCCCTGGTGGGAAGGCCACCCCGGTGGTGCCACCCCTGCGGCCCTCCCGGGTGTGAGGTGAGGCAGGCCAGCACTGGGGCATTTTTTTATTCCCACTTCAACCTGGGACAGGAATTCCTTGTCAGTTGTCCCAGCACCTACCTCCTCCCCGCTGACCCCTGGGTTCTGTGTTCTGTGCCTGTCCTGGCACAACAGAGCGCTCGGCCGAGAGGAAGGCAGGGGACTGGCGCCCAGCTGGTTCAGGTCCTGGCTAAGGCCACACACGCAGAGACCCCAATGCCCTCCAAGCGGAGCACAGCATGGCTGAGCGATCCTGGTGGCCGTGGGGTCAGGAGTGCATGCAGCCCCACAGGAGGCCCTCGGCCAGCGCCAGGCCAGGACTCCCCCCCTCCACACTGAGAGCCACCCACGAGGGGTCCCAGGCCTCCCTCCTCACACACCCCCACCCCAAACCCCCACCGACACCTAACTCAGATCCTTCCGAGCCTGCTGGCACCCTTCCCCCCATCTCCTTATCTCCCAGCCATGTGTCCCCTCAGCTCCACGCTCCGGGACAACGTCAGAATCGACGGTGGCACGCAAGCCTTGCCGTACCTACATTTTAGCTGGAATAAAACCCAACTTAGAAATTACTTGAAGGGTCTGGACCTACAGAGGCAGAAGCCATTCCAGCAAGAGCCCGGTGGCCCAGGGAGTGGGAAGAATGAAGACCAGCAAAACCATTCAGCTCTAAATTGGACCCATTTCCATACCTCACATTCAATGCTCCTATCTTGCCCGTCCTCCCCCGCTCCGGCCCGCCTCGCCCCACGCATGCTGCGGCCTTTGATGGTTTTCAATCGCAAGAGCTGGGAACCGTGCCTGTGCAGGCTAGGAGCGAAGTCTGTGCTCCCATCGGTAATTAAACCTGCCGTCCCGCGCCAGCCCTGCCTGAGGTGCCAAGAGGCTGTCCTCCGCGTGACTTTGCTTCGGGAGTCCATCGTGTCTTCTCCGTGCAGAGCGCTGCCTGGTGAAGACACTGCCACACACGTGCCCAAGGGATCACGCAGGACAGACCGCACGCAGCTCCTTGCAAAGCCTCTGCAACAGGCATCTGGGGAGAGAAAGGGTTGGCTTCTGGGGTGCCGTGCAGCTGTCAAAGCTGCAAGACCGATCTGCAGACTTACACCCTTAAATACCTTTCATCTTTCATAAAACCCATTGAGGAGCGTTATCTGTTCTTCTCAGACACAGAATAACTGGAAATGTGTGAGAATGTCATACTCTTAATGTTTGATTATTTAAAATGTTTATGAGAATCTGGCCACTCCCCGTCTTCACCCAGGTTTCAGCGCCCCTCGTGTCACCAAACTGCTCTGGCCGCTGTCATCACCGTAGTCATTGCATCCACAGAAACTCCAAGGCCACGTCCCTCTGTCCCCTTTCCTGACTTCTTGGTGACATTTAACCATCTGGACACTCACTTTCCTGGCTCCAGGACCTCACAGGCTCCTCCGTCACCCCCTAGCCCTCGAGGTCGCCTTCTCTATTTTCTTCGCTTCCTCCTCTTCCTGTGGTCCCCCAAGGTGCTGGGGCTCCTGGGATTCTATCCTCAGTCTCCTGGTCTAACCCAGTCCCACCCCTGCCCGGCGGTGCTCCTGGTACAGCTAAGCCTCCAGCGTCTCCTACATAAACACCCGTCTCTAAACATACCAGTTCCACCCCCAAAGTGTCCATTGCACGTCACCAAAGGGTACACCTCTTGTCACCTGAAGCTCAGCATCTCAACACTCACCTGCACCCTAGGAGAGCCTCTCCCAGCTCCTGACCTAGCTGGGTGGCCTTTGCTCAGAGCCGTCACGCACACCAAGAGCCAGCAGACGCTCTCAGCCTCTCCTGTCCCCACTCACCCAGCATCACATGGCTTCCTCACCTTCCCTCCAGTCCCTGCCACCCATGCCGTGGCCTGGGGGACTCCTTCCTACCCCCAAGCCAGTGAGTGCCGCAGGCGTCTGTTCACCCACAGCTGCCCGTCCTCCACGCACACCAAGGGCGCTGGCGAGGGGGTTCCAGGACGCCCTGCCTCTCCCCACACACGTCAGCCTGCTCTTTGGGATGAAATGCTGGACAGCTGCCCTCCCTGCTGGCTCCTCTCCTGCTGGTTCTCAAGTGGCTTCCCCCAGGAAGCCTGCCTGCCTCCCCATGCCTGGCACACCTGAGCCATCCCTTCTCCTGCCCACAGCATCACGGCCCCTGGGGGCAGCACCGTTTTCTCATCAGCCCCCAAGCTCCTGGAGAGAAGGAACACCTGGCGTCTGTTTGCTGCCGCCTGGCAGCTTCCCACTCATTCGTTCTGTCAGTCAGTCAGTCAGTCAGTCAGTCAGTCAGTCAGTCAGTCACCTGTGTGGGCTTCAGCTGCATCCCAGCTCCGCCCTGAGCATGAGAAGGGGCCGTGGGGACGCAGGGGAGGCCCCTCCCTGGAGGCCGCCTGTGACAGGTGTGTCCAGTGATGAATTCATGCACGCATTAACCCAAAACGCCCCAGCGTTAGCTATGAGATGACTGGATCGTAACAACATGGTTTTGAGGGGACAACAAGCAGGTGTTACATAATTTTGACCTCATGGACATTAACCACAGGGTATGGGTGTCTGTTCTGTACTGGTAACATGCAGGCAGTGTGTGCCTATCACACGGCTGCACACGCACACGCACCGCAGCCGTCTGTAAACCTCCAGGCTGTGCGCCCACCTTTCCCGGTGAGCACAGCACATCAGCTGATGCCCGCCGAGCGCCGTCCCACGTCAGTGTGCCTGACAAACGCCCGTCTGCCCCTTCTCTCCCTGTCACAGTGGGAGCTGTCCCCGAGTACCTGAAAACTGCCCTGTCCCTCGGGGCCGCAGCCAGGGCAGCCCAGCTCCCTGGAGGAGGGCCCAGCCCCTCAGCCTGGCACCCTCCCCGGTCTCCTGCATGTCCCCAAGTCTCGGGGAGCCAGGCTGGCCTCACGGCCCCGCAGAGCAGGGACTGAGCTGTCCAGGCTGCTGGGTGCCCTCCATACTTAGTACTTTTGTCCATCAATAGCTGTGCTGCGGGTGTTTATGTTGACACACACACACGGAGCCTGGGAAGGTGGGCTGGCGTCATTTGGTGGCTCTGCAGAGCCTGGCTTTGGAACGAACCAGCCCCAAAGCATGTGGAGGCCAAGCCCCACCAGGCCCTCGCGCTAGGACCCAGCTGGGGGGTCCTTCCAGACCAGACGGCCACACTGGACACGCGGCCGCCAGCACCGTTCTGCCCCATTGCCTCGTGGTGAAATGAAAATAATAATAATTTCTAAGACTTCCAGATTCCACCCCCAAAGTACTTTTCCAGGAACATACTTTGAAAGAACACCATAGAAAATATGGCCCCGGTGACACAGAACTTCAGACATCCTTGTGATTTAGGGGGCGAGAGCCTTAAGGGGCTTCTGGAGGGATTTTTTTTGTTTCTGACATTTTAGAAGAAAAAACACACCTTGGACTGAGCCTGGGCCGTCAGCGTTCACAGCTGCATGTGAGTGCGCGTGGCCAGCGCTTGTCCTGGGTGTCGCCGCAGCGTTGCCATCAGGGCCTGGCTCTGTGCAGCTGCGCCCACCACAGGGGAGGTGGAACTCAACGTCGTGTCTAAAATACTGTCTTGTGAGATTTCCATAAAGCACAGAAGACACAGTATTCTAGAGCAGTCCATGCCGTGAGGGAGTCCCCGCCGTGTTCCTTTGTGGAGTGTGAGGTGGATCTGGAATGAGAGTGCAGACTGGAGGTAAGGAAGGCACAGTCACCCAGAGTTGCCTTGTGCATGGAGCTCTGTTGCCTGGCTCACACTAGGCTCAGGGACAGAGGAAGGACCGGCGACCCCAGGACTGCTCTGTCCTGGGGTTGCTGGTCCACTCAGTGGGGCCACACAGCCCTGCTGTGGAGAGTGGACATGGGGGCTCGGGGAGGACACCTCCCCCCTGACAGGACCCAACTCGGTGACACTCTCAGGCTGGAATTCTGCTCCAAGGAGAAGAGCTTTGTCTCATGCAAAGGCGGAATTAAAGCTGCCCTTCCCCCGTGCTGCAGAGTTCCCAGCCTGCCCCAGAAACGGACCACGGACTGCAACATGGGCCGTAAGCGGAGGGCCTGGACCTCAGCCTCCCCGAACACGCGGCGGTTTAGCAAATTCAGCTCAAAGAGCCCATCAGGGCTTCACAGAGCAGCTGGTAAAACCTCCCATGTGTTCCCACAAACGCTCTGGGGGTGACGCCTTCCCAATGCCTTCCTGCTTGCTTGGGAAACACATTCAACAGTGAAGAACAATATTTAATTCTTTCAGGGGAACAGCGCAGATAAATACGCAGTAGGCCCCTCCACTCTGAGTTACTGAAAACAAGTCAACTGCCCCTGTGTCCAAAAGAATGACTCGTAAAGCCAGTTGCTCTGCGGGGACGGTGGACACGCCTCCTCCTCCCCAGGTCCGGCCACAGCAGGGAGCTCCTAGGTGCAATGGGTCAGCGCGCGTGTCGCCAAGAAGCCAGCTCTAAGCCCGCTGATGGCGCATCGAAGACCTGCCACCGCCACATGACAGTTATACTGTATCTTATGGGTAAGGAGACAGGACGATCGGCTAGATTAATACTTTGCCTTTTTAATCTATTAATCTACCACCTTTGGGACATGGTTTTAAATCCACTCCAGAGCAAAGTGACTGAAAATCATTCTGGTCTGACAGCTTTAAAAGATCACAAGTGAAACGTGTTAAGAAGGTCTCAACCCATTGGCACCACACAAGGACGGCTTCCGGAAGCTTCCCTCACCTGGCGACGCTTCTACACCCTCCCGCTGGGAGCCTCGGAAACGGGCGATCACACGCCAACAAGAAAACGTTTCTATTAGACAGGGCTAACGGGAGGGGGACGTGTCCTGTCTGATCTGGGCCGCGTGTGCGCGTCGCTGATGTGTTTTAAGGATGCCCGGAGTTCCTGGGGATGTTTGTTTCTTCCCCACCCAGGTGAGTCCTCTGTCACACCAGGCAGTTAGGGGACGGCGGGACACCCTGGGGACAGTGGGACACTCTGGGGACGGCGGGACGCCCTGGGGACGGTGTGGATGGGGAAGCAGCCTTTGGACTGTGTGACAAAACAATTCAACAGGGTGGGTGGTTGGGACCCACTTTAGGGGACCAAGGCATCATGGGAGCATGGAGCTGGGACCCCAGTTTGGACACTTCTCCCCTGACCTGGCAGTGAAAGGAGGGGAACCAGATAGGAGCCCGGGGACCGCCCGGCAGGGAGGAGGCTGAGGGGCCCCGCTACAAAGTGAGGACGGCAGCAGATGGAGGACGCTGGAACAGGGGATGAGGTCCTCTTAGGAGCCTGGGGACAGGGGACCCCAGCAAGGGCCACGGTGTGCCCTTCACGATGCTGGAGCAGGAGCTCCTGTGCCCTGCACCCCTCGGCCCCCGTGGAGGCCACCTGTGCAGGTGGGTCCGTTCCTCTCTGCCCAGAGGGCGCCTGCAGCCAGTGGATACGCACCCCAGCTGCTCGCCCACCGTGGGCCCCACTGAGGCACGTCCCCAGGGGGGCCCTTCTTACGTCCTGACCAAGCCTCCTGGGTACCTCCCAGACAAACTCCCCACCCCCAAATCCTTCACTCAGGCTGCTTTTGGGCAGCCCAATGTAAGAGATTTTAGGGCGTGAATGAGGGAATTCGTGGGAACTGTTATCAAAATGCCTCCCGGGGAAAAACCAGAAGCATGATCCGTGCTGACAGTGGAGGAAGAGAGGGGAAGACGTGGGGCCTTTTTCTGGGGAACCCAGGGGAGGCCCCAGGGAGGCAGAGCGGAGTGGGGATACGATCTCAGAAAATGCCCCCTTTTTGACATTTAAAAAAATTACAATGGTGATGCAGAGGAGAACACATGGGGAAAAACTGCTATTGCAGTAGTCAAGATTACCCAAATGTGGTCTTACTAATAATAAGAAGAAACAAAGTCTGGATGAGACTGAATTCAGGACACGCAGCCCTCTCGTGACACCTACACACTCCGATTGGGGAGTTTCTGTGGAAGGACTTGGACAGCTGTGCAACACCCCTTTCTTCCATCAAATCACCCTACACCTCCAAAAATGCCATCACTGTTTGTCTCTCTCTCTCTCTGGATGTATTCCTAATTAGTTCGCTTTTTTTAATTAGAAGATACTCTCTCAGCCTTCACGTGGCCCCCAACTTAATGAGCTCCTCCAGATGTTGAATGGAAACCAAAAGCACAGGAAAAACAGCTGGACATTAAATACAACGGGACTTACTGACAACTTACAGCTTATTCTGGGAACCAGCCCACATCCTCATTTTCTATAAGCCACCACCAGTGTGACATTTTCCCTCGAGAAGTGGCGGGGCTGTGTGGCAGGAAACGGGGCACGGTCTCTGCGCCTGCTTCCTGGTGGCTGTCCCCCGCATGTGTACGACCTGCCGGGGTTTCTGGCCCCGCTGACGACTTCGCCAGATTTCTCACTTTGCGTCACGCACGGACACCTCCTCCTCCATCAGTCTCAGAGGCATCTGCCCTCTTCTTTCTTAGAAAACCAGCTCTCAGCTGACTTTCCCTTTGACACAAGGAGGGCCGATGCGTGCGGTCACTGCTGATGACCGGCTGCCCTGTCGAGAAGGCCCGGAGTGAGGAGCCCCCTGCGGGACAGGGCACCCTGACATCTGCACTGCAACTGTGGCCGCTTCTTAAGGGTGCTCAGGGGCCGTTTGATGAGTGACTGTGTGAGCACAAGGCCCCTTCCTCTCCCTGTCAGATGGAGACCAGCTGGGAGACCAGAGCACAAGCCGCCCCTCCTAAGGCCATCGTCCCTGGTCCCACGGAGCTTTCTCTGCCAGGGGACTGGCTGGTCCGAGAAGACCAGGAGTGATCTCGGGGGGCCGTTAGTCTCAGCTCAGCAGTGCTCCTGGGGTGCTGCAGTGAGTGCGGGAGGGGTCACAACACATGGGCATCTCGGCCAGGAACCTGGGTCACCAGCAAACTCTATCATTCATGCAATAATTAAAGCAGAACAGGTGACAAAATAAAACCAAGGTACCTTTCCATAGTTTTCATAACTGCATGTCATTAATAAGTATACATATATAAAAAATATATAAGAAATAAGTAAATATATATCAATATATATTCAAGTTTGGTTAAGTTCATGATAAGTTTATGGTTATAAATGTACTCATTCATTACCAAAAAAAATTGAAAAATAAAATGAAATCACCTGTATGAGTTGACTAGCCCGTAATTTGAAAGTTTTGGATATTCTACTTCAGTCTTTTTTCTATATATGTACATTTTAATAAAATTAAGTTGATGGTTTGTATGCTTTCATGTCCTGTTCCTTTCACTTACTCTTATAAAAAATTTTGTTTGGCCTTCTGCCAATTATTTTTGACTTAAAAATTGCCTTTGATGTTTCCTATCTTTCGCTATCTGAATTATTTTTAGTTTAATTGGTCTCTTCTAGGAATCTGCAGGATATATTTATCCTGCCTTCCAGTTCTTCACATGATTACTTCAAGTTAAAAAATTTGTTAGTTCCTATTTTTATTATTCAAGTCAAAAATGGAAGTTGTTTTAATCCCTTAACAAGAGATATGATTTTCATCTATTTTTACATCTCCTGGCATCCTAGCTTTTCTTGCTAGAGCTTGAGAGTTGAGACACACATGGCCCTGCTTTGAAGAGCCAGCCTCTCCGTCTCCTTCTGGCCGGGCAGCCCCTTCGCCTGCACTCCACGTGGCTGCCTAATGCCCCCTTGGCCCCTTCACCCCTGTCCGTCTGCCTCAACTCTGTCTTCTTGTGCATCCTTGTGCCGAACAGTCTGTTTTTCAAAAAAGGCAACCAAGTGGCATGCTGCCCGAGCCTTGACGGGAGTGACATGGCCGTGTCCATGGGACGCTGTCGGCTGTGGTAACAAAAAGCCTGACTCCAACAGGCAGGGACAACGGGGACAAGTGGCAGTGAGCAGAGGTGTGTTCTGCCGCTTGCAGTAGGACATGGACCATCAGTGTCCCCCCAGATTGGACGCCCTCAGGGTCGCGGTGGGGCTGCCAGTGCGCCGGGGGGACTGTAGGCTTCCTCCCTCGTCCTGCCTTCTGGACAGAAGGTGGCTCTGTGTCACAATCGGGTTTACCCAGCAGCCTCCACAAGCGTCTCCTGAGGTCTCACCGTCTGAACTGCGTCAACTGTCATTCAGGCAGGAGATGGAGCGAGTCCCACAGCATCCAGGCCCCCTGCCAGCTGGAATCCGCCAGCCCTCTGAGGGTCATGGCCATATAGGGAGGTAAAGCGGCTGCATAAAAAATCTGCGAAGGGGAACGGGGAAAGCATGCGCTCTCCACCACAGCAGTTTTCCGTTGACGTCCCACGTAAGCAACCAGTTGGCTGGTACAAGACGCTGGAATTAGAGTGTATTTTCCTGGGTCTCTATGCAGCTGTCCTGCTGTGACATTGGGGGAGGCCTATTCCTATTTCGTTTACAGAACAGTAACTTTCACTGCCTCCCGTACTTTAAAAAATAATAAAACTGCAAGCACTATTTCTGCCTGGAATATTCTAAGCATTGAAAATTTCTTTTTGCAAGAAAAAAAAATAATTTTCTTCCAATTTTATTTCTGATCATGCTTCTCTTTCAGTTGCCCTAACCTTTTCTACAGGGATATTTATAATTATTAGTCTAGATTCTGTTCACTGCCCTCTGTATCCACCTATATCATCACTTACAAAGAATAAAACAATTCGCTTACATTGAAAAAGTGCGGTCCTTATTTATTGAAGTCAGCCAGTATCAGAAGTCACACAGAGGACCACGGGGCACGGCAATATTTTACCATAATACAAGTGACATTGAACATCTATCCATGTGTTTAAAAGCAATTTGCATGTGTTTTCAATGAAATGTCTTTTCTTGACATTTGCCCGTTTCCATCAAGTGTTTTGGTCTTTAACACATCTTACAAATTAGCAGTTTTAGCCCTTACGCTAGGGTAAGAGCTATGAGTATTTTCCCCAGTTTGCCATTGCTTTTGATCATGGTGGTTTGGGAGGCCATGCAAACATTTATGTTTTTTATTTTACTAAATTTTTTTTTGTTAAAAATGATATCTTTACTTTAGTCATAAATTAGAAGGTTTTCACTACTCAGATTAAAAAATATTACATGCCTGTGGTCTCATTTTTATGTTTTTTAAATGCATCTCTGACCCATTCGAAATTTATTCTGTTGCTTGAAGAGATATGGGTCCAATTTTGTCCTTTTAAATACCTACTCATGTCCCTGACGTCATTTATTTTTGCTTTGATGATATAGATGCCACATTTAGCATGAAGTCCCATGTTCCTCAGGTCTGTTTCTTCCTCCTCTGTCCCCCTGATCCATTTGTCCAGCCATGTCCTAGGACCCTTTAGTGAGAGAGGCTTTATGACACGGTGTCATGTCTCATAGGCCTGGCACCCCCTTTGCCCGGCTCATCTTTTACAGGTGTTTTCTGATCTTGCTTAATTCCTTGTCCATAGAAACTTTAGGATCAGCGGCAGAGCTGTGACAAGTCCCTGCTGGTATGTAGACTGGATGTGTGCTCAACCCATGTGCTCGCTGGGGCAGAATGGGGTCTTTCCGTCCAAGATCAAGGGATACCTCCCCTCTGGTTCAAGTCCACTTTGGAGAGTATTTGGAAGTCTCCACACATAGACTTTGCAATTGCGTATCAAGGTTATTCCTAAGAATTTCATGTTCTGAGTTGCTATAATATTTTAACTGAGATTTGCTGTTTCCTTATGTCTTCTAAGTGGTGGTTGTGGGTCCATAGAAAGGTGGTTGGCTTTTGTGTGTTAGTTTCATATCCTCCTAAATTTCCCTAAAGGTGATTTTTAATTATTTAAAAAACTCAAGGTAATGTTGATCAATGGAGCTCTCTTTCGAAGCAGTAGCCACAAACACACAGACACCAAGCATCAGAAACACTCTCTACATCTTACACATTAGATACTGATGAGCCAGTCCCCCAAGAAACGATTCAGACCACTCCTTCGGAAAATTGTCAATGCACCTTCTTATCAGCTGTTTTGGGGACAGCAAAACAAAGGGAAGAAAATATTGTGCAGAAGAAAGGAGAAGCGTGTCTCTCTGCCGTTGCGCACAGATAAAATATTTAGAGGAGGCCTAGGCACGGAGGACAGTGCCATCAGCATATTTAAAATACGCATTTTCAGAAGCAGCAGCTCGGATGGGGCCCTTGTCTCCTCTGAAGACGCAGAAGGGCCGTCGAGGCCGCCCCGCTCAGCCACTGCCTGCAGACCCGACTCGGGGCACGGTACGAAAGCTGGGACCCCACCTCGGGCTTCAGTGTTATTTGAAAATTTAAAATAACAAAGTATTGAAAAATATATGATAACAAGTAACTCCCAACCATAAATGCATCACGGCAGCTGGAACTGACTGCATTTTAGGTATTAAAATTGAAGTTGATGGTGACCCCCACATTATTCATTACATCAAATGGAGATGCCTTTAAATTTATATTAAATTCAATTTAAATGCCATCAAAACCATGGTTGACAAAGTACTGACAGATGAATATTTTAGTATGATTCAATAGCAGTAAACTTTATTTTCTTACCTTGAGGCAAGGTGATGGAGTTTTATATGCAGTCGGTTGAACTGGGTTTGTACTAACATGGCTTATGATTTCCATAAAATAAAATTTTATCTTTAAAAAATGATTTTAAGGGTTTAAGTCTTGAACTCTGAAAACATTTCTTCAGGGTGCTTCCTGCTTTGCTTATTACTTTATACTATGAAATCCAATCGCTTCCCCAGAACACGCTCCAAAATGTCTTCAGGTTTAGAATGAACAATTAGTCATCTGAAAGGCTGGTGTTCAGTAATATTTCACCTTGACTTCCCCACGTACAGCTCTCGATCATAAGTGCCTCACGCAGAAGTTCACTTGTCCTTGGTATTGGGTGCCTGTGTTAAATGAATGAATGAATGAATGAATGAATGAATGACATGATTAATTAATTGATTAGTTGGTTAGCCAGTCTCTGTAACTGCTTCTAAGAAACAGCCTCTTGTCTGCTTGCTCGAATAGCCTGTGGCTTAAGGTTTATAGGCCTCATCATAAAAGACACAAGCAGTCTCCCCAAAGAGGTGATTAGTAACACGTATTGATTATCTATCTATAGAGAGAAATAGTGGCCGCCCATGTGTTGAGCCCTCCAGCCTGTGCTCTAGACGCTTCCATCAGGGTTCTTAGAATTCAGGGAAGGATTCTCTCTCGGCCTCTGGGTCCTGGGAGTGAGGGTGCTGACTTCCCAGCCTGTTGTCCTCACTGGAGATTTACCAAAGCGCCTGTGGTGAAATCACTTCCTGTGAAATATTACTAATATACTGGGGTTTTCTTTAGCCCAGCGTACTTTCAATCCCTGAGAACTCTTATCTAGTGAATGGCCCATTTCTCCCTAAATACAGGCAACCACAGCCTTAGGGTCAGGACAGATGAAACTGAAGTCAAGAAGCCATTGCTCAGCTGTGACATTCAAAACAGACATAAAAAAAAAAAAAATGAAGCCCTGGGTTGGTAGCCAGAACTTCAACTGCAATAGCCAAGTCCTTAAGAAAGACAAGGAGTTCTTGAATGCCCAAGTTTCTCTTCAAACGCTAAGGACCCAAGCCTGGTGGACACAGGACAGACCGGGCCCCCAGAGCGGACACAATGCAAAGTGTCTTTGCCACCGGGAGGAAAGGGAGGTCTGGATTGGGGCCTTCCCAGGCCCTGCCCGGCTGCCCTTGGGGACAGCCGAGGGGCCTGGAGCTGCATGGACCCAGCATGGCCAGTCGGCCAGCTCACGGGTGCTGGGATGGGCTCCTGCAGCCGGGACCCCGCTGTGCTTGGAGCTCAGACGGACAGAGGGGCCGTGAGCCAGGAGGAGCCGAGTTTTGGGTTGGGGACAGTAAGGCCAAGCTGCATACTGTTTTCAAGGCTGACCCAAAGGGCTGCTCCCTCGAAAGAGCAGCCGTGAAGCCAATATTGGTTTAAGTGGTGACCACATCAAGTGCTTAATTCTGATGGCCCCAATAGTTTTATAAATATTTACAATTTTTTTGCAAAAATTAAAAAAAATAATTCAAAGTGGATTTTTTTTTAAATTGTACTAAGATGGAAGAACCGTGTGAAAAGACACTCAATTTCTGCTTAAAAATCAGCCACTTCTGGCCGGAGAGCAAAGACCTGTGACCCTGACAACAGAGAATGAGAAAAGAAATTCCAGAGCAGGTTTCGTCTGCATCTTGGCTCTGAAGCAATTCAGATGTCAAAGTGATCCGCGATGTGGTGGCATGCCCAAACCATGGTGCTCTGCTAGCTTTCCACATGATTAATTTATAACAAAATGACTACGTGATTGTATAATATTTACATATTATTTGTCAAAAGTATATGTATATTTTAAAGGAATATTTATTTTTTTCTACATATCAGGATCCAAATACACACATCTAGAGAATTAATTACAAACTTCACTTTGTGCTTTTGAGTCATCCCGGTGCCCAAAGGCTACCAAGAGACACTGGAACTTAGTAATTCTGAGTCGAATAACCCTGCCTGCGTATTTAAAAATAGAAGCCATTACATTCTCTAACTTTTGCCAAATTGCAAATCAGTGAGGATGACTGATGAGTCAGTGCTGACTCAGCTCCTAGACTGTTCTCAACCCAACAAGTGTCAGAGTTATCACACAGCCGTCACTGTCACCCTGAGTTGTGACAGTACAGGGGAGCAGCCTTGGGCCCAGCTCGTAGCCCCCAGCCCATACCTCACTCAGGTAGGCAGGGTCAGGGTCATCCATGCCTCCTCCAGCGTCTTTGAGAAAAACCAGCGGTGCCAGCTCCCAAAGATACCTGGTTGAAATGAACACAAACCCAGCTATATTCCGGCCAGTTACCTGCTACATCTCCCTGTGGTGTTGGGTGCCCCAGCGCCTGGGAAGAATCACTTTTGCACATTCACATTCTTGCACAGACAGGACGGCATGTCCCTCCTGGGCAGAGTCTCAGAGAACACGGGGAGACCAAAGCCTGCAGGCTCCACAGCCAGGAGCTTGGCCCAGTATGAAATCCCCAGGAAATAAAATGCCACCCTCCACCACAACAGCACTTCCAGCCACCGTGTTGCTGGAGTGTCACTTAGGGGAGGGCTCATCCCCATTGAAACAGAAACGCAAGCCAAGGTCCCTGGCACTAAAGTTGCTCCATCTCAGGCTGGTGTGTGGGACCACCGACGTGTCTGAACACGAACCAAGGCTAAAGGCAGTTCCCTACGGAAAAGAAGGTAGACGTTTGCAGGCCATGAAACCCGAGCCCATCATTCTGGGACGTGTCCGTTCCCTGGTGGACAGGCCCCTCTTATGCCCTAGTCAGCTCTGGGTCCACAGATGCACCAGCAACTCACACTCCAGCACACGGGAACACGGGAGCAGCCCCTTCAGACAACAGGGCAGGTCCTGTCCTGCCAGTCTGGGGTTGTAGCCAGGGAATTTGGGGTGTCGGGGTAAATCCCCATTGCAAAGTGAGCACAGGAGCAACAGTTTTTGAGGAAAACTAGAATAGAGTGAAGGAACAGCCTGTCGCAGGCCCTGGACACACGGTGGCCCTTCAGTTATCCGTGTACTTGGCATGCTGGCTACGGCTTCTCCCTCCAACCATTCCAGCGCTTCAAGTTCAATGAATTTTACGGGTAAATGTACTTGACAAAACAAAGACTTAGCGGGAAGTGATTTGCACAGGCTGGAGAACTTTCAGTGTGTGATATGCATTAAAGCGTGTCAAAAGCTAAGCCTGTACGCCACAGACCCACTCCCGGATTCGGGTTCATGTTTAGGGGTGAAATTATGAAGAGGCATGAGGTGGCAGAGCTGCGCTGAGCACCAGGCAGAGCCCCAAGAATGGATGGCTTCTCCCTCAGACCCTCGTCCTCAGCCAAGGGACAGGAAGCAGCTGGCAGGATCTTGGGAGTACCCCTAACCAAGAGGCTTCTTTGTTGTTTGGATTTGGCGATTAATTGGGCTGAGAGTCGCACTCCTTGGTGGGTTTCCTGAAAGAAGACAGCCAGGAAGGCAACTGAGGGGGGCAGAAATCGTACTTGGAGACTGAGCTTTGGATCACATGGCTTCGTCAGCATGCTTTTCTGTTTCCACATCTTTTGAGCATGTTTCTCAGGCCCAACCCCGAGGCCTGGGCTGCTGTATTTGGGATTTCCCTGCTCAGAACACGGCGCCAGGAGTGTGGTGAAACGGCTCCGAGTGGCGTCCTGGACTTATGGAGCAAAACCACAGAGAGTTCAGGACAGAAACAGAAAGTCTGGGACCTTCCAGAAGCAAGAACTCCCACAAGGACACCACGAGGACGTTTCTGGGCTCCACTAGGCCCTGTTTGGGCACTGGCTGACTTCTCTCCGTGACAAGAAAAAATATGACCATCACTGGTTATGCGAGCTGTTCAAGGAAGCAGTCTGCACCACTGCCTGTTTTCTGAGACTAGGAATCAATCACGAGGCTCACCTTCTTCCCGGAGCAGCTTCTGTCTCACTCACCTTTCAGGGGTATTGACCGTCGGTATGGAAAGGCAGGCACTATCTCCACATCCTGTGGATAAAGGCAGAGGTGGTGACCAGGGTGGGTGGACGGGCTGCCCAGCTCTCACAGGCAATGGTCGAGGGCTGGAGGCGGCTCACTGACGTTGCTGCAGAGCCCCGTAGAAGTAAAGGGTCCCACAATCCTCAGGCCGACACACACTTTATAGCTACACAGGTACACACACACACACACACACACACACACACACCACTGAAATACACCTTCACAAACTCTCCTACGTGCCCAGTGGTATTTTCCACTCTACCCCATTTCATTTAAGGAAAAGTGTGGATCGATCTTATGACCCACTGTGGGTCGCAACCTAGACTTTGAAAATAAACCCCAGTTACTTAGTCCGTCCCGCATATTTGTGCATGCACCACCACAGAGCCACGGTCAGGGGCACAGGTCCGTGTGGCAGTTTCTGCGAGGGTGAGGTGCTCCCGTTCCTCCAGCCACACCCCCCTCGCACCACGGAGACACACTGACGGGGCCACTGCATGGTGGAAATTATGACTTGGGCTTTTACCCGAGGTGATTTAAACAGCTTAATGAAACAAATAGGTGTGATCGGTGAACTTCACAGGGGACTTTTTTTGTTCGAGGAGCTCCCGCGAGGTCACACATCAACCCGGAGAACCTTGGGGTGGTAAACTCTTAGCTCACTCACCCTCCTTCCCAGTTCTTGTTTCGTAGATGAAAGGAATGACACCCAAGGGCGAAACTGCAACCCGACGTCTGGAACACCGTGAGCGTGTAACAATGCGAGTTGCATTAATGAACACGCTGCCATCTGCCAGCCCCAAGCCACTCAGCGGGCAACAGACTGGGGGCCCAGACTTCAGCCCAAGGTTCTGCATGTGGGAAGTTCTGTGTTTGCGCCCTGGATGTCCACGGTCCAAGCTCACCCTCATGCCTGCAGAGGAGCTGCTCGCCACGGTCAAGGGCCCCCCGAGTCAAGCGGGCGGAATCCTGGCTGCTCTGAACTATCTGGAAAATCTCGTGTGGTCCCCAGGTCTTTGAGCTGAGAGATAAAATGGAGTCGTGACTCCCAGAAATGATTTCATCCATTCTGACGCATCAAGCAGTCAAGCCCACCAGCCTGGTCTCAGTAGCTCTACCTTTTGATAGGTTAGATTGGAGAAAACCAAGAAAAAGGAAGTTCTTTTCTTTAAAAAAAAAAAATCTAAATTCACACCCATGAAATGGCATCCCCAAGGGAAGTGAAAAGAAGACTTTGAAATGAAAATTACCCAAGAAGGGCCATGCAAGTGATATATATGAATATATGAAAGGATATGAACCCACGGGGGTGCTTCTCGCTTACCCCTGGATGAACCTAGGTTGGGACAATTTTTCATTTGTAAAATCCAAGGTCATTTTAGTCACGAGTGAAGGGCTTATGAGAAATTATTAATAGACATTTTGAACAACACTGCTCAGACAGAATCGTGACCTACACACCTATGACAAGTGCCATGATAACTCTGTAAGGTGCAAACCCTCCTGACTCACTCTCGCCCTTGAGTCCCACGTGTTCCCAGAATTCAGAAGCCGTCCTGCCTAAAACAGGGACACAGAAGCTCATGCACAGGCCACCTGGTAGCAATGCGAACAATTGGCCGCTACTGTGTTTCTACTGGTTTAGCATCAAACGTCCTAAGTCGATGGAGCTCACACTGCTTTTTTTTCAATGTTAGGTCATCGTCCTCAATTCCCCTTTTTCTTCCCGCTGTAGACTGGAGGGTTGCAGTTCTTTATTTTTAAAAAACTTCCTTTTAGGTTTGGAATCACACTTATGGACAGTATACCCAACATCCATTTGCAGTCTAGAAGTCTGGTGAACCATTCTTAGTTCTCCAATAAAAAATCTTGCATGTAGCATAATAGAGTTAATAATATTCAATGACTTGAATAATACACTCAATAATTATCCAAACTATTATAAAATCTTCTGATTTCTGTATGCTTCATGTGTACTTCGTTTTAAACAAACCTTTTCTAAAGAAGATAGTCCCAAATTTGTTACAATGTTCACTTCTCAGCTAAGAAAGTCTGCAGTGAAAACAAGCATTTCATCCAGAGCATAAATTAATGGCTACATCATGTGACCATTTTAAAGTTTCGTAGAGTTGCCTAGCAGCCCGACCTGAGAAAGGAACTGAGTCACGGGGTTTCTTTGTGGGTGCAGCTTTGGGGGTGATTTTTGTAAGATGCTCTGCTGACAGGTGAGGCAGGTAAGGCCGGAGGTTAAAGGAAGTGGGGGCCCGGCGCAGGAGGGCAGATGGTCTGACTCCACAGGCAACCAGCATGGCTCATATCTTCTCAGATTACAAGAAACCAATAAACATACCTTTAAAATGTGGTCTTCAAAATTTTCACACTAATAATTATTCCGTTGGACCACACATGTCGGGCACTGTGCCAACAGGGGAGCCACCAGCTGGGCCATGGGCAGTCTCTCCTGGACACTCACA
>NW_017731543.1:2555832-2559452 GCF_001890085.2 Hipposideros armiger | reverse complement strand
GATAGATAGATAGATAGATAGATAGATAGATAGATAGATAGATAGATAGATAGATGGATAGAGATAAATAGCTATAGACAGATGATAGGTTTATACCATCCAAAAAGGGAAGACCTCAGAAAAGAAACCGACGGCTGAGATTTTAGTTTCAGATTCCAGAAGAACGGAGGCCAGAGGCATTTCCTAAATCCTGGTTTGCTAAGCTCTGGCAGAGCATGGGGTCTGTCCCAGTCGTGTCCCTGGGTGGCAGTCACCATGTCCCGAGAGCTGAGGCTACAGTCATCAGTGCCTTTTTGCCAGGCAGTCGTTTGGGGTCACACAGTGTGTTTGTGCAAATGCTGAAGTCCTTTGTTGTGGACTTGCGTAGAGTAATTTCAGGCAGAAGACTGAGGCTAGCAGTGAGTCTTGAAGTGAGCAAGGGCTCGCTGCCCTTCCCCAACTGTGGAGAGAGAGCCCGCGTTGCGTGTACTATTGGGTCCGTGGTCGTTTTTCTCAGCGGCATGTGTACACAAATTGACAGGTCACGGTGGGCATTCACTGAGGCGATTCCCACTGAGGACCATGACGGGTTGGGAAATACACTCTCCACGTGCCTCCGGGCTAAGACCTGGCCCTCGTCTTCATTTTGTCCATGACATTCATTTGCCCAAAGGCCAGTTAGCAGCAAGAACAGCTGAGGAGGGAAAGATCGGGGTGTGAGGCAGGGAGGAGGCATCAGGCTGGAAGCTCAGACCTTGTGAGACCGGGTGGGGCCGCGTCCACGGCACGGGGTGTGCGCCTCGCCCTGCGTTGATCCAGGGAACTTCCAAGCCTCTGTTTGTCACCTGCAAAATGCAGATGATAGTCATCCTTATTGTGGAGCTTTCATGTGACGATTAGATGAGATAACCCATGGTAAGTGCAGAGAGTAAGTGCTGAATGAATGCTGGCAGTTTCTACCTTTATAATTAGCTGCGTCCATAATTGCTCAGAGCTGTAGTACCGTCCTGTGGGACCACGTGAAGTCACAGCAACCCAGAGACACCCAAGGGGTTAGTATAAAGCTTAAATGAGACATTGGATGTGACGTCTTAGGCAAACAATCTACTGCAAAACCTTGGCTAATCCCACAACTTTCCTCAGCTCTAGCTCTGAGCCAGTACTGTTGTAAAGTGTCTCAAGCCCAAAGCGCCCCACCGCACCCCCACCTCGCCCCACCCCCAGTGCAAGTTACAGGACAGAGCCCAGTTTCTCTTCCAAAATACTGAACAATCCCCAGCTCGTGGCACTAACTCGGGTTTAGACATTAACCATGAAAGGCGTGTGTGTTTAAATGAGGGGACCTATTTTGGGGCACAGAAACCATGACATAATGAATGATGGATGGCCGTGCCCAGCTGTGATGTGACTATGAATGCGGAATGAATACTTTCCCACATCATTGGCAGCTGCCAATCCAGCCAGTCTCCATCCTTGTCCTCGGAGACTGCTCCCGCCACCCCTGCACAGTCAAAGAGGCCTGAGGCTGGCCCCTGAGCAGAAGCACAACTCAGCTCCATAATAATTAAGCCAAAAGTCCTTCCCACGTCCCCAGCATAGCCACATTGCTGTCTCCACCCCACAACAAACCCTTCCTGGAAAAGAGAGCGTGAGCACGTGCATCATTTATTCCTTGTCCGGGCCCACCGAACGCTGGCTGAGTTAGGATGGAAATGATGTTCGTTACCACTAATTAAAAATATTAGGGTGAGAAGAAAATTTTCAAATGCATTTATGTGTCAGACTCGTCTTCAAGGCAGGTCATTAAAAACTCAGATCAGTTAATGTTAATAAAAATGCTTTAGAACTTCATGAGTTTCTTTTGCGTGTTTGCATCTCCTACCCAGGGAGAAGGTCTCCCCGGGGCTGAGTCCTACGACCTGAGAAGAGGGTCTGGAAACCCATCCGCCCTTGAGGGGGAGCTCACAGCACCTCACAGGCAGACGTGCTCACACCTGCACACAGAGACAGACACACAGCCCGTGTCTTTCCGATTTTTGACTATAACTTATACATAACGTACTTATGAGCACAATTGTCAACTTAATTGATGCCGTTCCTACAAAGCCAGGCCTTATTCTGTGGCAGTTAAAAGCCCATAGGTTCCCTGAAATAGTAATTAAACTTGTTATACCAACCCGAGTTCCCTTCGCATTTGTACCTAGCATTTCTCGGGGAGTTTTACAAGGAGACATCTCAGTTAAGACAGCGTGTTTTTTTTGCTCGCTTCCTGCACGAGAAAGAGCTGGAGGCACCGGGACGGCAAGTTAATTAACCGTGAGGAGCTGTCAGCAAGTGCCGGGGCTGGGAGTCGAACCGCTGCCATCTCTCCTCCCTCCTGCTCCCCGATAGACCAGCCTGTGCTTCCTGTCCCACACATGTTAACCAGCGGATGGTGTTTCAAGACACAGCGATCGAGGAACACGTGTTCAATAAGGACACATATTGAAACAAACTCGTGGGCATCTAACCTAAGTCGCACTAAAGAGCTGTTGAGGCCGTCTCATGTGACCAGGGTCTAGTCAAGGCTCAGGGCCGGCACAGGTCTCCCGGAAGAAGAGGAGACAAAGCCGGTGGGTTGGAGGCTCCGGTCTCCCGCGCTCTCGGTTTGCACAAGGCCCCAGGAGACGGCTGTCTACACAGGCGCCGGCAGCTGGCCGTCTGCAGGGTGTCCCGGGATCAAGGTGTGTTTCGGGAGGAGAACCAGCCACGGGGGATGAGCCCAGTGACCTGGGAGGCTGCACGCCCAGTCTCGGGTCTGATTCTGCAGGCCCCTTGGTCGGGTCAGTGTCAGGTCTGCCACCACCTCAAGGTGGTATTTTGGAGTCTGACGTCGAATGGCTTGGTGAGGAAAAGGCTTCGAGGCAGGAGAGCAGCACCTGGGGGCTGCAGGGGCAGGCGGCAGAACGTGGGCCACAGGGAGGGCCGTAGCGGGGGTGGACAGGCGGGGAAAGAAGGCAGAGGAGGCAGGCGTAGGCATTGCTCTTTCAATGATGACGTGTCTTCCCATCAAAACAGTTAAAAAGAAAATGTTCAAAATCCTGTGAGTTCACAGCTTGGTGCATCTCTTGTTTGTCCTCACTATATAAGTTCTCTGCTTAGGGCACAAATGACTACCCGAAAGTCACAGCTCTGAACAAAGTCTGCTGTCTTTCCGCAGACACACAACGCACACACCGGCATTCCCTGTAGGTTTGCCGTGGGCATAAGGGCTGATTGGTAACAACCTGGATTTGTTAGTGGGGTTGCACAGCGACACAATGACATCCAAGAAGAAATTACTAAAAACCCAAGTGAGTGTCGCTGGCTTCTGTGGCTGTTGAACTGAAAAGACGGCGCTTTAAAGGAGCTCTGACCCACTGCCAGCACCTGGCAATCCCACACAGGGGATCAGAACTCAGTATGCAGGGGAGACAACGCATCTCCACGAAAGTCTGGTGACCAAAGCGCTGCTCTGACGGCACCATACCGCTCTTGGCTTCTCCATTTGCAGCTGCGTGAGCCCACACATACTCACCATGCTGACTTCAGGTCATTGCAAACCCCGCAAGTGTCCCTGTCCACTGGCCTCCTGATTCTAGGTGCTGGCTGCGGCCGGAACA
>NW_017731543.1:2550487-2555729 GCF_001890085.2 Hipposideros armiger | reverse complement strand
ACAGCTGAGTCAGGGCTAAGGCGGTTTCCAGTACTGGGAGTCGCTACCTGTAAAATGCAGCCATTTCTCCTGCTTCTGATGGAAACAAGGGCTTGCTGAGCACCCAGGGCTGGCCAAGCTAAGCCACCCCAGCCCCCACCGCCGCCAGACACCTCATTGGCAGGGCGTCAGTGCTCTCTGGAAACTTCTGGCTCTTTCCAGAGAGCGTGGAGCACCGTGTTCCAGACTCGGTCTTGGTTCCATCACCTTTTCCGAATTACCAATGCCTGGGTCCACACCAGACCGACTGGCCTGAACCTCTGTCCAGGTGACTCCAGTGCGTCCCGACCGAAGGACCCGTGGATTCAAACATAAAGTCACTTAACATGGGATGTAAATGCTGTGAACGTGGGGGACGGTCCATAAACCCACACTGAATTAAAGTGATCGTCTCTTTTTTTAAAAAGTGTTTTCCTTTTCTTTCCAGTAAAATGTTTAAGCTGTAACTTTTGTTTGAATTATTATTTTGTCAGATTTTGTAGTGTAGTCAATCTGACTTGATTTAGCCATGTCCAAGTGCCACGGATTTCAGTGTGGGTCCAGTCGTGCCTCAGAGTTCCTGTGCTGATGTCA
Organism: Hipposideros armiger; assembly: GCF_001890085.2. Lineage (NCBI taxonomy): Eukaryota > Metazoa > Chordata > Mammalia > Chiroptera > Hipposideridae > Hipposideros > Hipposideros armiger. The sequence continues at coordinate 2,555,117 of NW_017731543.1, read as the reverse complement.
CATCTTAGCCCCGAATCCCAAGCCCTGTGCCTCAGAATAATCAGCAATGCAGATCATTTATTTAAAACAAAAAGTTTCTCTTTCAAATGCTCATGGTCTTATTTGTACTTATTGTACAAGCATTGTACAAATATTGTACAATTACTTAAAAATAGAATTGCAGAGCTGCCCAAAATGAGTTCATATTGCAGCTATTTACTGCATAGAAATGACTCTGACTTCGATGTTGACATAAAACCCATCACTTCCCGTGAATGTTCCCCGTGTCGCCTTCCCCGCTCAATGCGTCAGTCCCTCTGCGGCTCACTGCCTTGCCCCTCCTCGGTCCCCATGTCTCAGCCTACGCCACCTCTCTGGTTGAACCATCTGCCTGGTAGAAAAAAAGGCCTTTTTTAAATAGAGCATCAACTTAGGAGACGAGTGTGTGATTCGAGAACAGCTTTCCATGGGAGGAAGGAGAGACGGGCAGGTTTGGAGAGCAGGTCAAAGCAAAAGAAAGATGCTAAAAGGAGCCTTGTGGAAAGACAAGGTTCCTCTACTCCCTGTCTTACCATCAGGTGGTGCTGGCTTGAACGAAGGGCCCCTACACCTCTGGCTCCATCCATGAACCTTCACTAAATTTAGTTGTGTGAATTCTGCCTCAGTGCCTCCCTCTCACGCTCCTCTGTTCCCAGCCATATAAGAAAAAAAGTTTCACTTGACTAATGTTTTTTAATGTGTCTCATCAACATCAGGGTTGCCAGATTTAGCAAATAAAAATAAAGAACTCCCAGTTACATTTGAAATTCATATAGCCAACAGCACATTTTAGAGTATGTCCTAAACACTCCATGAGACATACTTATACTACAAAGGTGTCAATTGCTTATTAAAAAATTCAAATGTAACTAGATGTCAAGTATTCTATTTGGCGACTGTGCTATTCCACGTATTTATATACTCATGTTTGAATACATGCATCCGTGTCTTCACTGTATTATATTTTATTGTACTTACTTATTGGTGGGATTTAGTCTTTCTCTCACATGTCTAAGGGACGCCTCTGAGGTGAGGAAGAGGTCTGTTTTTGTGTTTTATAAAATCAAGCATCATGACATTGTGCGTTTGTCAAAACCCAAGGAATGTACAACAAAAGAGTGAACTCTAATGGACACTGGGGACTTGAGTTAATGCTGGGTCACTACTGGCTCATCAGTTGTAACAAATGCAAACACGAGCGCAAGATGTAAGTAAGAGAGGACGGAGGAGGGGTGTCTGGACTTGCTGTGCAGTTTTCCTAAAACTGCTCTAAAATATAAAGTTTATAAAAAAGCAAACACACAGGATGTAGAAGTGCTAATATTTGATCTTTCTATATGACGTGAACAGGAAAATGTGTGCACAGGGTCCAGATTCCTGTGTGTGAAGTTAGCAGGAAACTGAGATTTTGGCTCACAGGGGGCTCTTTGGAATCACACCCCTGGTGAGCTGGTGACAGGTGCTCCTGCAGGGTCAGTGGCGCTTGGTCACCGTGGGAGGCGGGGACCCAGAACTCAGAAAACTTGACTGTTACAAAACACACTCCTGAGTGTGGCTGGACTGTGCCCAGGCCAAGGGCTGTTGACCTCCAGGGTAAAAAAGTCCACTCCAGGCCCTCTCCACCTGGCCCTTCCACCTTGCAGGGCATTAGTGGGCTCTTTCTCTGCCTTTGGCCTCAGGCTATCTGAAATTACCCTGAAGCCTACACAGCCCACACCACTGATGTTCAACCTCCGGTGACCTGGAAATCACCTTCCCAGTCTTGCCCCTGAAGAACCCTGCCATGCCCTGGCATGTAACCTTCCCAACGCGTGAAGGGTGACGTGGCTTCCCACACACAGGAGGGCAGGAGGCTGGGCACCGATGACCGGATGGCCGGGAGCTTGCTTTCTGCTGGGCCCGAGTGGAGTGCGTGCCTTCCACCCATGTCCTCTCCACCACCTCGCCTCCCTCTGCAGGGTTCCTCAGGCCTCTCCCTGTTGGGGATCGAGTTTTAAATATTAAAACAATGCAGCTTTAAAGTTTTTATTTAAAAATCTGACATATATAAATTATAATGTGTTTTGCCTTTCAACTTTAATAGATAGAATATTTTAGAAGACATCTTTTAGAAAACTAAAACCAAGTTGGTCATTTTTATTTCTTACATCTGGTTTTCTGTACAGTTTCTGTTGAAAATATATTTGATGTACACTTTGAATACAATTGCTTTTTAATTGTTGAATCATTATTGTCAGTGGAACACAGATTATATAAAAATCTTGATTACCACAAGGACTGATTCTGCTGAAAAGAGGACAAGAAAAACACAATGGCATAAATATGTAATTTATGAAGTATGCTATTTTCATTTTATTACAAATCCAAGCATTGTCACCCCTCAGAACAGACATGCACGGTAATCATTAAATTCCGTGCTGTCCCATGGGCTGACGACTTCCACACAAATCAGCTCTTACCCATATTTCGTGATTGTCATTAGAAGGTAGATTTTCCAAGGTAGGAGGACAGAGCACGTTACACTGAGCAGTTAATAAGCCTGATTTACAATGTTCACTGTTCAGACACACTGTGTGGCCCTCATGTGTCCTCTTGGCCTGGCCCCAAGTGGACATCTCAGGGCCTCGGGCCAGGTGAAGTCTGACAGAGCCAACCCAGGCCTGGAGGTGGGCTTTGCAGGGAGAGCCACTTGGGCCACTCAGCGAGCCACACTGGGACGGTCTTGTCCTGAGGTGGCAGAGGTCGCCTTCCTGCATTGCCCTGTCTGGGGCTCCTCTGCCCAGAAGCACCCACCTTCAGGGTGCACGGACTGCGACTCTACAGGACCACTGCCTGGAGGAGGGGCGGGGCCCGGCCAAGGAGCCCACCCGGCCTGTACAGCACTCACATCCACCCCCCGTGGGACACGCTCCAGGGGGTGACCCGCCACAGGAGCCAGCACCTTCCCCCAAGCACCCACACCAGGCTGCCAGAAACGTGTGCTACCCCCAGGCCTCCTGACGCCCTGACACTTAGGACCATCACTGATTTCCTCCCAGTTTGCACTGTGCACCTCAACACGTGATTTGCTTCTTCTGAGTCAGTAGGAAGTTGTTTACAACATAACTACTGTGTGGGTCTGTCTCCTGCAGGTTGGCCTTATCTTCTTTCAAAGCACAGGCTTAACTCAGCCCCTTCCTTTATTTAAAAAAAAAAAAAATTCCAGCCTGGAGAGAATGTCAAACAGTCTCTCCTCAGGGCTTGAGCAGGTCCTCCATCACCCCACCCCCCTGCACCCCCAGACAGGCCACCTGGAGTAAGGATCCACACAGGGTTAGGCTCTTCCTGTAAGCCCTGGTTACATCAGGGCCCATGACCACCAAGGGCACTTTTATTTGAGGGGCTGAGTATCACAGTCACTATAAAAGCAATTGCTTCTCTACTGCTTGACAGCCAGGAAGAGTAACCTGGAGCCCACCTGGGCCTCTATTTAAATAACCTGACATCATCACTGGGAAGCTAGAAGCCTCATCTGCCCCTTGCATTTGGGCTGAGGAGCCCTGACCTTCAGGCCACCTGCTGGTCCCCCCTCTCTGCATCTGGCTGTAGGGACTTTCAGGGTCCAGTTACCCTCCAGGTGCTGGTGGCTAGGGAGGATGGGGCTGAGGTCACCTAGGGCCACGGCTTCCTCCAAACGGACAGCGGGGTCCCAAACCGGAGGTTACAAAGCCACCGCCTCCCCATCCGACGTCCACCTGCCCCCAGCCGCACACCAGGGCCTCCCCGCGCTTCCGGCGCCTCTTGTAGGCTTTGGGCCGGGGGATTCTCTCCACCTGCAGGAGGCCACAACTCCTAGGGCCCCAGCCCTGAGCCACCAGGTCTGAGCACCCAAGTCAAAGCCGCCAGCGGCCACCGGAGAACAAGGTCACAACCAGGTCTGCCGATCCGGGCCCCAAAAAGGAAGGGGTGAGGGAGCAACTGGGTTGGAGAACCTTTCTTGATACCGCCGCCTGTTGGTTCCAGGCCGGAACCCAGGCAACCCGGGGTGCTCGCAGGCGCCCCTAGCGGGGCCGCGCACTCCACTGCAGCCACATTGGCTCCGTCACCGCCTCCAGGCAGCCCTCCAGCCCGTTCTTTAGGAGAAGCGTTGGGGTAAGCGGGAGTGTGTCAAGACGACTAAATTTTGGTGGTGAGGCCTGTAAAACCCTCACTTATCCGGACGTTTTCTTGTAAAAGAGAAACTTCGCAGGCAACTCGCCTGCGGGGAGTCACGCGGAGACGCCGGCGGCTCAGTAGCGCTCCTGGGACCCTCGCTTCGTATGTTCACAGTCCTCGGGGGGCGCCGCCCCCAAGGCCCGAGGCGCACGCCGGGCTCCACGCGGGTTCTGGGCGCGGGGGCCCGGGGCGCGGGGTCCCTGCGGACCAGCCGGGAGGCCAGGGCGACCCGCGCGGCGAGCGTGGGGTCCCGCTGCCAGCTCCACGGGACGGGGTGCGCGGAGGCGGGCACCCGGGTAAGGGCGCAGGAAAAGGGCGGGAGGCCGGCGCTGCCGGCGCCCCGGAGGGACCTGCCCGCGGGGCTGCCCGGCTCCCGAACCAGAGGCCGCGCTTTCGGTTCGTTACGGCGCCGCAGGCC
>NW_017731543.1:2541973-2549463 GCF_001890085.2 Hipposideros armiger | reverse complement strand
CCCGGGGCGGCAGGTGGGGAGCCCGCGGTGCCCGCGCGAGAACCACGGCCTGAAAACGGGGCGCTCCCCAGCCCGCGCCTCCCCTGTTGGAAGATGTCACGGGTTAAACGCCCGCCTCGCCCTTCCCTTGATCCTGACGGGGAGGCACCTTTCCGGGCCTCAGACCTGCGGCGGCCGCGAGCAGCCCCGGCCCCGCCAACTTTGATCAGCCTTATTAATCCCAGCTGCGCTCTATTTGTTTGTCATCTTCCCCCTTTCCTCTGGAATCATTATTTATGGCTGGGGGGGGGGGGAGATGGTGCCCTGTGGTAGAATGGAGGCGGGGAGGGGGTTCCCGAGAACAGGAGGTGAGTGTGTTCTCCCTAAAGGTCTCCAAACGGGAGGGGCGGAGCGGGCCTGGTCTTAGATGCATTACTCAGCTAATTACAGGGTCAGAGGAATGAAAAAATAAATATCCTGAAAATAACCAAAGGTAATTATAACCCTGTTGTTGACAGTAATGATTAATAATTGATCAGGAGTTACACACAATAAATTGTCAATTTATCTCCCCACACAAAAATGCTAGTGCCTGCCTCGCGTTGTGTTTTGTTTCTTCCCTCTGGGCATTTCCTCTGAAGGTCGACTCGGTTCCCATTGGGAGGCAGCCCCAAACCTCACGCTGCTTCTTTAAGAATGTTAGATTTAACCGAATGTCAACTATAATTATATATATATATTTTTTCAGAGGATGTGGAGTACAGCATAGGAAATAGAGTCAGTGGGACTGTAGCAGCTATAAAGATGTCAGAGGGGTAGTAGATTGGGGGGCTCATCACTTAGGGGTGTAAATGTCCAACTATTACATTGTTTTGTACACCTGAAACTTAAATATATATATATATATATATATATATATATATATATATATATATTTGTCTTCAGTACCATATAGAACAAAAAAACTTCTCCTTATTATCTTGGGGCCAGGCTTAAACAAACAAAAACATTCTTTTTCTTTCCTTGTACCTGGGATTGCAAAGAACGGACAACAAAGATTTCATAACTCCTTCCAATTTTATAATATTACCAGTAGAGTCTTCCTTTGTAACATCTTCAATTTCTATCTTTCTCAGAAAGAGGGAGGATGCTCTGGCCTCCCCAGAGGGAACACAGGCTGTTCTGTGTGGAGTGGGGCTGGCGGGCCAGTGGAGACCATCCCTCCCTTTGCAGGAGATGCAAAGATAGAAGCAGAGTGAGACATGCAAATGGGTGTTTGCACCTTAAAACTGGGGTTAAAGTTTTTTCTCCCTGACCTACCAATGGCTGACGTCCAAGTGCATTATCATCAAATCCCAGTTCCCTAGCGTTCCAGCCACACCAAAGGGAAGGGCTGGCGAGTGCTTTTTATGGCCAATAGAAAGTAATTTTCAGCAAGTGGAAAATTATATTGTCATAGATTACTTCTTATAATAAGCCTTTAAAATATATCTGTAGGGATTTGTCACTTACATAAAGGTTTGAAACTACATCAAAGGGACATTTCCCCTTTGCAATTTGTAGACATTCAAATGATGTTAATCATAATATCCACATACCACAGATGGTTGTGTATTGTTCCAAGATTGCCTCTTGGGTTAACACGTTTTTTAAAATGTTTTAAATGTTGTTGTTGTTTTTTTGTAAAAGTAGTTTAAAACATATTTAATAGATCTACACATCCTTAATTTGGGGTTAAAATGAATCTTTTACTTAGGGTTTTCAATGCACTGAGTAACTGAAGAGAAATTATGTGGTGGATAATCGCGGTGTAGTGGTACTTGGAGGAAACTTCCTAAAAATCGAGTGTATTATTTACATTTGCAAAGGGCTGCCGCTGACTGGAAAGAGAAATTGGTCTGGAATGATTTTTTTTCAAACTGATGTCTGCTTACCTCGACTCTAGCAGTGGGAGTTTAGGGCACATTTGTTCTGTAACGTTAGAAAAGAAAGGTCCGCTTTACTCTTTCATAAACAGTTTAATGCAATTTTAAATGACCCTAAAACGCACGCGGGTTTTGCGCGCCACTGTTTCACTCCCGAGTTTTTTCCAATGGTTCGCACGGTGCAGGCTGCAGACACCTGATAAGCGCACGCAGAGGGCCGACCCAAGCCGACCCGACCCCTCTCACCTCCAGAATGAGTCCGGGTGGCCGCGGGCGACGGGGTGCAGGCAGGCGCCCCTAGGGCCCCAGGCTGCGCGCCCCGGCTCCGGTCCTCGCCCTCCGCTCCGCCCCTCCTGCCTCCGTCAGACAAAGGTGGATGAAGTTCTTTTCAAGTTTCAAAGGCTGTGGCTGGGCAGCTTTGCAGAAACAATAACTCTTTTATTGGGCACGAATGTTGACATTTGACGGGCGCGGGAGGCAGCGGCCGCCGGGCAAGCGCTCCAGGTGCTCTCAGCAGCGCCCAGCCCCGGGGTCCACCTGAGATTAAAGCGCGAATTCCGATAAATCAGCTCTAATGAACCCCGGGGCCGCGGAGGGCAGCAGGGCCGCGGAGGCCGGAGCGCGCCCAGACCTGCACCCAGCCTCCAGGCCAACGCCCCCAGCGCCCGCTCGGGTGGTTCCGGGTGTCCCATGTACCCCAGTCCGGGAACAACTGCACATGGCAATCGTAGCCGGCGAATTACTTTTTAATTGGATTTTAAAGTAAAAATAAAAATCAGACCCCATTAACTTCCTCAGTGAAGGATACCTCCTCCCCCTTTCCTGCTTCGCCTTAACTAAGGACATGCACAGAGGAGAGCCCGGAAATCACTCTGCATTTCTATAGAAAGATCCCTCCAAACACCTGCACGTTTTATGTTCTTAGCGTATATTTAAAAATTAAGTTCTCCAGAAAGAAACCCAGGTCAGGAGACAAGGTGGGTACGTAGGTTATGGAAATCTTTGATAATTTGTGGGGCATATAAACATCAAAGAAGATTCGTTTCGTTACTCGGGGCTCATCTCCTGAGCTGCTTTGAGTTTTCCCCAACTGAAAGGTGCACGTTGTCCCCGAGAGCGGGGTCTGTCTGGGGTGTGTGCCTGCGTGGGGGGACGTATCACATGTCCAGGTAACACAATCTTCCGTTTTAAACCCAAGCGGCTTTTATCCAGGCTCCAGTTTCTGAACATATGCACCGAGATCAATTTTTGCTTGGGTTTTCTACTCCCGCACTCCACACTTTGAGACGGAGTGCCTTCAGTGCTGTATCTTAATTAGGGTATGTGGTCTCTCAGTGTCTCATTTGTTAAATATTGTTAATTTTCATCCATTTCACTGAAGTCTTCAAAATACTCAGATTATAATGTTATATGTAACAGAGACATTGCTGCCACGTGCACTGCATTCCTGCTGGTTCAGAAAATACGGCTGATATTAATAAAAGCAAACCATTATACTTAACACCTCCATATTGTAATCGAAAATGCTCTCTGAAGGGGAAAAATCCTTATCTTCCCAGGAACTGGATGAGGTTTTATGTCTACAACAAAAACAAGTGAAGGAGCTCCCAGCTCCTTTTGACTTCCACAGACTGACATTTGTTTTCTTCCAGACAGGCTGCCACAGAGTGGCCAGGCTCCCGTGTGAACAGCCTTCCCTGCCGCCCAGAGAGCTCAGCTCCAAACATTTCCGTGTCTATTATTACTGCAGAGAGCAGGAAGGGGGGGAAAGAGTTCCCCACCCCCAAGATTCACTGTGCCTGACTTCCAAATGCTTATGGACTCAAACCCAAGGAAATGCCTAAGAAGTCATAGAAAACCGAAACCCCACTCTGCTCCCTTTTCTCTGCAGGCAAAGCACAATCTCTCCTCCCCCCAGCCTGCCTCTGTGTCCAGTTCACAGTCCCCTGGCTTTGCCTAGAGTACCTAAGATTACTTTCAAATACCCTTTCTAACAAGACCCCAGCAAGAGGCCACTAATTTCTACAGCACAAAAAGCCACTGGAGAGAGACCCGTTTGTCAATATCAACTGGTCCAGCAATTTCCCATCCTCAGACACATCGGCCTATCGGAGCTGGCAGATGTTTAGACAAGATTTTATAAATTGTTCAATATCAGCCCATAATGAACCCCAACTGACCATTCCAAAGCGGCTAAAAGCATCCGGGACGACCCCCACTGGGAAGCAATAATGTGCTCATGCTGCAGCATTATTAATCACGGAATAAAATAGATGAACCTCTTGAAAAATAAGTGTGTGATTGATTAAAGGGCACTCTGAGAAGCTATTATTCTTGTTTTATAACCGTAAGTTATATTCACTCCATTTATCTTTGGAAAGGAAATAAATGATTGTTCATTTCTTTTCTGAAATTATATTATATGGATATCCATATAATTTTGCTGAAAATTAAAGTGACAGGTTTGCTGCTTTTATGATACTAATCAAAGGAAATATGTTACTTGACTACAAATTCTAGGCTTGTCCTGTAATTAGATAGTGAGTGACACCGTAAGGAGCAATAGTCTAAGGGGTGTTAAACTTTTCTTTCCCCCAGGGTAAGGGTGAGGGCCAAGGAGCAGAAAATAAATCTCTCAGGTTTTTGTCTTGTGTTTAATGTGAGTTATATGAAATGGAGAGTTAAGAAGTCACTCAATAAATCTGAATAATCTATGCTAATTTGGATAATTCAGGCTTTAAAATAAACAATTATTTCTATCAGTCATTTAAGGTGTGTGTGTGGGGGGGGGAGCGTAACTCTATTACCCCCTGTTATCACAATTTTCCAGTTTCCTGAAGAGGTTCAATAAGCCAGCATCAGAAATAAATATTAAATGGATCCTAATGCATAGGGCACAAGGTCATCTTATTTTGCCAAGTTTAAAAGAAATTTACACTAACAATTTGCATATTCAGAACACAAAATTTTAATTTTCTTGCAATACATGGGCATATAAATAATCGAAACAACTTGTATTTCTCTTCCAGCTGCTTTTTTTTTTTAATGAGCAAAAGAGGGAGATTATTTTAAACATTTTCATTAAAAAGCCTGAGGTCAGGTCATCTGGAGCCTCGAAGGGACTGCCATTTGTCACTAGGCCTTTCCCCAAATCACTCATCTCAGAAAAAGGAACCCCGAACACCGTATTGTTGTAGTCTAGTCTGTTTTATTTACAATTTAAGATATAAATTAGTAAAGAATTATTGTTAAACAACCAACAAAGATTGTATAACCAGCAATGTTCAAATAAAAACCAGGCAGAATTTATTTACAAAAAGTTTAGATTCCATTGCAATACAACTTGCATAAATTACTAGAAGCTTTATATCATTATAAAAATAAATATCAAATTTGTTTCCACTTCTTAAGTACTCAAGTTCTTCAATCACGTTTTGTTTCTACTGTGTACATCTTTTACAAATAAATTTTACAGTAAATCCTATCACACCTATAGAATATATACCGTGGCAATGAAGTGATCAATTCAAGATATCCTGAGAAAAAAGATTGTTTTCAAAAGTCACACATACATTGGGGAAGCTATACTATGCCAACAAATTCACGTACATCCAACAAAAGTCTGTTCCGTTAGTCTGTGGGTTGAGTGCTCTGTGGCTCCTTTTACAAGTGGCACGAGATGCGGTGGGGGTTGAGAGCGGCTTTTTCTATCTGTATATTTATGAACTTGGGAAGAGAGAATGGCCTGCTGACTTTTTTTTCCAAAGCAATTGTGACACCTACCTGTGGACCAAGGAAAAAACCAAATCATCCCAAATCCTTCAGTTCCACACCAACATCATCACATTATAAAAATGAGTCAATCTGAAATGGTTCTGCCTCTTTCCTGCCATGGAGACGTCTGATGAGTAATTTTGCCTAGTTGTAAAATAGGTATTTTTTGAAATACTGCTGTAAGCCAGAGGAACGCAGGGTCCTGTCTAGTCCATCTGGACATGGGGGGGGGGGTGACAGGCCTGATGAGAGACCAGTGCTTCTCCTCTGTCTTACTCTGCAAGCAGCGCCCACGACTGCTTCTGACGCCCAAGTTTCAGCAGCACTAGCTCATCGAAGCGTGTGTCTGCTTATGCTGTGTTTCGTGCAGCAAAGGCAGCTCCATGTCGCACGCGAATCCCCAGACTGAAAGACCAGCTTATGTGTATCTATCTATTCACTCCAGTTACGAAGTGATTCTTCAAAGCAGAACTCGAGCAAACAAGAGGGACAGAGCACGTCCTCTCCCGCTTAAAGGGAAACAGACCGAGAGGACTGCAGTGCTCTGTCTTCAGGCCCCATGACAAGCAGCAAGAAATAGACAGTAATGAAGCAAGTCGAAGGTGTAGGTGCAGGGAGACACCCCCAGGGTGGGCAGAAACACCGGGCGCCCACTTACTTGCATTTCTGTGCTCGGCCCCTCTATAGGTAGGGCTGGACGCCCCCACCGACCACGGTGCAGCCCTCACTGGCATCTGTCAGGGGAGGGGGCAGTTAGTGAGAACGGACCCCACAGCCATCTGTCTCCCAGACTACAGCACAGCCACCGGCCCACACACCCAGGCATGCTGGCCACCGCGCTGGGGCAGACACTTGGGGAACCTGACTGTCTCCACCACCGCCGATGGAGGCAGATCTGCTCACGTTTCCTAGTTCTCGTTTTCTTTTCCCCTTGAGCTCCTTTTACAGGTCTTATCAGCTCAAGCCTGAATTATGAGCAGCAGAGGCAATATAGAGAAAGGAAAAGAAAGGGGGAAGGCTCTGGCTTTCTATTTTGAAGCACTAAGGCCTCTGGGAGCAACTGGAACGTTTTGTTTCCTTCTGACCAAAGGCAGAAAAGGAGCGTCAGCTGAGACTATGGACCCACAGGACGCCCGGTAGCTGGAGCTCAACCAGCAGGGGAAACTGTAATTTGCATTTCGTGGTCGTTTGCAGTCGGCCGACACTAAAACAGCCCGATGAAGGCGGCGAGGGGGCCAGCGCAGTGAGAAGCCAATAGTGCTGGTCAGCAAGCCTTCTTTCAAGGCGAGGGTCCTCTTCCTTCCCACCCCCTTCACTTCAACTAAATTTTGGTCAAAGGGCGGTGCATTCTGTCTCCCTCGGTTTTTCTCTAAAGTGACAAAGGCCCGGCCTGCACGGCCACTGGCCTCCGGGCCCGCTCCCCAGGTTTCCCGGGAGGGAGTGCTGACTAGCGGGGCCCCGCGGGCGCCCCCTCCCCGAGGACCCGCGGCCGCAGCAGCCTACCTTTCTTGGGCTCGTAGCCGCCGCCCGGGGGCCGGTAGTGCGGCTCGAGCGGGTGCGCGCCCGCCTTGCCCGCGTCGCTGGCCGCCTTGGGCGCCGCGTGCAGCGCCTCCCCGGGGCCCGCGGCCGCCGCGTTGTACCGCAGGAGCCCCTGGCCCTGCAGCGCCGCGTTCAAGTTCCCGTAGTTTGTGTAGTTCCCGTAGAAGGGCGACGTGTAGTAGAGGTGGCGGCCGAGCAGCGGCGACGCGGGGTAGGGCGAGCCCCCCGGCGGCGCCCCGGATGAGGCGGGCGCGGCGGCCGCCGGCAGCCCCG
>NW_017731543.1:2539303-2541113 GCF_001890085.2 Hipposideros armiger | reverse complement strand
GTGAGGGTCATCTTGGTGATGATGGCCAGCATGATCTTCTCGCCCTTGGTGGGGTAGGGGTTCTTGCGGTGCTCGTTGAGCCAGGCCTTGAGCGTGGCCGTGGCGTCGCGCGTGGCGTTCTTGCGGTACGCCGGGTCGTTGAGCTGGTACGGGTAGGCCGCGCTGCCGTACGGGTGGTAGCTGATGGCGCCCGTCATCCCGGTCGTGTGCGCGTCGTAGGGCGCGCCCTGGAACCGACAAGAGCCTGGTGAGTGGGGCGCGCGGGGACCCGGCAGGCAGCAGCCCGAAAGGCGCCCCCTCGGCCCGCCCGCCGCCGCCTTTCCCACCGTGAGTCTCCCGCGGCCGGGCCGCGCCTCCTGCGGCAGCGGAGCAGGAAAGAACGGAACGGCCAGCTGTTGATCACCAAACGCGTTGCAGTTTTATTTTCGAATTTTTGAAGTATTTCACTTTCCTAAAAGGACACATCCCCCCCACCCCCACCCCAGAAGTCCCCGAGCCGCGGGTACGGACGCACAGAAACACCAGGCACAAGCAGGCCCGCGGGTCGTCCCCTGATATCTAAATTTCTCTGGATTCTCCGGCGCGGCGGCCTCCCCCTTCTCCCCCCTCCCCCGCCCTTACGTGGTTAAAAAACCAGCCCGCGCCCCCGCTCCGCTATTCACAGCTCCAAAGCTCTGGCAAATCCAATTTGCAACTCAGAAGCCGGTCGCCGTTTCGAATTCTTCAAATACGCGGTAATTAGCATTTTAATTCAGCCTTTAATGTTTAAATTCGAGGCATTTGCAGCCTTCACCGAGGCCCCAGCCACACAGTCTTTGCCCTGGAATTCCCCCGAGGGCGGGTTGTGTCCACAACCCCCCGAAACGGCCTCCGTCACCCGCAACGCGCTCCGCCGCCACCGCCACCGCCGCCGGGCCCAGCAGCCGACCGAGGCGCGCGGGCGACCCCGGGTCCGGGACACGGGAGCTGCTCTCGGTTCGTAGGGGACCGAGGCGGCACTGGCGGGGCACACGCCCGCCGACACTTCTTTCGAAAGCACGGCCTGTGGGACTTAGACCGCCGCGGGCTGCGCCGGGCCGGGAGCCGCCGGCAGATGCTTCGCTCCCTCCCAACCCGATCGCCCCAAGCCCCGCCAGCGACAGCTAAGCCCCGGCAGCCGCCCGGAGGTCCCGCGCCCGCAGCGGCGAGCCCCAGGCCCGCGCTGGGACCCCAGGCCGAGCTTCGGCGCGTGAGCGAAGGGCGCACCGGGCCGGACCCCGACCCCCGCCCGGTCGCGCTTCCCGGGCCGTTTGGTTCAATTCTCCCAGGAGCCGAGGGGAGCGGACGCGGGTCCCGGCCAGGGCTCAGCGGCGTCGCCGGCCGGCGGCTGCCCGAGTGGCGGCTATGAACACACCGGCCGCGGCACGCACGCTCCCCGCGGCCCCGCGCCCCTCGCGCCCCCGGGGAGGGTCCCCCGAGCGTGCGCCCCGCGCCCCCGCCCGCCCGCGCGCGCGGTTACCATGTAGGACGGGAAGCCGGCGGCGGCGGCGGCGTCGGCCGAGTACTGCAGCGGGCTGCCGAAGCCGGTGGCCGCCTGCGCGGTGAAGGCCGCCGAGCCCGGGTACGGGCTGAACGCGGAGCCCGACGCCGAGCGCGCCAGCTCCTCGCTGCGCGGCGCCGCCAGGGCCGACGCGCCGTACGCCGGGCACGAGTAGAGCGCCAGCGAGCCGGGCGCCTGGTACAGGTAGCCCTGCGGGTAGGACATGGTGGGCGCGGGGCCCGCGTCACGCCGAGCAGCGGGCAGGGCGCGCGGCGCCCTCCATCCACGCCC
>NW_017731543.1:2508628-2538438 GCF_001890085.2 Hipposideros armiger | reverse complement strand
GGGGGGCGGGATGGCTGCACTAGCGGTCCAGGTCCTCCTGGGGGTGGCGTGCGCGGCCCTCACTTCCACCGTCCTCGGGCTCCTGTGCCTCACTGGGCGACGTGCCCCGCTTGGCCTCGCGTCTGCTCGCCTGCCCCTCGCCGCCCAGCGTGTCCCCGCCGCACCCGGATCCCGGGCGCCTTCGGCGGGAACTGCCAGGAGGGCCGTGAGGTGAGCCTCCTCCTGCGAAGTCCGTGATGGAGAGCCGGGTCCCTGGGCGCTAGCACTTACAGTTGTTGGGGACGTTTTAGCACACGCGGCCAGCGCTTCACTCCACAAGGGTTTCATTTTGTTTTCTTAAGTTGACTGTTTTCGGATTTGTGTTGTAAAACACTCAGGGGGATGGCCGTCACTGGACAGACTGCCTCTGGCACGACGTGAAGCCTCGCTGTCACTTGGGGATGGACGAAAAGCGAAGGGCTGGTGGCACGGGCGCAGTCGGCAGCGCGGGTAGCTCAGGTAACACGCGTCTTGGGCGGTGCCTCGGGGCCTAAAGAGGAGATAGATGCACCACGACGGGCCCTGGCGCCCCAGCCGCCGACACCCCCACTTCCTGCATCAACCCCCCACCGCGGTCCTAGGGAAGAGGACGGGGCGGGGCGGGAGTCACGGGTGGGCGCGCTCAGGGGGTCAACAGGGGGTCTGGTGTGTGCAGGCCCGGGCGGGGGCGCCCACACAACAGGTGCCTCTCCCTCGAAGCCTTCTCGGATGGTGACCTGTAGGGGGAGAACGCCTCAGGTGGAAGCTCTGGCCTGCACCTCCTCCTGCCTACACACCTCGCCTTCACCCTCACGCCCACGCTCCCCCCGCTGCCCCCCAACGCCCTATTGGCTCTGCAGCTCGCGGAGCAGCCTCGTATATCGCGGCTCCATTGGGGTAGCTCGGCCGCCTGGCGAGGCTGCGGTGCGGGATCGCGAGGAACCTTCGAGGCACAGTCAGGCAGCGTTTGTCTTTCCCCAGGTCCAAGGGAACCCGTTGCAAATTGCAGAGTTGGGCTTGCGGAGGACCGGCCCTCCTTGGCCTGCAGGCCTGTCGCTCACTCACGCTCCTGGTGGGGTCGGTGCAGGCAGCTACACCGGCTGCCACCCCAGGTAGCCCCCAAACTGCTCGTCCTTCACCAGCCCCCCCACTCCTGCCCGCCCCCCCAATCACGTTTCCTACAAACCACAACCGGCAACCTTCACATCAGCCCCAAGCACACCACTACCCCACACACGCGCACACCACTTCCCACGCACTCTGGGCCACGGCAAGGGCCCAGCAGGGGTGTTCCGATAGGCTTCGACCCCAAGTGGGTCGCCCGAATTCAGTGTAAGGCCGATATTTAAAATCAATTATTGTAGAGTGAAAAGGAAACCGATGAAGAGAGAAGGAGGGAGGCCTCAGCAGCTCCGTGGAGCACGTCAGTGACAGGATCTGTGGCATTTTTGGTCTTCCTGGAGGGAATTCGGCCAGGAGGACGCCGAAAGTGCATCCTGCACACTTGGGTGACAAACACGGACAGCGGCGGATCCGATTGCAGCCTTTCCGTTCGCTTCCAATTAAATAGTTTAAGTGAAAAAAAATCAGGTCTAGTGTTTATCTCCAAGGAGGACTGGCCTCGACAATTTCCATTTCTAAAGACCAGTTCCTGCTGTGGCTTCATTAACATTTGGGGCTCGCCCCCCTCCTCCCCCCCCCAGCCTGATCTCTGCAGGGGCAGAGACTAAAACAGCGAATTATTACAAAAAATCCCCAGTTTGGAGCAGGAGCGTATGTTGAGAATCTACTCGATTTTGACATCAATTAAGTATCTAACCAGACATGTGCACGTGGCTTTGGAGGGTCTCCCAGTCGCCCAGGGTGCATTGCATCTCGAGGAACGCTGCCTGCCCCCTCTTTATTCTGCGCTGCTGATTCCGAAGACAACCTCTTCCTGAGTGTATTTTTTCCCCCAGCAATTACACTCCTCCACTGAAATCTAAATTTTCCATACTGCTGCCTGCTACTAATAAAAACCGTCTACCTTGCACTATTAAACAGTCGAATCGCACTACATGCCGTTTTTATTGGTAGTGACTGTAGCAAATTAAAATGCCTACGCAGAGACATTAAAACTTACGCTCTGCATTGTTACCGGAATATATAACTCCGTTTCGCTTTAAAGCTCCCCGATTTTTAAAAATCACTTTCCCTTTTCTTAGATTAAAGTTGGCTTGGTCTCCTTTTTCAAAATCAGTCGACAGAACATGCGGCAAGTGTCGAGGCTCGAGGCAGCGGCTCGGTGCGCGGCCTCCAGGCGAGCGGGCTGGCCTCGCTCGCCCTGCGCCTCTGGTCGCCGCGGGGAGCCCGGCTCTGGGGGAGCAGGGACCACGACGCGGCGCTCCCCGGCGCGGAGGGGCGTCGAGGCGGGCGTAGCGCGGGGGAGGGCCGGGCACTTGGCGTCTGCTGCTTTTCAGCTGCCTTCCAAGGTGCAGTGGAGAAAGCCGGCAGGCGTGCGAGGCACACGGAGCAGCAGCTTCGACCCCACGATCACCTCCACCAACTGCGAGGCGACGCGAACTCTGAGATTTACGGCGGGTCCTCCCCCTCCCCCATGTATGCGTTCAAAAGAGGGGGAGTTCAGCGCTGTCACATTTTTTTTTTCTTGTCCCCACAGTGGCCGCTGCACTTAGAACAAGTCGGCGAGGACGTGCCCATTTCAACGAGCCGGGTTTCCTGCGAGGCCAGGCGCCGGGAGACGCCGGGGACGCGGCCCGGGCGCCAGGGCTGCCCTGCGCTCTGCAGACGTGGCCCGAGCCTGCTCGCGGGCGGCCGGGAGGCCCGGGGCGGCGCGGGCCGGAAGTCCTGCGCGCTGCCGGCGAGGGGGCGCTGTGGCCCGCGGCTGCGGCCTGGGCCCGGCAGCGGTGGCCCCGGCGCGTCCCGGGCCACCGACGGGCGGCGGGCGACCCTGCCGTGGCGCGATCTGCCCCGCTCCCGCGTCGGGTTAATTCGGGGAAGAGGAAGATTATTCCCGGGGCATTTGAGTAAAACCTACGCCGGACGCGAGCTTTCCCTCATCCTGTCTTACCAGCCTGGACTTCGCTGGGGGTTTTAAGAGGTTGGTGGGGAAATAACTCCCATTTGGGGGTGTGTAAATTTTTTTGTCAATTAAGATGAAGCGCACACACTTGACGTGCGTTCACATGCACGAGGTGACATGTAACACGTAAGTCGCTTCATTGTATCGAAGCGTATTTCAATGGCATTCCTAAGGAAGGGTCCCCCAGCCCCCAGGCCTCCTGGTCTGTTTGTGGAGGGAGTGAGAAGTGTGGTTTTGCAGTTTCCTTTCTTTTTCTTTTTTGAAAACCGAAGCACATAGTTACACACTGCACAAAGTTCACGTCAAAATGGAGCGTGAGCCCCTTTCTAGCGTGGTTTCCGCCCTCTCGGCGTTCGCTCTGTGACCACCTCTGGGAGGGTTTCGGAGGCAGCGGTGTCGCCAGAGTCTCCAGCTCGCGTCAGACGCTGCCACTTGCGCCTGGGAGACACGCGCGGAGGGGACCGCGCGCAGCCTGAGGGGTCCCCGCCACTCGTGTTCTGGAACCCTGAGCTGGGATTCAGCTCGGGGTTTTGGAACGGGCCTGACGGCCTGCGCTGCTCCGGGAGCGCCGGGAGCCGCGCGGAGGGGATCCCCACGGCTGGGGCGGCCCCCGGGGTGTCGCGGAGCCGAGGGCCCCGACGGCGGGCGCTCTCCTGTTTCACGTCCCTGGCCCCACTTCTCCCGCTCCTCCCCAGTTAAGTGCCTGGCTCTGTGACGCTGATGACTGCGAGGTCTCGTCCTCGCTGACTTGTCCCTCCCGGTTTTCTTGAGTGGGCAGGAAAACTCCCATGCTCTCCCCCGACGCCCCACCTCCGACGCGCCTCCCGAAGGGTCTCTCCCCGCCGCGCCTGGAGAACCCCGTCTTGCCTTTGCTCAGCATCTTGCAGACTCGGTCCCTGCCCTCTGCCCCCTCCCTTCGCCCGTTGGCCGAGGTCCCCTTGCCACCACGGCCCCGTGCGCACCGGCCCCTCGCCCCCTTCCGCTTGCTCCCCGTTGGCATCGGCGGCCCCGGCCCGGGAGAGGGCACGGCGCGGGGCCCGGGAGCGCCAGGAGACGGAGGCAGGGGACGCGAGCCGGGCACTGCACAGGCCTGAGTTCCTTTACGGGATCGGAGTCGCAGGAGACTGTCTTCCAAAGCAGCGAAGACCTGCGCGGCCTTGCTCCTCGTCGCGGTTGTTTGGAAGGGGACAAGTTTGGAAGTGCTCAGCCTTTGCAGCTTTCCACCGCGCACGCGGGCTGCACTGACCCCCCACACACGGCGACGCGCACACGCGCGCGCACGCTTCCCGGGAGGTCCGCGCGGCGCCGAGGCAGCTGCTGGCGAGTGGAAACAGACGGAGAGTTTTCAGTTTCCCTCTCTGTCTGTCTGTCTGTCTGTCTGTCTGTCTGTCTCCCTCTCTCTCCCCGTCTCTCTTGTCTCTCTTTCTGTTTCTCTCTTCTCTCTCTCTCTCTCTCTCTCTCTCTCTCTCTTTCAGTGTTTCGGCAAGACAGGCACGACCGTCTTTGGAAGAACTTGCCTCACTCCCGCCCCCGCCCCTCCGGCCGCTGCTGCATTGCTTTGTGTTCACGGTTTTAAACACCAGGGCGCACCTCCGAGGTGGCCGCGGCGTGCGCGGGTGTGAGCGCGCCCTGGAGGCCGCAGAGACCGCGAGAGGCCGCTCCGTCCCGGCGGGAGCAGGCAGGACACCTCGCTCGCAAGGAAACACTGGAGAAGGAAGATTCCCTCCAATCTTTTGACAGTTTTATCAAACAAGCGAGGCTCTGAGAGCTTTTGCTTGGGGCCTCGTTTCACCTCCTTCGGCTAACATTTAATTCGGTTTGTGTCCCCCGAAACAGCTCACCCAGGCCACCAGTTCTGCCGCATGTGGTCAGGCGCGCACACCGCCCTTCTGCTCCCCGAGCTCTCTGGCACACTGACACACCCGGGATTGTATAGGTAGGGAAACGGAGTTTAAAACAAAACAAAACAAAACAAAACTGGAGGGACCGCAGAAAGAAATATTTGATAAATCTGATGGTATTAAAAGTAAAAACCTCAGTGGAAAATAAAATAAATATCTGACAGCGACCCTGGGAGAGGACATATGCAGCACTTATAAGTGACAAAGACTGCTATGCAGAATCACGAAGAATGCTGACAGTCAGTGGGTGAAGGCAAAACACCCAGTGGAGAATGGGTCAGGGATAGGCACAGACCCTCTGCACAGAGGAGAACCCGAAAAGCCATGTGCCAGAGGTGCCCCCATTCACTGGTGATGGAGAAATCTCCAGACAGTATACAAGAGACCACTTTACACTCACTGGATGACACCAGCCAGGCCCAGGGCGCGCAGAGCCAGGCAGCTAGCTTTCTGCCACTGCTGTGCTGGTTTCAATTCCTCTAAGGAAGTTAGACTCGTTGCAACATCTGAAAGAGCAGGGGATGCCCACACCCGGACACCCTGCAACTCCCGGGCTCCCCATCCACGGCGGGGAAATGCCAGGCACAGCGCTGCGGGGCATGGTCTGCAGAGCGCAGGGCCAGGCTCCGGAATGTCAGTCAGGGGAGGCCCGGATCAAGACCAGAAGCCCCGCAGCTGACAGTGAGGAGAGCAGCCCCACTACTTGTAGCAACAGGAGTAAGTCCTCAGACTGCAAAGTTGGGTGGGAAAATAATACAAAAGAAGGATGCGGACAAGATGATGCTAACGATAGTTTTAGGAACAGCCACGTGTGTGCTTTTTACAGGCACGGTGTGGGGGAGGAGCTGTGATGGCCCCACGGGGGCACGGTGCCCCCCTGCGGGGCACACTGAGGGTCTCTGAAGAGGGGCTGGGAGGGGTCAGCCCTACTAGTGGTATTTTATTTCTGAGAACTATATCTGAAATAAATGCCCCAAATCTTAATGATAATTATCTGTGAGCGATGGTTATCTGGGATTATGTTATTCTGCATTTTTCTATCATATGATGTATTTTCTGTTTTGGAATTTCAAATAAAAATATAAGCATTGGCATTTAAGATTAGTGTCATAGGACAGAAGTATAATGTGCTCATTTAGGAGTTCTTTTTTTAAAAAAGTCTTACAATGTTACATTCTTCATATCTTTCTCCTCTCTCCATCCCCTCACCCTTCAAAAAAAAATAAACAATGTCCGGGACCTACAGTCTAGACGTTTAAACTGAGTGTCACTTGTGTGTCTGTCTTTTGCCGTTATCCGAAGCTGGCAGGGAGAGGCAGGCTTCCTGGGCGGGGTGTGGAGGCCTGGCCGGTCTCTCTGCTCACAGACAGGACACTGTGGCCAGTCGGGAAGAGCAGGCACTGCTGGCCGGGGCAGGCTGCCATGGCCACCTGCGGGCCTCTGTGGGGGGAGGGGACATGCCTTTACCTGTGTGGAATCATGCGCCTTGTCTTTATGTCCCAGTAAACATATTTTAGAGATTCAAATCCAGAGTAAAGAGAGAGGCTGTGGGGAGACAGAAAGTTGGGCAGAAGGCCGGGGGAGGGGCAGGTGCAGGCTGGGAAGGAAAAGAGGGGCAAGGCTGGGGGGGGGGAACCTGCGGGCTTCTGCAGGCTCCCGTCCCCGCCACACACCTCTTCACTCTCAGAGTGGAAGGTCCTGCCTTTCTGGCCGCTTAGCTCTTTCTAGAAACGATCCACTGTCTGCCCTCATTCTGTCCACTGCACCCGAGAAATCTGGACCTTCACACACAAATCTGCTTAAAAGCCTTGCACAAAGGGAGAGGCCTTGAGGCCCAGTCCTGCCTCCTCCGTGATCACATGGTCTCCCGGTGTCATTCCTTCCTGGCCAGCTCAGAGCCAGGCAGAAAGGACAGCACTATTTCCTGGGCACCGCCAAGCTTCCAAAGGCTTCCCTGTGCCTACGTGGCCCAAAGCCCCCGGGTCTTGCTTCTGCCCACAGCAACCGTCCTCTGGGGGCCCCCTGGCCCCCTCCCCCTTCCAACTGCAGCCGGGCTTCCTTTCGCTTTCCACCTCTGCAGGCGGCTTCCTGCCTGGCCCACTCCCCAAGGTCTCCACTCACCCCTCCTCCTGGGAGCCCAGAGCCGCTGGCCTCAGGCTGTGATGCTTCTCTGGCCTCAGTGCCAGCCCTGACTCCAAGCCTGGCAAGTCCTGGGCACTAGACAAATATTGAATAAGTGAACGAATGAATGGATAGTTCACTCTTGGTTATTTGCTTTTACTTGTAAAGCACAGCAGGGTGCTGAGGGAGAGAAACAGAAAGGGATGGGGACACTCACTTAATTTCATCCCTGCTGCCTTCCTGCTTGGAGGTCCCTGTGCACACCAGCAGGGTGGGCCCCACTCACCCAGGCAAACCAGACCAGTTCTCAGGAGGTCTGGCTCTCCTGGAGAAAACACCATCTATGCTGGGTATTAAATTTTAGGGCCCAAAAGATACGCACATTTAAAATAACAGTTTGTTTTAAAAATAAATTTCTGAGTTAGCCACACCTCCAGGAGAGCCTTGCTCTCCTGAGGAAAGTGGGCAGGCGTTTTTTTATCTTGCATCCCAAATGTCCCGCCCCATTCCCAGGACATAGCAGGTGCTCAATACAATTACTCCAGCTAATGAATGAACGCACGTTGACATTTGGGAAAAAAGAAACTTGAACAAAAGCAAACGGAACTTTGATACTATTTTTGGTAAAAAATTCAGAGTGGGAAAGAGTTATAGTATTTAAAACATTAATTAGATCCCAGCAAGGTTTTTGTAGACATAGACAAGCTTATTCTAAAATTTATTTTTAAAGGCATGGGACTTAGAGTAGCCCAAACAATTTTGACACAGAAGGATACAGTGGGAGGAATCTGTCTACCCGATTTCAAGACCTCACATGACTGCAGAAGTCCAGAGAGTGTGCTGCCAGGGCAGAGCTGGGCCAGTAGAGTACTGGGACAGAAAAGAGATCCGAAAAACAACCCATAAAACATCCCTGACTTATTTTGACAAAGGTACAAGACAATTCAGTGGAGGAAAATTAGTCTTTTTGACAAATGGTGCTGGAGCGACCCGCTGTCCATAAGCAAAAAACAGTCAAACAAACAATAAACTTCAACCTCAACCTCACACCTTATACAATAATTAGCTAAAAATGGGCCAAGGACTTAAATGTAAAATTATAGAACTTTTAGAAAACTATATGAGAGACTCTACAAGATCTAGGCCTAGAAAAAGGATTCTTAAGACCAGACACCAAATGCATAAGCCATGCAAGGAAAGTTTGATAAATTGGACTTCATCCACATTTAAAACTTTGTTATGTGAAAGGTCCTGCTAAGAGAATGAAAAGATGAGTGGCAGACAGAGAAAATACCGTATCTCTCCATGTATAAGACGCACCCTTTTTTGAAAAATTTGAGGTCTAAAAACTGGATGCGTCTTATACAGTGGTTGTATGAGCGCAAAAACAAGCACAAAAAAAGCAGGAAATGCAAGTAAAAAAAATCTACAACCACTGTATAAGATGCATCCAGTTTTTAGAACCCAAATTTTTCAATTTTTCAATGTGTCTTATACATGGGGAAATACGGTATTTGCAAACCATGCATCCAACAAAGGACTAGTATCTAGAATATATAAAGAATACTCACACCTCAGCAATAAGAAAAAAACAAAACAAAAACAATCCAATTAGAACTTGGGCAAAAGACATAAAAAAGCATTTTACTGAAGAGGATATACAGATGGCAAGTGAGCACATGATATGACGCTCAACATCATTTGACATCAAGGAAGTGCAAATTGAAGCCATAATGAGATATATGCACCTATCAGAATGGCTAAAATAAAAAACACAAAACAGTGACAACATGAAAAGCTGGTGAGCATTCAGAGAACCTAGGTCATTTGTACATCTCTGGTGGGATTATCAAAAGCGGTTTGGCAGTTTTTTATAAAGCCAAACTTACAACTACCATGCAATCGACTGACTGCATCCTTGGGCACTGAGAAAGCCTGTGCATAGCAGCTTTCTCCATAATAGAAACTGGAACCAGCCCGGCTGTCCTCTGGCAGGCGGGAGCGCTGAACTGCTGCTCAGCTGTGAACAGGCATGAGCTATTGGTCCACACAACGTGGGTGACTCTCCAGAGATCTGTCCCTTGGATGAGGCTGAGGGAAAAAACCAATCCCAAAGGTTCTACACAGCACATTTCTGCTTATAGCACAGTTTTGAAATAACAGAATTTTAGAGACAGAGAATAGCTTGGTGGTTTTCCGAGTGTAGGGACAAGGGTGAGCGAGTTGGGGTGACTAGAGGGAGGTGGGCGTGTTGATAAAAGGTAATAGGAGGGGTCCTTATGCTGATGGGACTCTTCAGTACTTTGACCTTGTGGTCCTCAGAAACCTTCAAGGGATAAACAGGGCGTGAGGGCTGAGGATGGGAGGTCCACAATATGTGATGCCCCTGAGCACATGAAGGGAGGGCAAGTGACAAGGGGACCATCGTGCAGGTGCAAAGCCAGGAGCTACCTCAGTGTCCCTGCTCTGAGGGGACTGAGCTGCACACGTTTAAGTCAGACACAGTGACGCATGGGCACCTCTAACAGGCAACAGCTTTGCACGTTCTTTTACTTTGAGGGAGGTCTGGGGGAGAGGATGAGTAACATCACCCATGGAGCCACGTCAGCTCTCCACACAGCTACAAACACTGGCAGGGTTTTTGTTCATGTGTTTTATAAAATGCTATTGTTGAGTACAGAAAGACTTGGAAGGATACCAACAGAATTCCAAATAGTTATTTAGGAGTGAAATCTGCACCATAAAAAGGGAAATACATGGTGTTACTTCTCTATTTTTTTTTTTACTTTTAATATATATATTTGGTAATTTTAAAAAGTTATGTACAGAAATGATGAATTGTGTGTATACTGTAATGGAATGAAAAGAAGGGCATGCTTTTGTATTTCTCTTTTGGGATCTCGAACTTTTCCAGGTTTTTGTATGACTCTGAGAGAAATATTGACGGTCAACTTTCATATATAGATTCTGATTCAGGTAGATAATCAATTGTATTTGAGATAAGCACACACTATTTCTAATTCATTATATATCGCTATCTATCTATTTATCTATCTCTCTCACTCTCTCTCTCTCTATATATATCTCCATATATAGAAAGTCTTTTCTTCAGCATTGTATATTTATATATTTGATTTACCATAAATAAACATAAAAGTTTCAAAACTATAATATCAACATTATTACTAACAATAAATTCACTGAGTAGAGTGTTTTGAAATTTCTTGGCAAATTTCTTTGTAACTCAAAACTGTCACACAGGATGCGTAATGAATGCGCTGTGTTGAAAATTACTTGAAAATATTATTTTATCTGCTATTAATTTTATCCATAGTTAGATTTACTTTTTTCTATCTATGTTAATTGTAGGGTTTTTTTTCTTTTTGTGACTGAATTCCACTTTTGCAAAATGGCTCTCATGGTTTAAGAATCATGAAAACTGCACTCAGAAAAGCCTTGGCCCCGTTCCGCCCCCTAACCCATCTCTCCCACCTCCACTTGTCTGTCTGCAGTAGCTTCTAGCAGGTCTTCTCGCATTTGTTTTTGCAAATGTAAGTAAATATATTCATGCAGTCTTGGGAATAAGTAAATAAATCCTTTCCCTTCTTTTCTTAGATAAAAGCCTATCATCACATGCGCTCGTCTATACCTTGCCATTTTTCTTAACAATAAATCAAGGAGATGACTGCAAATGAGTCTGTAGAGATTTTGCTCATTTTTCAAAAGTATCTGAATGGCATTCATTTTAGGGACGCTTCGTAGTTATTGAACGAGCCCCTGGTTAGGACATGGGCACTGTCTGAGTGTCTGTGTTGTAGATGGCGCCCAGCATGGGGCCGTCCACGCTGGCTGGTCCCGATTTGTGACAGCACAGCTTCAGGACCGGGTTCAGGAGAGGGGCGGCTGGGTCAGAGGGTGAGTGAATGTGCAGTTTTACCAGGATTTGCCCCATTTCTGTTCTGTTCTGTATTCCAAACACCACCATGAGAGTCTGCATGTTTCTTCATAGCCTAAGCAGTGTTACTGTTTAAAGGAACTTGGCATTTTTTCTAATGTGATATATGAAAAACAGTATTTCACTGTAGTGTTTTTAATAGCTTCACTGAGGAATCATTTACATACAAAGAAATGTAAGAATTGTAAGTGTACAGTGTAATGAGTTTGGGCAGCCACCTTACTGTCGGGGTTTAGAATATTTCTGCCACCCTGCCCAGTGTCCCCATGCACCCATGTGCTTTCTGTCACACGTGCCTGCATTTTCTAGATGCTATGTAAACGGAACCATATGTATGTTATGTTGTCTTCTGCGTCTGGCTTTTTCCAGTGCGTCTGGTGTTTTTGAACTTGATAGTTGCCGTTGCTGAACTAGTAACCTCTTTCTTTTTATAAGCAGGAAGCCACTGTGTGGATGTGCCACATTGGCCGTACCCATCCTCGGTTTCCCGGGCACTTGTGTTTCCATTTTAAGGCTATTTTGACACATGCTCCTTGGGACACCAGCTCACAAGCTTTTGTGTTTCCGTTTATCTGGGGTAGATGCCTAGGAGTGGAATTCAGGACTGTAGGGGAAGTGTATATTCGACTTTCAAAGAGGTTGCCAAACCGTTTTCCAAAGTGACGGTACCATTTCAAATGTCTCCCAGCGACATGTTAGAGTTCAGTTGCTTCAAACTCTTACCAGAACCTGGCTCAGTCAATCTTTCCCATTTCAGCCCCTCTGGTGGGTTACGAAGTGTGTTCAGTTTCCTTAGGTTCAGTATTTGCTTATGTGGCATCCATTAATCACAGTGCCAATTGTATTAGCTATAGTTTCTCATTTTCTGTATTCTTTGTGCTCTAGAATTTGAGGCTTTGCAGACCCAGGGAGGAGAGAGGCCCCGCCCAAGGCTGGCCAGTTCTTGGAGCAGGGGGGTCGGCCAGGAGCACTCTTTCATGAGCAATCCACCTGATTCTGAGTCTGTATATACCACCTCCCTCCCTGCCCTTAATGATGCTCACACACCAAGCCAATGTTGCTCTGCCCTAAATCACCCGAGGGTCAGATACCAGGCAACTGGAGACCACCAGTAATTATTCCAACCAGCCAGTCCTAAGCTGCCAACCCTGCCCAACCCTGGTTTCCCACAGAAACCCCAATACAGGCTCTGGTCTAGGCTTGTCCTCAGTCCTGCTCCTGCTTCCTGAACAGAATCGCTGGTCCCTTGTGGCACATACAGCGTGCCCTCTTTTTAAAAGGAAATGTAAGTAATAAATTCTTGTTTCAGTGGCACGGACCCCTCCTTGTTGGCACTCAGTCACCTCCATGAATTAAGCTTCCACAGGTATGTTTCAGAATGAAATGGTGTTTCATGTGGCTTAGTTTGGATTTCCAAGAAACTAATGATGGTGGCTGTCTTTTCATGTGCTTGTTGGCCATCCATGTGTTTTCCTTTTTTGAATGTTTGTCCATTCTTTCCAAATTGATATGTAGATTCAATACAATGCCAATCAAAATCTCACAAAGATTTTTTTGAAGAAACTGATACATTGATTCTGATGTTTACGTGGAATTACAAAGAACAAGAATACTCAAATGATTTTGAAGAAGAAAAACCAACCTGGAGAAATTATGCTACTTGGAAGTTACAGTAATGAAGACAGTTTGATATTGATAAAAGATGAACTTATAGATTAGCAGAGCAGAGTAGAGGACCCAGATAGACCTACACAATTATGATCACTTAATCTGACATAACACTCTGGTGCAACAGCTCAACATCTACATGCAAAAAATTTAATTACATCTCCTACCCACATCATCTACAAATTATTTTGAAATGGACAGAAACCTAAATGCAAAAGCTGAAATATCTAGAAAAGTATAGGAATAAACCCTTATAATTTGCAAATATTCCTTAGGTAGGACACACACAACAATATCCTTACAAGAAAAAGGGATAAATTGGACTTCAAAAACTTCTCTTTAAATTACAAAGATAATAACTGAAAAGACAAGCCACAGTGTATAATTTGTGATATATGACATACTGTATATAGTGTGTATTTAGACAAAACTCTTGTACATTAAACACATCTTACATTTGAATAAGAAAACAGGAGCCTAATTTACAAAATGGGTAAAAGTCTTACATAGACACTTGTCAAAAGGAAACCTATAAATTGGCCCAAAAGCATTTCAAAAATGATCAATGTTATTAGTCATAAGAGGAATGTAGACTTAAACCATGAGACACCACTACAGACCCATGAGAATTAGGCTAAAATTAAAAAGATTGACAATACCAAGTGCTGACAATGAAGCAGAACCACTAGATTCTCAAATGGCACTGCTGCGAGTGTAAAGCTGGAAACTGAGCAATTTAATACAAAGTTGAACACAAAGTTCCACTACCCAAGAGAAAAGAAAACATGTCTCCCACACACTATTTGACCCTGATGCTTACTGTGACACTTTTTGTCATAGTCCCTGAACTGGAAACCATCCACATATTCACCAGCAGGTGGAGAGTTAAGTTGTGATCTACTCCTGTTATGTGATATATGATAAAAAGCAACAAGCCACCACACACACGGGCGAATGTCAAACACATGAGGCTGAACCTAGAAAGCAGATACAGAGTGTGTAGCGAGTGATGGGACTGCATTCATCTGCATTCTGACTGATATCAGGCAATAATAAGAGATTGCCTGTGACGCAGGGAGGTGGAGGATGAAAGGGACCCGGGGAGCTTTATGGGCTGGTGGAAACACATGCTGATTGGCGTGATTACAGGAATATATGTATTGTGAAAACTACCAAATTCTACAGTCAATGTCTGGGTTTTTATTGTATAAATTACACCTCAATTAATAAACCAATTAAAATATTTTACTGAAAATATCAGTTAAAATAGTCCTGAAGAACTTACCCCTATTTACATCACTGTGCCTGAGGTCCCCTTGGACTCTGCACATGCTTTGCCCATGAAGGATGGAGACATTCTCTTAGGAAAGGTTCACAGAACTCTCCAGCCCCTTCCAGCAGGATGGGGCTGCTAGGGGTTTGCAGTCACCTAGAAGCAAGTTTTCAGTTGAACCGACTGAGTTGCTAAAACGGAAGCACTTAGCTTTTAAATGTAGCTACTAAGACTTCATGTGACTTCTTCGAGAACAGAACCGTATTTCAGAAGGTTGACATTTGCGCAACTGTGACAGAAAGCTGTCGTCACAGTATGGTTTTTGGTTAAAAATATCATTGGGTTTGGATGCCACTGGGAAACGACACAGGTGAGAACCAGAGCTTGGTGACAATCTCAGAAAAAATGATTTCTCCCAAAGACAGGAAGACTGAGGACTTTCGGAAATGAAGGGGACCGAGGCTCTCATAAGAATGACGTAGGGCAGGAGGGAAAGGTGAGTAGGACACACAATAAGCCCCCACGGGACCAGTGGCGGTGAAAGGAATAGAGAATGTCCAGGAAAGGGAAGCGCTGGTTCACTGGCCTTGCCTGAGAGAGGCTCGGTGAAGAGCTGGCCGCCTGGCTGGGGAATTCAGTGGGAAAGGAAGCGCACGGTGCAGGTGAACGGGAATTCGGAGGAAATGGAACATTGTGAAGTGACGTGTCTTTGCAGTGATGCTCTGTGCAGGCAATTCTGGAAAAGGGACAGTGAAGCCTGGACTGAACTCAAACATAGTGACCATGACCATGTGAAGTGACCCGGTGAAGCATCCGCTGTGCACGTGCAACCTTCTCTAGTCACAGCCAACCCTGGGCAGCCCTGTCATTGGGGTGTCCAGGCTCCCACCACCTGACCGGAATGCCACACCGACCCAGGCACCTTCCATCCTCAGCACTGAAGGCGTGAGAGAATCTGACACCATGTGGGTTTTCTGTTTGTTAAGTAGTCAAATATGCCTACAAGTATTTTTTGAGAGCTGTTAAGGGGTAACTGTGTCACCACCAAATTCATATGTCGATGTCCTAAACCCCAATACCTCAGAATGTGACTGTATTTGGAGATTCCGTATTTAAAGAGCTGATTAAGGTAAAGGAGGGTCATTAAGGTGGGTCCTGATCCCATATGACAGGTGTCCTTATAAGAAGAGATCATCGGGACACAGCCATGCACAGAGGGACGACCACGTGAGGACACAGGGAGAAGATGGCCAAGGACAGAGGCCTCCAGAGAAGCCAACCCTGTGACCCCTTGACCTTGGACTTCCTGCCCCAGAACTGTCTGCTGTTTAAGCTGCCCAGTCTTGGTACTTCGTTATGGCCACCAGAGCAAACTCATACAAGCACCTGAGAAGTAAAAGTCACTGGTCCTGCCACCATGACTATCATTGTGAGTAAAACCCAAAAAGCGGGCTTTGGTCGCATGAGTTTATTCTCAGCTGGGGTGAGGATGGATGCTAGCAAGCCCCCTCCTTGGCCTTCCCTGGTGGCAACTTCCATCATCCCTGGGTTTGCAGCAGTCTCCTGCCCCTACACTACGCCCCGTAATCAAATTAAGGAAATGTGACATGCCACTTACACTTCCCAGATGATCTGTCTCTGGGGATGGTGCTCAGCACACAGGCTGGGGTTTTAAATTGGCAGGTTCTGGGCAGACTCCCCGAGGGCGGGAGGTGACGGCAAGCGGTCCAAGCCAACGTGCTTTGTGGGCAATTCTGCAAACCACTGGCCTCCGGTGGTGCAGACGCCCAGGTCCATGGCTGCCCCAGAAGGGGCTGTCAGCGGGCCCTAGTGTTTGTCCTGTGGGAATGTGTTCTTGTGTTCCCAGCAGCGGAAACTGAGGCTGGAATGCTGGTTGGCCCAGGAATGTTATTCATTTATTTACACAGCTATTGCACTCTTACGTTGCACAGCAGAACTCAGCACTGTGGAGCGAGACCACAAAGCATAGAGTTCCTTCCTCTACCGTTCGACGACACGGACAGACACACATGCCAACCTTTATTTACCAGGCCGCGTGATGCATAAAATGACGTGGCATGGACAGCGTTAGAGTTTCACAGCGGGAGCCAGCCTACGCAGTCACGTATGGTCACCAGCTTCCTCCGGGTGCATTTCCGTGCACTTGCATTCATGCTCCAGCACTGGTCACTGACAACCCCACGTTTTCCTCCCACTGTCCCCCAAGCTCGCTGAGGACATGCTAACCTCTCTAGGACTTAGAGTTCACTTTAGGTTTTACTTTTAAAAGTGTGACAGTGTCCTCTCTGACGACTACGCATGCCTCCTCACCTGTATCTTGAGCTCCTCAGCTGTTGGACGGAATAACATTTTAATGAGCACGTATCTCAGTGGGCTGGTCTTCTTAACCCATTTGGATTTTTGAGTTTGTGTTTGAGGAGTTGGGGGCCTGGGTCTCTGTCCTAAGGACCCCCTGTTGGGGTTGCTGGCTGACGTGGACCCAGCTGTGTATCCCAGAATCCAATCAACACAGGGCTGGGTCTTGTGTTTGTGGTCGAGTCCCCTCTGTTGTTGCGGCAGGGACAGGTGCAGACCAGGTAGGCAACAGGTTAGAGAAGGGTCATGTCTAGGGTCAGTGCTGGCCAGGCGGGACCACGGCCCTGAGAGGTATCTGGTGTTAAGAAGACACAGCACCTGAGATGGCTCTGACAGGAGAACCTGTCGAATGCATCACTTTTTCTTAGGTAGGAGGAAGTGCAGGGAGAACAAGGAAACAGGGCAAGACATTGCAGCACTATTTTATCAGTGGCCACGAGAAAAGGTCATGTTGAAGAGATGATGTTTGAGCAGAAACCCAAATGAAGAGAGAGAGAGAGAGAGAGAGAGGAGTTTCCCGAAAGTGTGGGAGGTGGGCAGGGTTTATCCAGGGATGTGGACACAGGCTTTCAAAGTCAAAGGGAGAGAACATGGATTTACGCCGGATTCGTTTCCTGTGGCTGATGAAAAAGTGACCACAGATGGGGCAGCGTAAAATGACAGGCATTTATTATCTCATAACCCTGGAGCCCAGAAGTGCAAAGCTGTGCTGCTACAGAGCTGCGCTCCCTCCGAAGGCTGTCGGGGAGGGCCCTGCAGGCCCTGCAGCCCTCTGCAGCTTCCGGTACCCCAGGCGTCCTGCCCGGCTGCCGCTGCCTCACTCCCGTCTCTTCCTCTGCCATCAGGCGGAGTCCCCGGCTTCCTTTTTCAGAAGGACACCCATCCTTTGATTTAGGCCTCCCTAATCTAGGCCGACCTTGACCTTGATCACATCTGCAAAGAGCTTGTTTCTAAATAAGGTCACATTTCCAGGTTCTGGGTGGAGGTTCCTTTTTTGTTGTGGGAGGGGCACTATTCAACCAACTACCTCTGTAGAAAATACAGATTTGAGGAGGGTTTCAGAATTAAGACTCCGCCCTAGAGGACGAGAGTTGCTGCCGCCCCAGGCAGGTGGCCCAGGTGGAGGCTGGGGACAAGACAGTCAGAGCAAGAACAAGGCAGCTCTGGTTCGCCCAAGGACCCAGGCGGGGCGGCGCTGGGAGGGGCTGGGCAGGCCAGGCGTGCCAGTCTGTGGCCTTCTCCAACTTCCTAGTCTTTGCCCTTCCCAGGTCTCTGGTGACCCTGCTCCCCCACCCTCCTTCCCTGGGAACCCATGCTCCCCTGTGGCCGCCAAGCTCGAATCTCCCCTCCCGCCGGCCCAGGTCGAGCTTCCTGGCCTGTGGTCCCCTTGTGCTGACTCCCGGCTGCGGCCCAGCTGGCAGTGCCTCCTTCGCTGATTTCTAGAGGGCGGTACTGATGGCAGGATCCGGGCTGTGTTTGGGTTGCCTCTGCCTGTTGTGCTGGCCCAGGTGGCCAACGGGCTGTGACTTCTCCCCGACCCCCACCTGGGCCCTCTGCCTCTGGTGCTGCTGGAATGTGCCCTCCGGCCCCCACGCCTCAGATGCAGGTGAGAGGCGCGGGGAGCACAGCTGGTTCGACCTGTTTCCACACCAGACTCTGCCCAGGATGGAACCTCGTATCTCCAGAGACAAGTCACGGGTCCTGAGCCCGGCCGGTCCTGCATCCGGGCTCGTGTGCAGTCGGTCCTGTGCAGAGGGGCAGGCTTCGCTCCTGCAGCTCCATACCTGCTCCGCACCCCCACGCCCCACGACTGGGCCCCCTTCCTCAGCCTGCAGCCTCCTGGCCTTCGCTGACGCTGGCGGAGCCGGGCAGACGGGCAGGGTTTGTTTCAAGATGAAGGCGGCTTCAGATTACATGGTGCTCCACCTGGCCAGGCTGCTCCCAGAGACGCACTTCTCAGCCCCTCCTTCTGCCCAACAGGAGGAAACACCCAGCTCTGTCCACAGCAGCTTGGCTACTGGCTTTACAAGGGGCTTCTGCCAGCAGCCAGGCTGTCGACGCCACTCCCATCCTGGAGTCACTGTGTATCTTCCAGAGCTTTCTCTCAGCCTTTCTACGCATGCGCGTGCACTTACAGACACGTACGGCATAGGTGCGTTTGCACCTATGGGCAGGTGAGGCACACACACATGTAAGACGTGAGTGTGGGCTTCAGAGACTCGCCTCTAAGGAGCACATGTGCCACAAAGGATGGGATCCCAGGCCCGAGACCAGGTTGACCAGGTGGCAGCTTTTCTTCCGGGTGTGTGTTCTCGGGGCTCCTCAGACTATTTGTTGGAGGGGAGCTGAGCTCAGTGTCCTCAGGCAGCCTTGTTCATAGGCACACGGGTGAGGGCCAGAGGCCTGCTGATGTCATGCTTTTGAGCTTGGAAGAGGGTCCCCCAGCCTTGCTGAACCCTGAGATGACCGTAGCCCCAGCCGTCAGCTTCCTGACAGCCTCATGAGGGACTTTGAGTCACTCCAGCGGTTCTCAACCTGTGGGGCGCGACCCCTTTGGGGGTCGAACGACCCTTTCACAGGGGTCGCCGGGTACTCGTATGTGGGCGTATCTGCATGTGGACCTGGACACGGATAGAGGAGCGGTGTCTCGGTTCCTAAGACCATCGAAAATATGTGTTTTCCGATGGTCTCAGGCGACCCCTGTGAAGGGTTGAGAACTGCTGCCTAGGACTTCTGGTCCACAAAACTGTAAGATAATAAACGTATGCAAACAGGTGACATAATAGGTTCTATAGAACACACTGTGTGCACTCTGTAATGATTTTCTTTCTCTAACAGCATCTTGAAGAGCTTTTTATGTCACCGAGCTCCTCCGTTTACCGACTGTATCGTATTCCTCTGTCTTGGAGTTTCTACTTCTTCTTAAGACAGTGTTGGCAAGTTATGTTTCCATGATAATTTCACCATGTCTAGTTTTCAAACGTATTTCTACAAACTTTTATTTACCCTCCTTCCATCTTGAATTTTGGTTATTTGTGCCTTCACATTATTCTTTCCTATTCAGATTTATTTAGATTGGATCTTATATCTTTTCAAAGCACCAATTTTTATAGTTATTAAGAGATAGTGTGCTTTACTTATTTATTTAAAATATGTGGCATTTCTATGTGCAGTAATAAATGCCCAATTTTATGAGTTTTATGAATACTTAAAAAGAATGTGTATTCTCTAATTTTTCAATTTCATTATTGAAAGGTAAATTAGACCAAGCTTATTAGGTATGGTATCCAACTTTTCTACTTTTCTTTTTGTCTGTTTAATCTGTTAGTTTCTGAGATTTAAGTTAATGTCTCTTACTGTGGTTGAGAATTTTCTGCTCCCCTTAACTCACTTGGAGTGCTTTTCAGTAATGTTGTCGGGTCCAAAAAAGTTTCTGACTGATATGTTTTCTAGTGCATCGTTCCTCTTATTATGTGACTGTCTGACTTCATCCATTTCATTGTTTTCTGAGTTCTGTTTACTCCGTGTTCATGTCTCTCTGGTTGCTTTGCTCCATTGACATTTGATTAACATATCTTTCCCAGTTTTTTCAAACGTCATGGTTTGATGTGTCTCTTCAATTGACTTATAATAGGATTTTTTAAACCCAATTTGTAAGATTCTCTCCTTCAAGACATTAATGAAGCTCACTTACATTTATTACAAGTACGGAGCTACTTAGGTTTTCTGCTTAGTTTTTTTTTGTTGTTTATTTTTTGTTTTTTGTGTTTTTCATTATCCTAGACACCACATTTTCCCATTTGATCCTTTCCTTATAAACTTCAATTTGTTTAATTGGTTGTTGTTGGGACAGAGGGCCGGAAGAGCAGTTTCCAGCCTCTCGGCCTCACCTGGAAGGGTGCTGGCTCGGGTATTGGATGGCCGTCAGCTGTGACTAGTTGCATCAGCTGTGACTGGTTGGCCATCAGCTGTGGCCAGTTGGCCATTAGCCGCTGTTGTTTTGCATATAACTGCTGCGGCTGTGTTAGCAAGTGTGGACATTGTGGGCACACGGCTTCCTTTATCTCCCCAGCCGCCAGGGAGACTGTGGTGCTGGAAGGCCCCTGGTTGGGGTACTGACGGATGTTTGCTTCTCGTGTCTCGACTGGTCGCCATCGAGAATATAGTGGTATGTAACCCCTACCTGTGGCTCTGTTGTGGTTCCTTTTTGACCTCACGGGACCCTGCGTTCATCTGCCAGGAGCTGAGCCCCAGCATGACACTTGGCATGACAGTTGTTTTCTTAGTTACTTCCTGACCTCTTGTCATTGTGTATTTAAGCATCGTTATTAGGGCACGATTTTTTTGTATGTATTCATTTAAGGAGCTGTTAAGAATAAGACGGCTGCGAGCATTCATGCATATGTTTTCATTTCTCTGGGGTAAATGCCCAGGAGTGGGAGTGTTGGGCCAACAGTGAGTGTAGTCCAGCTTTGTGGGACTCTGGCCGCTGCGTCCCAGGAGCTGTCACTTCCCATTCCCACCAGTGTGAGAGCTGCAGCCACACGGCACCCATACCAACACTCGCTGTTTCTCACTTTTAAATTTGAGCTATTCTATGGGTTTGTACTGGTCTCTTCTTGTTGATTTTAATTTCATTTCTCTGATAAGATGGTAAACATCTTTTCATGTGCTTATTGATCACTCACATATCTTTTGCTTATAAACATCAGGTGACATACTTGTGAACTTTTTTTTTTAATTGACTGTTTGTATCTTATTGTTGAGATATACGAGGTCTGTAAATATTTTAGACATAAACTTTTGGCCTGATGTATGTATTGTGAATGTTTTTCCCAGTCAATGGCATGCCATTTCATTTTCTGGTATCCTTCCAAGACCAAATGTTTTAAATTTTGTTTAAGTTCAATTTATCAATTTTTATTTGATGAGGTTTATGCTTTTGCAGCCTAAGAAATCTTTGCCTGCCTCAATATCACAAAGATTTTCTATTATTTCTTTGAGAAGTTTTATAATTTTATACTAGGCCTATAAACCATTTCAAGTTAATTTTTGTATTTAGAATGTGTGTGGGTTTTTCTTTTTTAAAAAATTGATGTCCAGTTGTCCTAGTACCATTTATTAAAAATACTGCCCTTTACACCATTAACTTGCCTTATCATCTTTGTAGAAAATCAATCGACCGCTTGAGTGTGCATCCAATCCTACATTACTTATTCTGTTTTATTGATTTACATGTCTATTTTAATGTTGATACCAAATGGACTATATTACTGTAGCAAACTTTGAAATCAGACCGCGGAAGTCCTCTATCTCTGTTCTATTTTAAAATTCTTAGCTATTCCAGGCTCTGCATTTTCAGATAAGTTGTAGAATCAGTCTGCCATTTTCTACTGAAAAGCCTATTGGGGTTTTGATTTATATTGCCATGAGTCTATCAATTAATTGGAGGACAATTACTACTGTAACTGTATCAAGTGTTCCAACCAATGAACATGATGTATCTTGCCATTTATTTAGGTTTCTTTAATTTCCTCAGCAATACTCTGTAGTTTTCAGTATAAAAGCATTGCACATATTTTGAGATCTGTGTTCGTATGTAATATTATATTCTCAAGCTGTTGATAATGGACATTTTAAAGATTTCAATTTTCAATTACTTATTGCTACCATAGATACATAGAATTAATTATTGTATATTGACCTTTCGTTGTATGACTTTGCTAAGTTCATTTCTTAATTCTGGAAAGTCGTTAGATTCCTTAGGATTTCCTACATGTCAGATGATGTTATCCACAAATAAAGGCAATTTTATTTCTTCTCTTGCCATCTGTAAGACGTTTGCTTCCTTTTATGGCCTGATAGCAGGAGATAGAACCTCTGCTACAATGTTTACTGGGAGTGGTGGGAACAGACTAGCCTCTTCTTGATCTTCAGAGAAGAGTGTGCAGCCTTCCCCCACTAAGTGCCATGTGGTTGCAGAGTCACTGCAGATGGTCTTTCTTAGTGTGGGAATGTTCCCTGCGTCCTTTAGTCTGGGAGAGTTTCAATTATGAATGGCTGTTGAAATTTGTCAAATGCGGTCCTCCATTTATTGGGATAATTATGTACTTTGTTTTTTTATTTTGATAATATGGTGAATTATGTTGATTGATTTTCAAACGTTAAGCTAATTTTGAATTTTTTTAGGAACTCCATTTGGTTATGGTATGTTTTCTTTATATCAATGAATTTAATTTGCTAATATTTTGTAAAGCAATTTGCATTCTTTTTTCATGGTGAAGTTTGGTACTTTTCCTGTTTTTGTCTGATTTTTTGGCATCTAGGTATCAAGGTAATTTTGCTCTCATAAAATGAATTGGGTAATATTTTCTGAAATATTTTGTGTATTATTATGTTATTTTATTATTATTATAAATTTCTCAAAATGTTGATAAAATTTATCACTGAAGTCATATGGGCCTGGAATTTCTTCTATGGAAAGGTTTTAAGTTATAAATTGAATTTTTAGATAGATACAGATCTATTCAGGTTTTTAAATCTTTCTTATGTTTGATATCATTCAAAACAATGTCTCCATTTTATTTAAGTGGTTGACTATATTGGCATAAAGCTCTTTTAATCTTTCCTTATTATCTTTCTAATGTCTGTGGGACCTGTAGTGATGTGCCTTCTTTGATTCTTGATATTGGTAATTTATATCTTCTCTTTTCTCTTGTTGAGTCAACTAAAGATTCATGAATTTTATTGATTTTTTTTCGAAGAATGAACTTTTGTTTTCATTGATTTTTCCCTATTGTTAGGCTCCCTCCCCGTTGATGTCAGTTCTGATCGTATTTTGTATACTTTCCAAATACTTGAGGACATAAATACATTCTTACTGTTCATTTTAAATTTAATAGCACCACGTCAGACTTTTTGACTTATGTACTTTAACACCTACTATTAGGAGTGTACAAATTTAGGACTGTTATGTTCTCTTGATGAACAGACCAAGTTATCATTACAGCGTATACATTCAGAGGGTGCCAGAAGTATACACATTTTACACATTTTAAGAAAGGAAAAACTTCATTAAAATTGTAATAATCTGTACCAGTAACAAAAGATGAATACAAGTCATGTGTATACATTTTTTTGGCAAACCCAGTATATGTGTGTGTGTGTGTGTGTGTGTGTGTGTGTGTGTGTGTGTATTCCTATCCTAAAGTCTACATTGTTTGATACTAAAATAGTAACTTCAGTTTTCTTATGTTAGTGTTTGCATTTTATGCCCTGTTTCATCTTTTTATTTTAACTCAGTTCTGTTTTTATATTTGAAGCTTATTTCTTATAGACAGGATAGTGGGGTCTTGTTTTCCTGTCAGATTCAAGAATCTCTAGCATTTTAACTGGTGATTTTAGATCTTTTATATTTAATGTAACTATTATTATGATTTGGTTAAATTGATCATATTGCTAATTGTCCTATTCTTTTCCTTTGTTTATCTTTTCATGACCTGTTTAAATTGAGAATTAAAAAAAAATTCCACTTTGTCTCCATTATTGGTTGATAAGTTATATCTTTTTTAATTATATATTTTTAGTGCTCTTTAGAGTTTACAATATGTAACTTTAATTCAATAGAATGTACTTTTGAATATTATGTTTCTACATATATAATGTAAGACCCTTATAAGACTCTGTTTCCCAATGTCATACATTTTATTTAAACGTATGATATAAACCTCATAATATATTGTTACATTTTTGTTTTACATGGTAAACTTTAAAATTTTTAAACTTGAGAAAAGAAACTTTAATATTTATGTACATATTTACCATTTCTGGAGCTCTTTATTCCTTATTTTAGATCCAAGTTTCCATTTAGCATTGTTTAACTTCAACATGAAGAAGATTTTTAACTAACATTGCTTGTAGTAGATGTCTACTGGTGATAAATTGCTTCAGCTTTTATTTATCTGGAAAAATCTTTATTTCGCCTTATTTTTGAAAAATGTTTCCCTAGACACAGAATTATAGGTTGACTCTTTTTCCCATTTCAGCACTTTATAGATTTTTCCCATTGTCTTCTGGGTTTCATTGATTGTCAGGAGAAATCTGTCATCATTGTTATCTTAGCCTCCAACCCCCCCACTCCCCCCAACCCCATCACGTGTCTCCACCCCCAGCCTCTGGCTTCTTGTGTTGTTTTCTTTGCCTTTGTCCTGATTGGGCTTTGATGAGTTTTTTTTCCATTGGTGTGTTCAGAGTTTTCATCAATTTTTAAAAATTTTGATCGTTATTTATTCAAATATATTGCTGACACTTTCCCTCTTTAGAGGCACCAAATGTGCTTATATTAGATTGTTCGATATTTTTCTACAGGTCACTAAGGCTCTAGTTTTGTTTGTTTGTTTTGTCTTTCTCCCTCTCTGTGCTTCCTTTTGGATAAATTATATTGATTTAGCTTTAAGTTCCTTCATCTTCTTCTCTGACATGTATAACTCTATGTCATTTTTTGATGGTTATATTATATTCCATTGAAAGTAGAATCCCAAAATTGATTCACCCATTTCTCTAACAAAAGACATCATGGTGTTTCTAGTTGTTTGCTGTTTTCAATGATCCTGGAACATGCATCCTTGTACATATATTCTTTTATTTGCATTTCTGTCCTATAAGGTCCCAGGTCTGGCACTTCTGGGTCAAAGACTTGGTATTTTTTAATTCCAAAATCACTGCAAAATGTTGCTTTGCAAATATTCTGCCTTAAATGTGCCTATTTGATTACACACATAAATAATTTACACAACATAGTTAATGTAATGACTTCATACACTTTTTTTTTGTACAGTCTTTTTGGTTTTTTCCCTGCCTTGTCCAATTTCCCTCTGCCTTCTAAGTTATACTTTCCTGTGGTGCTTAATCTTCTAAGTCCATCCAGTGATTTTTCATTTCAGATTCTTTTTACCTCTAGAAGTGCAATTTAGGTCTTGGGTAGATTTTTCTAGGTATAGAGTGAGAAAAGCACAACATAGAATGTTGAAGATAAAATAAATCAATGACCAAAACCAAACAGAGAACCAAACCTGCATGTGTTTACATCTAATGATATATACATATTTGGTGTAAAATACATACTGGATTGCCTCAGAAGGCATAGCCCTACCATAAATGAGGCCAGATTGGACTTTCTTGTATGAGAAGATATGTGCATAAATTTCTCTGTGGTTTAGAATTAAGTGGGAATCCTGGTTTATAAGACATAGCTTCTTTATCTCCACCAGATTATGCCATCTGAGCCGGGTGATGATGGTGACAATGAGGCTGGGTATTTGACCACTGGATCAACTTTTTAAAAAGCATCTAGGTTTATTTATATTCGTTATTCCTTCTGGTTTCAATTTTAGAAATGGATGTTTTTCTTGTAATTTGTCCATTTCGTTTAAGGTGTCAAATCTGTTTTAGAAATAGTTTAGTGTGACCTAAGCAGGAAAGGAAGGGAAAGCATCCGTGGGAAGTGTTACCTAGTATATAAGCCTGTCTCTGGTCACATACGTAGCTACCAACTCCAGTAGTAATTGCCATCACTGGAGTGTGTGTGCTTGATGTGCTGTGCTGACGGCCCAGTAACAAATGAGACTTGCAGAGAATCATATCCAGAAAAGAGGGACTAATATTTATGAAACTGGATACTTTCTCTCTATAAAAGTCATATTTTGAACCTCTCAGCAGATCTCAAGATCCTGTCTGCCATGGAAAAAAATAATATATCTGATAGAGATGAAAATTTTCATACTTTAAATATCAGTCTCTTAGCAACCACAGAGATGTAAAGTGTTCACTTTCTTAGTACCCGTTGAGAAGAGTGTCAATGATGAAATGTTTCCTAAAGGAGCCATCCTGAGCACCACCGGACGGGAGGGTCCCGCGGAAGGTCCGGTGATTGATGGGCTCGGCCCCACGCAACGCTCGGCGCCCGTCATGATGTATGTGCCACCTCCACAGCTGTCTTGGTGACAGTAGCTGTGCATCAGGGATGGCATTCAGTGGCTTTTAGGTGACTTTCTCTGAGTCAGCCTCATTTGTAATCCATTTGATGTGTGATATATAGTATGACGCGAAAGCAAATGTGATATTTCTGAGGACCGATGGTCCAATTCTTCACAATCCAAATGTTTATACCTTGGATTCTAAACCAAGCAGATAATAAGAGCTCAGTCAGTCATTTGTATAAAAGAAAAGCTATATTCATCAAGTGGAATAACTTTACAAATATTGTACGCCCAGCACTTAGCACAAGAGAGCACCCACTCAGAGCTTCCCCAAGTGAGAACTGAGTGGTGATACTTCCCAGGGGCGTCCAACGAGCTGAGACATCAACCTCAGGGTAAACCTTGCTAATATGAACACAACCCTTTAGACTTTTGGTGTGACTTATTATTTGACAGCGTGGGAGGACAGCCATTTCTCCGTGTGCTCCCGCGGTTTCTCGGGGACCTCAGCCTGTGCCCCTCGTGGGGTGCAGACGCCCTGGAAGGACCCCTCAGAGGACAGGGAGGTCCCTGCCTCCTGGTTTGTGTTTCCAGGGAAACGCGCATGCTTCCTGGAGATCTCTGTTCTGTGTGCTGTCTGCCTCTCTCTCTGGAATGACAGTTTATCTGAGAATAGTAGTAAATTCACCACCCGAGAGTCAGGATCTACACGGAGCCTTCCTTAAGCTAGATACAAGATGTAGCTGTTAAGATCACATCTGCTAGGAAAAAATGTAGGGCGTGCTCTGAGGTTAACACGAAAGCCACTTCACAAAGGCAGCCAGGCGATGCAGGGTGACTCTGAATAAGCATATGTGTGAATGTGATTTAGGCCTTTGCATTAAATACAGACTCCCAGTCAGTCGGCGTTGGTGGGGGTTCTACCGCAGCCGGATGCCACCTGAGTTCTTGTTCTAACTGCCTGCTGCCTGGACTTGAATATGGGGGCTGCGAGTACCTGTCAGAGGACACCTTAGTAAGAAGCTTAACCTAGGGTGACTGGGACCGAGGAAAATACTATTATAGAATGAAATATGGGGATGGTCCCACAACCTGACACAAGGTAGGATTTGCTCCAAGAGAGATTTATTTTGGGGTCCGTTTGAGGGGTTATTTATTCACATATGTAGGAGCTTCTCTATGAAACAATCTTGTGTATAAAAATTGCACTGCAGAAATTCTGAGGAAGCTACCACGGTGAGCGTAAGGTGTAGATAAGTGTAGGGACAATGTATTAGTTTGCTAGGGCTGCTGTAACAACATATTCCAGACTGCAGACTCACACCGCAGAATTCTCTCTTCTCACGGTTCTGGGGGGCTGGAAGTCCAAGAGGAAGGTGCTGGTGGGGCTGGTTTATGGTGAAACCCCCCCCCTCCTGGGCTTACAAGTGGTGCTCTTGGTGTCTCTTCCTCTTATCAGGACACCAGTCCTACAGGATGAGGACCCACCCTTCTGGCCACATGTAACCTTGATCACCTCTTTAGAAAGGCTCTGTCTCCAAATGGTCACTTTGTAAGGTTAAAGTTTCAACATCAGAATTTGGGGGAGGAATGGAATTCAGCCTCTAATGGATTATATAGCGTGGAAACAGTTTATCAGGATGAGGACTACTGTACCTGAATTCCAAAGTCTGGAGCCGACCATTCCTGACAGTAAGTATATATCCAGGGATTTTGTGGTTTTCCGGTGCTTGATTATAGTATGTGTGTGTGTGTGTGTGTGTGTGTGTGTGTGTGTGTGTGTATCGTGATGACTTTGACAGAAGTGATGCTAAAAGCTTCCCTACAAGCAGCAATGACACCCATTTTCCAGACTTCTATTTCCTAAGATACAATTCAGGCTGGACTGGAAAGCAGGCAGACCCTGACATGTGGGGCTGTCCGCTCTGGAAGGGTTTTCCTGCCTTTCCTCCATACATTCCCCATCAGGCTCAGCAACCTTATCCTTCAGCTGGCTCCTGCTCACGCGTCCAGGGCTCCAGCAGCTGAGCTGGTCACTAGGAGAGCCACCCAGCTAGGGCGCCCAGGGTCACACAGCTTCTCCTCTTCCCCAGAACAGACCTCTCAGGGCCGTAACATCTGCTCTTTCTACTTGGGCCTTTGTGATCAGAAAAGAGCCTGTCAAAACTTTGAGTAGGTATCTTGGGGGGAGATTGTGACATATGACAACGGGGTGCCAGTGTGATAGAGTCTCCAGTTGGCGGGGCTGATGCCTGAATTTCATGGCAGGAAAGCACTTGACTACATGAATGAATGAATGAATGAAGGAAGGAAGGAATGATCAAATCAGTCAAGTAACTGGGGTCACTTGCGGGGGACTAGGGAAAGCTGCCGTTTGCATTTTTATTGTGAAGTGCTGGTAATTGGTTCCTTTTTGTGCCCTTTGGCTACAATAGATTTTTTTCCCCCATAATTATAATTTCAGCAAATTTTTGCAATTGTAAAATTCTGCATTTTTAAGGAAATCCAGCTGTCATTCCCCTTCGAGCTGAGCTCTGTTTTGTGGTGTTAATCCCTCAGCTTCCTCACTCTGCCACCTTTGCAGGGGAGGGTGTATGATGGATGCCATCTGGTCTGATAGAAGGAAACAGATATTGATTTTTAATATTTTCTCCCAACTTGTTTACTCTAGGATAATACAGCAGCTGTGTGGCAGCTTGTCTCGGAGTGGAAAGGATTATTACCACTGCCTTTTGATGAGATAAATTACCTAGGATGACTTGAATGGCTAAAGGGTATACTTTGATGTTATGTCGCTTCATTTACCCTTATGACTAAATGATTATTGATTTTATATTTTTAAGCTCTTGAAACGTGAAAATAAGTTGGTGGAGGAGCCCGGCTGTGTTAGTTTTATTAATTTATTTCTGCAGGGCATAATTCACTTTGGGCCAGGTTGTGAAGGTTTTGGGTTCATGACCGGCTGTAGATACAGTTGCAAAGAAATGGCTTATTTATATAGTCATTGCAAGTAGTCCCAAAATCAATACAGGCTGGGATTGGATGATTAAACTCAGTCCCTTTGTGGGATTCATTCCTGTAGCCGCTGCTGAAATCATCTTGACCACAGCAGATCCATGTGATCAAGTCTACAAATAGCAAGTTTGTTCAAGTTGAAATATTATTTTTTTTGCTCATCATTTTTTTTATCTGCTGTGTTCACTCAATGACATTTTAACAGCCTGGAAATAAAAAGGGAGGGGGGTTGATTGACCACTTAAGTGAAATCAGTAATCAGCATGCGAAGAGTGGCCTCCCAGGCCTTCTAAAATGTCTGTGTGTGGAGTCGCTGCAGACTTTGATCGGGGTCCCAGGCTGCGCTGGGTTTAGTCCTGGGAGCTTTCACAGCAGCAGAAGCGCGAGCAGCACCTGAGAGGCACAGAGGCTGCTGTGCAGGGAT
>NW_017731543.1:2451275-2508591 GCF_001890085.2 Hipposideros armiger | reverse complement strand
GCGTGGGCGCTGAGCATGCGCCTGCGCACTGCTTCCTCCATCCTCCCCGTGGTGGCGCATTGCGTGTCCGTCCGAGGCCTGACTAGCGCTCCGCTCCATATCTGTTACTACTCCCTGGTCAAGGACAGGAACACTGGAGAAACCGGATTGCTTTTTTTTTTTTTTAATTTATTTGTTGTAATTTCCCCGCTATTTATTTTCATACAAGTTTTTAAAACATAATTCCTGCTGTCACATCGATTCCTTGTTAATAATAACATTTGGTTTGATTACCGAGCCTCCTGGGCGTCTCTGGAATCGAGTTAACGCGTGGAGTTGGGAGTTCCCGGTTCTTGTGCTCCTGTCTGCTTGGCCCCGACTCCGCGGCCAGAGCAGCGGGGACGCTGGGGACAAATATAAGCAGGAAAGGCGCATTTTGCAGGGAGGTTTTGCACTTATTTGCTCTGACCGTCAAAACCCGAAGTGAACCAAAGCTCTACATTTGTGACAGTGATGGAAGCGCAGGCTTTATGTTTGTTTCAGCAGAGTCCCCCGTCTGGCATTTCCCGGGCCGGTCCTTCATCCCCGGCCCAGTGGCCGGCCCCCAGGTGTGTCCAGTGATGGTTCTCAAAGTTCACCAGTGGGCCGTGTCCTGGGATGACATTTAAAAACCAGAACTTCATATTTCAGTTCAATGTGGTAATATTACTTTTTGCCTTGGAAATTTATTTTACATGTTTGTAGCTACACGTTTGCAGAAATTAAAACCCACTGACGAAAGTCACTGTACTACACACACACACACACACACACACACACACAGGAGGCAGATTCATTTCCAAGGCAGGATTTCTCTGCGGTAAGGAAT
This sequence comes from Hipposideros armiger, assembly GCF_001890085.2. Taxonomy (NCBI): domain Eukaryota; kingdom Metazoa; phylum Chordata; class Mammalia; order Chiroptera; family Hipposideridae; genus Hipposideros; species Hipposideros armiger. Next base: position 2,507,744 of record NW_017731543.1, on the reverse strand, counting down.
GGTGGCACATTTTACAGAATTTAAAAAAAGGTGTAACACACTTTTTCTTACTTTAGTCAGTATGTATGTATAATTAATACGTAGTAAATTACATGGCTCCATTTTAAAGCTTGTTTAAATGCATAGAATTTGAAGTCGAATGAAGAAATAAAATAACTTTGGAGCAGTGTAATGTAATATGTTGATCAATTTTATAGGGGAGTGGTGAATATTTAATTAATCACCTTTTGACAATTATTCACACTGGTCGGAATCAAGGTCTCCATTAAGGCCAAAGAATAGCTTCATTACAAATGACCCATAAAAGTGTCAAGTGCTGGCTGCGAGGACAAGTAATTTCCTTTCCCTTTAAAACCATTAGATGGAATGATGGGGGTGGGGACGGTGATGAAGCACATAATCGTGTGATTACAAAGAGAAGCTTAAGCCGTGAATTTGACAGCTGTGTTGGAGAGGGTAGAGGAAAGGATTATGAAGCGATCGCTGTATTCCTCCTAAGAGCTTTTCATTTTCTGAGCGGACAAGAATGGCGGCATTCTCTTTTTTTTGCCAGACCTCTCTCTCCATCCTGTAGTATTTGCTCAGGGTTCGGGCGTGCCGAGCCGTTAGTACCGATGGATGTAAACAGAGGACTAGTGCTGACTTTTTTCAGCCTGCCCCTCTCCCCGCAGAGGGAGAGAGTGCAGTGCTGCCACCGTGATTAATGTCTGTGGAGGCTGGCCTATTGGATGGCGTCTGGACAGCGAAGGGGGACCAATATGTCAGCGGAAGCCGCACCAGTGTTTCTGGGCTTGGCCTGGAGGACTCAGAACAGATTCGTCATCACGCTCCTCTGCCGCCCCAGAACGATCTGGAAAGTTGATACCTGCTTACACTTCACCACCATCCATCGCTTCGTTCTTCAGTATTGGCCAAGAAGCTGTGATGTTTATGAACTTGCAGATGCCAGGACAGGTCTCTGGTTTTCAGGAGCTCTGGCAGACATTTTCCCGAGTGAAAAGTGTTTTCTTTCCCAAATGACTCACTGGTGAAAACACCCTATAAGAATTCAGGACCCCATGGCCTTGGAGAAAATGGCGCAGAATAGACTTGTTACCATGATTTCTCCCCTCCCCACTTCTCTGAGAGAGGCCCATGGGGTTTACGACCAAAATTCAGCTTTAAGGGACCACATTAGATGCCAGTGCTTGCAGAATGAGTTTTCTGTGTGTGGTATGTGTTTGGGACACTTGAGTTTAATTATAGTTGTAAAACGCCTCCTTAGCTGTTAGAATTTCTTTTTTAATTGAGCAAAATGCAACAGGCTCTTCCTAACTTTAACAGATACAGAATCTGATGATATTTAGGTTTCAAAGGTTCAGCAAGTCTTAGCCAGCTCTGAGCCGTCTCTTTATTCCTTTGAACCTCAGCTATTTGAAGACCCTACATCAGGGGTACCCTGGCTCCAGTGCACACCCCCCCACACACACAAGTTCAAGTGGTCACTCTTAAAAACTAATGGCTATTGACTCTGGTTGGGGTTTCTGTGATGTTATCTGGCCCGGTAAAGGCTCTGCGGTATGCCGTTTACATTGTATCTGGCGATTGTATAATCATTATTGATTTTCCTTGTGTGTAGTACCTATGTCAAACAACCTAATATATTTAAATGGTGATTATTTCAGTTCTGTATCTGCTGTGCGATAAGATCAAAGCTAGTTAAATGTGCAGTAGATGGGAGATAGCACCGCGTCCTGTGCCTGCACCCATGCTATCGGACAACTCAACAACAATCCGGAGGGTTTAATAATTAACTTCCTGAAACAGTGGGAGATGTGGGGCCTGAAGGAGAATGGAGCTGGCAGACAGACGGAGAGCATCCCTGTCGCACAGCTGTGGGCGGCGTGGCCCGTGAATGCCAGCGAGGATGAATCGCTTTGCAAAGGTCCTGGGAAACCATCCTGTGTGCTTAAGAATACTCCTTGTTTTTGTGCAGATACTCCTGAAGAAATGAGAATTAAGTGTAAACGGACGTGTGGTTTCCCCTAGATGTGGTCACTGCAAACCCCAGAAGTGGGGTGTGCTGGGAGCCCCACCCATTGGTCCCCAGGCTCCTCGGGTCAGTCTCAGGGGCAGTGCAGTCACTGTGCTTTATCAATCGTCATGTTGTGTTCTCGCGCAGCCGGATAGCCCGTGAGCTCAGGCACATTTATTTGAAAAGCAAAGCAAGCTGATTTTGTTGTTGCTGCAGAATTTTCTTAACAGCATTTCCCTTTCTCAGACACATTTTGGATTACAGTTTTTGGAATTCTTTGTAACATAAATAAATACTGGGTTGTCGGGAAAGTCATGACGTATTTTTTCTATGTTTTTCATTGCAAAAATGCGTCATGACTTTTCCGACAACCCAATAGTTATTATTTTGAAAGGCACGGACCCTGCGTATAAGACAGTCTAGTGAAAACTTGCGGCAACTAGGAAAATGAAGCTCCGCGAAAAGCAGTCATAGCATGAGGCTGACACTCACACATACCAGTGGACACTGGAAAACCCTCGTTCGAAGCAGCGTCTCCGTGGCTTGTGCTAAATTGTAAGCCCCTCGCGTTCTTTGTTGCCCTTCTCCTCGGGGGCTCTGGGGGGCTGCGGGCCCTTCCGCCTGAGGGCCCGTCTTCCCGGCCCCTGAGGATGCTCGCTGGCTTCCTGGCTTTGTTAGAACACTTATTCGGAGTGTCTCCCGGGGCCATGGGGTTTTTCCCTTCCCATAATGCCTGCTAGAAGTTACCCTGCTTTGTCGAGGCAGTTAGAACACCAAGACCAACTGCATAGTCAGAGCAAGGCCGAGTTTTCCAGGAAGGCACAGGCTCCAGTGCCAGGCTCACCAGTGTGAAAGGTTTATTTCAATGGACCAGTTCACTGTGCAGGTGAAAAGTTCTCAGTGCGAAATGTGCAAATCACCTTCTTTTAAGCTTTCCAAAATGCTTGTGGATTCAGTTTTACATAAAATGGAACGCTGTTTGACAAGAGGAAGCTGACAGGAAGGCCCCGTTTTCCAGGTGGAAGAGGCGAGGGTGAAGCAGGTGTCAAGGCTGCCCCAGGAGGCCCCGTCAGCGGGCGGCATGTGTTCCTGCCTCACGCACAAGCCTGCCTGTCCTGGGACGTGAGGGACCTCATGAGACTGTGGCTTCCCGCAGTCCCCCATCCCGGGATCCTTCCCCACACCTGCAGAGTCCTTTTTTCCACATCAGGTCACACTCACAGGTTCCAGGCAGGGGGACCTGGGTGCCTTTGGGAGTCAGCTGCCACACCTGCCACTGTGCACTGTGACAGCCATGGAGGCGCCGCTCAGATCTGTCCCCAGCCTCTAGGATCTCCATTGGCTGCAGCGCCACTGGACTCACCATACTCTCCTCTTCCTGGGAAGCCCCAGCTAGCGACTCCATTCCTGCCCGAGCTGGGACTCCCCTCCACAGCCTCCCTGGGTTGGCTGCTGGCCGACGGGCCCCTACTCATGGGCGCTGGGGCTGCTGTTGGTCAGGTGGGCAGGAAAGTGCACATGGAAGCCAGGACACCCCACCGGGCCCCACTCAGCGCTCCCCTCCCCGCTGGCCCCAGGTGGGCACAGGTGTAGCCACCCCGGAGTGAGGAGGTGTCCTGACCTGGCTACCGGCCCTCTCACGGGATGGGAGGTGAGGCTGGGGGCTCCTGCCACCAGGAAAGCCACGGGGACCTGCCAGGCATAGCTGCGGGCCAGGGGACTGGGCTGTATGTAGTTGGTACTGGTCTCTGGTCCAAGTTCCCGCAGGTAAGAGGCCCACTGGGGAGCTGACACAGCCTGCCTGCCTCCGTGCATGAGCAGCACGAAAGGGGGTGCTCGGCTGCAAACCCCTCAGGAAGGAAGCTGCCATTCAGCTGTGAGAACTGCAGTTGACACTCAGCCTCCAGCTGTGGCACCAGGGCACCCACCCAGCACTCAGGCCAAGGGCGTGACCGTCTTAGACAGCCGCTGCATGTGTGTGTGTGTTTGTGTGTGTGCACGTGCACGCATGCACGTGTGGCCAGCCATTTCTTCCAGTCAGGGCTCCCCTAAGGCGGTCTTTGGGCAGGAAGGAGCTGTGTTTAGAATATCCCTGAGCCAGAGGACGATGTGCTGAGCATGTGCACACACTAACTGAAAGGGCTGAAGCCCACACGCTGAATGGCTCACACACACACACACCACTTCCCATGTACAGAGGCACACACGTGTGCACACATGCCTGTATTCACATGTGCACATACATGCACAGGCACACACGTCTCCCTTTACAATCTCTAAGCAAGGCCATTTCCTGCCGGATTGTGTGATCACCCCCATTTGTCACTTCCCCATTGTCCTCTGCCTCTGCCCGTCATCAAGGTGGTAGACTCATGGAAAGGGCTGATTATACCATTAGTGGACTTTCTTTCTGATACGGTAGGAAAATGCAATCATGGTCTGACTCAATGAGCGTGTATTTTCGCACCCGTGGAAGCAGTTGTGTCTCAAGCAGACGCTGAACATCACGCTTCCCTGAGGGCTTGCACAACACCAGTTCAGCAAGCCTCACCTCTTCAGATTTAAGCAACATTGTCCTTGCGTATTATTTTGATGTGTTTTCACCCAAATTGTCAGCAAACTCCCCAACTGCTGCCACAAAAGCTAATTTTGTGGCGACAGTCAAGCAAAAACAGACCGCACGCGCCGTGAGCTTGCAGGCTTGCAGTCCACGCATGGTGGGTGTTGTGGGACACAGATGTGGATATCGGCACACACATCTAAGGTTCAAACCGCTACCAAAGGGGTTTTCTGAGTCTACATTTTTCTATTTCAAAGGCAAGTTATATTTTTATATTTTACTTAGTCCTTATTGGCATGAGTGTGCTATTTGAAAAATTAACATGGAAACCAGATATAGGTCACCACTGGGTCTGTGCCCCTGACAGCTGCTGGTGGCCTCACCACGCCCAGGGTCTTCCTCTCACATGACACCAAGGGGCTTTCCCTTTACAGCATTAAAACATTTTCAATACATTTTTAAACCATAGTTTTAGCACTGAGATATTTATAGGATGTTTTAGTGACTGGACGTTTCTGTTTATTCTAAGAGAAGATAGTCACAAAACTACACACGCTGTCAGGCACGTCAGGCTCTGTGGACCCCCTACCACATTTAGGAACGGCTTTCAGTACTTCCACTAACAACAACTTTCAGGCTGTTGAAGAAAGTCTTCCATGTAAAATGATAGTCACCGATTTGAACCGTCGTCCCACCTTGTTTGAGTCAGCTTTAAACACCCTGGGAAGCAACAGGGGTGACACAGTTTCAGGCCACCGCTCTTGGTGGATGCGATGCTGCTATGTAAACAGGAACATGAAACAGGGGCTGAAAGCTTCACATTGAAAAGACAAACCGGGTAGGGAAGCTGATGGGCCCCCCGCAGCCGAAGGCGAGCTAGCACCTTCCACGCGGGGTCAGCTTTTCTCACCATACATTTCACAGACGGTTGCTGAGTCAAAAGACGCGACCCGTGGGCCGTTCCTGACGGCCTGGCTGCCCGTAGGAGTCCCAGCTCCGCCCAGATGAATCACTTCCGCACCCTCCTGCGGATAACGGCATTTCAATACTCATGTGCTGGAGGTCCTTAGGGTCTAAATTTATTATTATTGCTAATAACAATAAGAATGAAGGTTGCCTATGCCCCACCACAGCGCTCTAAGGAATTGATTTTCCCGAGGTCGGCGTGGCTGTTACAAGCCTCCCTCTTCTTTGGTCTCCAAGGTGGGTGGGTATTTCATTGCATCTATTCTTCCAGTTCCAAATGAATGATTGACATAACATTGAAACACTCACAAGAGGAGGGTTTCAAACTCCCATATCTTTATCTAATGCCTTTATGATTCAATCAATTACACACAGTGGGCAGGCCCTTCGAGTTTTATGAAGGAATTCCTTTTAAGTAAGGAGAACGCTCGTCCCTTCAGCCCACCGGGTCCTTGTCTCCCAGACAGGTTCCCCTCTGGTTGAGGAGGCTGGTCTGGACAGCAGAGCTGGGGACTGCGGCGGCCCAGCTGTGCCCAGCAGAGGGCTTCTGTCAGGGAAATGCAGCCTCGCATGAGAAACAGTAAGGAGAACCCCAGGCTGAGGCTTTCCGCTTGCTAATCTTGGTGACTGTTTACATGCTACTATTTGTTAAATGGCAAAGTTTATTGATTCGGTAAATTCAGTCCCACATTGTAGATTTTCTCTCAGTCAGTGCTGCTACCTGTGGTTCAGCATTTTTAAATGTCAGCTGCAAAGTATTATTGATCGGTAATTAAAAGTGTAGAGAAAAATTATCATAGGAGAAGTTTATGGTCATTAGTACAAGTACCGTGGGGCAATTATTTAGCATGTTTTAACATTTCCTTTCCTTCTGTTATTGACAGAGAGTGGATGCTCACCGAACAATTTTTGTTCTGCTAAAAAGGAAAGTTTTAACATCAATAAGAATTAATGGCATACCATGCTTTCTGAAAAGTCGCTGGTGGTGTCCCTGGTGCGTAAATGAGCTAACCCGGGGTGCTTTATGCTGAAAGAGGAGGCCAAGCCCTGGGGCCACCCACAGGGACCTCAGCGACTTCACAGGACCTGGCGGCGATGGGTCCTGCTTGGAACTGGACAAGGAAAGCTACAAATGTGGGCTAGAGCAGGTGGCTTTTTACTAAACGTATGCCGGGTACGATCAGACATCATGCAGGTTTCAATATTCTGTACTGTTTCCTTGTGAACATACTTGTACTAATCAAGTCACCTGAACAAACTTTTATTCTGAAAACATGGCCACCCCGTTAGATGGAACCAGTGACCTCAAAAGCCTGTACCTGAGCCCTGATTAAGCATCTAAAGCACAGCCCAACGACAGCAGTACTGACCTGTGTGGCTGTGGCCCATGTGGCCAGCACGGCGGGGTGGCCCTGGGGTGCAGGCGAGGCACGGTGCTGGCCGCTGTGCTCTCTCGGTCCTTATTTTGAGCCAGTGGAGTTTTCTATTCAAGAGTTTAGAGAGGGGCCTGGAAAGTCAGAGTGGAGGATCCGAGCCTCCACTGAGTGAGTCGGGGCTGCGGGTGAAAGCCAGACCAGGTGGGAGACAGTGGGCCCGGGATCCTGGTTCCTGGAGTGTGCGGTCTTTGTGTCTCCCCTTCCCTCATCCTTGGGGATGTCTGTTCTCTTGGTGGCTGTGCACTCATTTGCCCACCCTTCAGGGGCTGGCCTGTCTAGGTGGGCTTCCTCTGTCAGGGGTAGGCAGCCTCCCCTCGCCAAGCTGGGCGCCCACGCTGAGCAGCTCAGCCTAGGACAGGGGCTGTCACTGGGCTGGGTACAGCCCCCAGGGCCCACAGCTGGAGCAGCATACCATGCCTGGGCCCCTGCCCATCCTTTCTGAACCTCTGGCACTGGCTCCTTCCTGAGGAGCACCTGGCAGGAGACCTCCAGGAGCAGGCGGCTCAGGCACACAGGGGCATCTGCCCACCTGTGGCCTCGGTGGGCGTGTGCAGAAGGCCATGTTGTTTGCGGTAGAGACTGTGGAGCAAGGTGCATTCCCCAACTGATGTTCAGCATGTACCCACCTTATTATTGTTAGGGAGGAGGGGAGAGTTCTCTGAAACCTGGTGAGCGTGAGCGGAGCGCAGGCAAAACCCAGGCATGGGGAGGGGCGGGTTGGAAGGGCTGTAATTAGGGGGTGGCTCAGGCCAGTTCCGGGGAGGCAGGCCTGGCTGCAGCTGGGGCCGTTTGGTTTCCCTCCTCCATGACGCTCTTCAGGTCTCTAGTTACGTTTCCCAGGGTGGAGACGGTCACCCACAGCCCAGAAATTGGTGCTCTTGAGAGTGGGGGTGACTTGCAGGCTGAGATGCTGTGCTGGCCTGATCAGTTTTCAGATCTGCACTGCTTGGCGTGGGGCAGGAGGCGAAAGGCCCAATCGGCGTCTCTCAGGGCAAGCCTGCCACCCCGCTAGGTGGAGAAGAGTAAGGCTTCAGCAAGGTCAAAAGTAAGGGCTTAAAATGAAGTTCAGCAAAAGTTATCAACTGAAGCACCTTGCAAGTGAAGGGCATAGAAGCCTGAAGTCTGCAGACGTCTTGCAAAGCTGCTGAGGACGGTGGCTCTGACAAGGACAGGCTGGGAGAGTGTCACTGGGGAATGCCCGTCTGTAAGGGGGATGTTGCCATTTAATAATTTAGTGAGCTATTTTACGAAAGAAATGAAATCATTAAAAGCTGATTTTCATTTGATTAACAAATGCTATATAGGAACAACCAAATAATTAAAGCAAACCCAATCTCTTAATGCAAACATCTTTTAAACAGTCCTTAATTTGTTTTTCAATATAACGCCTGACCCTCCAAAGAACCTCTTCCCTCGCTTTGCTCTAGGACTAGTCCTGCGTTCTTCTTTCTACTGCGAGTGCCAACATCGCAGGGAGCGTGAGTTCTGGGAAGAATGAATTCTTCCAGGGGCAAAGGCACCCCCAAACCGCCCGCTCCTGAGGCCTCTGCATGCGCCCAGCTAAGGAGAGGTGCTTTCATCCAGCACCTCGGCCACCTGCCTCAATGCCAAGGGATGCGTCAGCAGCATTTTGCTCTGCTAGCGATTTATTGGATCCAGTAAACTAAACATTTTTGTCATTTAAGGTCACTAATATCTTGGATGGCATTAAAGCTTTGCATGTAACGTTGGACATGAAGCATAAAAAATTTTCCATTTGATTTTTGCAATTTTTATTATTCCTTTCATTTTCCCTTTTTTATCACACACTCTGTTATTTGGACATATTTGAGAACTTTTCCAGTGTTACATACACTGGCCATTGAACAGCATTTGACTCTACTAAGGTTACCTGAAAGGAGATTTAAAAAAGAAGAATTGCAAGTGTCTTCTTCTTACTATTGTCATTATTATTATTATTATTATTCTGCATTGGTGCTTCAAAGATTTTCAGGTAGAACACGCAGGGCTCTCCTGAAGATATGTTCTCACTCCCACTGCATTCTGGGAAGAGGCAGTGGAGCTTTGCTTCTCTTAGAGTGAAGATGAGACCGTGAGAGCTCAGAGGCTCGTGCAAGGTCAAGTGAGAATGACTGAAACATGGTTACACGGATTTCCAGCTAGTCACTGAGTGTTCCTTGCTGCTACATGTGGGAAATCTCTGTTGGTCCACAGAGTCACATCCTGAGCATCACCCATGATAGGGACATCGTTTTTTTGTCATGGACAAACACGTCCAGCTCCAATAAAGCGGGGGTGGGAGGAGGGTGTATTTATAATATTTGCCTGAAAAATACCATATAAATACAAAAAGCTATTTCTCAATGTTCCAGAGTGAATTAAAAATATATCCATACTTATTGCCTAAAATAAATATTCCTGTGCTTCCTTTGTTAGAAGGCATTTCCTACTTAGTTTTATATCTTTGTACTTTCTTTCTTTTCTTTTTTTTTTTCAATCACAAAGGAGAGCCCATAACCCTTTCAAGCTTTGGGAGTTGCGTCTAACGGTGCTCCTGGAAATACTATCTATCAGATGCTTCTCTAAAACAGAAGGTCTTTCTTGAAATGCCAAAGTATTCAAGATTTTCATATGATTGGTATTTTAGTAATGGGAAGGCTTTTCTTCTGCATGACATCTGAGGACATCTAAAAGTCCTGGGTTTTCTCCTGTCCATGTCCAACATCATATATATTCCCGAAAAGAAAGCGATTTGGGGCAGAAAGAAATTGTAGGACATCCTGCATGTGATTAAGTGTGAGCCGGGCCTCTCACCCTAACCGTCTGATGGAGTTAAAACCTATGCCTCCCAGCGGAATGGTTTATACAGCGCCCCAAACCATATACTAGCACAGCGCCCAGCTAAAGGCTCCCCTGCGGGTGTGCCTGCTGAGATGCCACCCTGCCATTTTGTGGCTGTCCTGGGGGCACAAGTGAACATGGCTGTGGTGATGGACCTAAAGTAAGCCGACAGCTCACCCTGGAGACCTCAGGCCAGGATGTGCTGTGGGGACCACCACGGGGCTTGTGAAGGGGTTGACAATTTTATCCCATTCCTGCTGCTAGGTCATGTGACATTTCACCCGTCAGGTCCCATTTTAGTACTCAGCCCCTGCCTCCTGCTTTCTATTCTCCCCACCCTTAATCAAGGGACAATTTTCCCTTGTTTGCTGACGATGCCTTTTCTTTTGCTGCAGGTTTGAGGAAATAGAGTCAGTCGCTCTGGAAAGACAGATTCTGGCCGTCTGCTTCTCCCACAGAATCTGATGTCGAGTCATCAAAGGGGAGCTGGGCCAGTGGGACGAGCACAGAACCTGGCCTCCATCACCAGCGATGTCCCAGTGCTCCCGTGCCAGAAGTGAGGACATCATTGCTCAGGGACAGGAAATTGGAAGGTGCCCCCAGGAAGCCAGGTTACAAACAGGAGCTGCTGAGAAATGCCAGTCACGAGAGTGCTGACATCACCTGGGAAGGGGAGGGTTGATGCAAGCCAGACAGACTCCGGGGGAAGGACCTTCCCTTAACACTGGACCTGGAACATGTTCTGTGCTCTAATGCTGCTGAAGATTTGAAGGTACTGTGCCTGGTGCTGCAGGGGCTCGGACACTAAGAAGATTGACCCTGGGGACTTTCAAGGTGAGCTGTGCCCAGACAGGACAGTCTAAGAATGGAGCACTTCTGTCCGGGGTGGGGGGTGGGCATCAGGACTCCCCCACGGAAGACAAGGCGTTCAGTGGGGACCCTGTCAGATGAGCAGAGTTCGACAGGGAGAGCTGGTGCAGAGAAGCAGTGCAGACAAAGATCACTGCATGGCCCAGAGAACCGCAGCCCCAGACCAGGGCTCACCTTGGACCAGGGGACGCGGGACATATGGCTACATTTAGGGTGCTGACTTGTTTTATACTGGTGGGTCAGGCTTCAGGGTTTTTGTGCTGCTGGTTTTCCATGTAGTGATGGGTCTTGGGGGGACCATCATCCCTTCTGCCCTTCACGTGGTAGTGTCCCTAGCAGGTGTGTGCAGCAGTCCCCTCACAGCCCTTTATTGGAGGACACTGGGGTTTTTTCCAGCTTCCTACTATGGGAAACAAAAAATGGCGACCGCTCTTGTACACACCTGCGCACGTGCACTTGTAGGATAGCTACCTGAACACACATGCACATTTGTACATATCGCTGCATCATTTATACCAAAGGTGTACTTCGAGCCACATGTCCCCTGTCTTCATGCAACTATGACTATGATGTAAACTCAAGCACAGACAGTCCAGCCAACTGGCTACTAAGTATGCATCAGAGAAACAGAGAACAAAGGGAAAACTTAGAGGCTCAGGATCACCAGTAGCCAGGCTCGGGGAGAAAAGTAATTTCTTTCTGCAGGGTGTGTAGCACCCTGGCAGGAGTGATGAGGCTGGTGACCAGGGGAGAAAATGCCAAGGGAGCGTGAGTTCTGGGAAGAATGAATTCTTCCAGGGGCAAGGGCACCCCCAAACCGCCCGCTCCTGAGGCCTCTGCATGCGCCCAGCTAAGGAGAAGGGCCAGTCGCGTGTGCACCGCCAGGCCGCCTGGCTAACACTCACCCAGGAAGAGAAATCCTTGTTCTGTAAATGAACTGCCTTTCCATTTTGACTGTTAAACTATATTTCAAGTTTTATTTTCAATATAACCTCCTTCCTAAAGTCTTCTCCGACCCCCAGACCGAGAGTGGCAGCCTTCTCTTTGGACGGCCCAGAACGCTCCCACTGCCTTGTCGCTCTTGCCTTTGGCCCCTGTCCCCGTCTGGCTGGAAGTGGACTGGCTTTGTGTCACCTTTAGCTCCAGCAGCATCTTACCAGAATGCCTTAGAGTTAGTTGTAACTAAAGAATAACTGTTTATTACACTAAATTATAGAATGGACATGAATACTGTGGGATCTGATAACTTTTCTTGCTCATGGAATTTTTGTCTTTATGTTCCTGGGTTGCACTTTAAGGTTGTACTAACGGTCAGTTATCTTTGAAACTGAGAGGGTAGAATAATACAGAAAAATGAAATGTGGTTTCCTGAATGTCAGAAATATCTAACACATAGAAAAGTGAAAATATCATGATGGATGATGAAGACACACAGCAGGCATACTTATTATGAGTGAGCTAAAGAATCAGGTATGTATTTGTTATAAAAGTACCCTTGCGAGCTGCCCGTGGTGACACTTTTATCGAAGAAAGTCCCTTCTATGGGTACATACATGTCCATGGCCCCGGGGCCCCACATTCTCAGAGACCAAACTTAGGGAATGTGAGTTGTCCATGGCTTGTGTGTGCACGGGGCTGGGCGGAGGAGATTAGACCTCAAGTGTCACCTATACCCATCTCCACACATTTAAATTACACCTTCAATGAAGACAAAAACGGTGAATAAAAATGTGGAGAGATGCAAAGCAATTAGGAATATTACAGTAAAATCAAGATGATTGCTTTCCTGGTGAAATCGGGGCATTCAGAGATCCCGTGGGTGACCGAGCTCTCCTCTGCTTGATGGCCCGAGACCCGGCTCATGCCGCCTCGATGACCTGAGTGTAATGACCAATGTCCAACCTTGGTTTCCTCGTTTGAAAGTAGAGACAAGCGCTTCCCCTCGAACCAGGTGGGACTCAGGTGGCGTTATGCCTCTGAAACAAAAGTGGCGGCCACAGGACGAGCGCACATCAGCTGAGACCACTACTCGTTACGCCTCTGTGCTCACGCCGTCCAGTCTCCTCCACCCTGTCAACAATTGTTTTAGTTTCTACAGAGTAAATTCCTCCAAAGTTACTGAATAATGACCGCAAATATTTCTGTTAATTGATCACTATTCTAATATATCCTGAAGAATATTTGGAAAATGTTCATTTAATAATCAAGTTTTTAATGGATAGTTTTCTTGCTGCTGAAAGGCATTTAGTTCTAAGACCCAGAAATTATAAATACTGATGGTCATGTGAGCTCAAAAAGAAAACAAAAACAAAACCCACCTTGGTATTTTCTTTCAACATCTTTACATCAAAGTATCATAATCTTTCCATTATTATGGACATTATGAATTATTGGGACCCTTTGAAGTTGACATGTGACTACTTTCAATATTCTAGTTAAATTTAAACATTTATTGTTATTTTTAAAACTCACCATGTAGGAAGTCCCATTTTTCTCTGTGTACTTGGTCTTGACTAGAGCAAATAATTATCACTGAAGCCAGTTTCAGTTCACTCTATGCGTGCTGCCTTACCTTGATCCAAAATTATTTCATTTTGGGAAAAAATTATTATGGAAGCCAATGGGAAAAGGATGTATGCTTTTTTAGACACTTATGGATCAAAGATATAATTGAGAGATGTTTCTTATTTTCTTATTTGCATCTTATTTTCAATAAAATGCAAATAAACCATCTCCAGCCTAAGCCGTGCAATGGAAATTTCATTTCAGGGTGACACACTGCTGTACACAGGTGCAAAAGTTGAGCCAGGAGTCCTCATGGAAGTTGCTCTTCTCTTCCGTTTCCCAGGTCCGACAAGTTTGGTTCCGGGTGGAGTGTGAGCTTAGGTAAAGTGGACGGCAGATGCCCTGCCCACCTGGCTTCTCCCCCACAGCCGGGCCCCACCAGAGGACGCGGGCACCGCCAGCCATGACCAGATGGTGCAGCACTGGCACTGAGAAGGTATTTCATTTGGGGGCTTCATGGTTTGTGCGGCGAAGCATTTTTGTAGATCATCATAATAGAAATGTCCACCCATGAACGCTAAAACCCAGAGCATTTTCATCTTGCTTTTTTGGGAAATATCTGTGAGGTAAACAGAACGGCCATCACATTCCAAACATAACGCAGGGCTAATGTGAAGGCCATGAAGAAATACACAGGATGAGTGGGTTTTCATTCAATTTCTGAAAGGCCAAGTAGCATGAGCGACCACAGTCTCCGCAGCCCCTACGCTTGGCCACCAAGAACAGAGAGACACGTGGCTGGCCATGTGTCCAGCTGTGTGCCAAACTCTAGAAAAGCATCTCGTTTATTCACACAGTCCTGAGAGTGTGTGCTGTTGTCTCCATTTTATAGGTGAAGAGACAGAGGTCAAAGGGTCGTGTGCTGGAGAGCCATGACTCAAAGGGGCTTCAACTCCAATCTCTAGAGTGGCCTCTGCAGGAGCTCTCTGTCCTGGTGAGGATGATTTGGACCAGCGCTGGCCTCCCTGCATCAGGCGGCCATTGGGAGATCCTCCGTGTACTGCAGGGAGCCTTCCAGAGCATGGAGGGGTTCTGCCTGAGCCAGGAAGCCGAAAGCCTTTCTCTGGTCCCTGGAGACCCATCAGCAAACTGCTAAGTGGTGTGTCTTGTCTGCTGAGCTCCCTCTCAGAAATTCACAGAAATTGCTTGTGAATAGCAGGTTCTCGAAACCAGAAGAAAACTGTAAGACCATGCACTTTAGTTTAACGTAGCTCACACCCCCTCAATTCTTGGACTGTGGAGACGAGGCCTGCAGGGTGACTGGACCTGGGAGCCTCTGGGACTTTCTGGTGCGGGATGAAGAGGAAGCAGAAAGGCAGGGAGCAGGACCCCGGCCTGGGCGAGGCCTGGCTCAGCCCTCAGCCTGCACTGCTCAGCCAGGGGGCGGCTAGCTCCAGACCTTCTCCTGACCAGCCAAGAGTGCCAGTGTTTGCAGCTGTGCTGGTGTGGACGTGCCCACAGAAACGTCCAGGGGCTGGAACAGTGAGGGTCTGGGGCCACAGAGGCCCAGGACAGCCGCTGCTGGGGACAGGTGAGAGAAGGGGCGCCTATGACCCAGCAAGATGCTGCGTGGCCATTTCTAAGAGTTCTTTACCTACAAAGCAGAAAAGGAACTTCACAGCTGTAGTAAGTGGCTCAGAATGGCCCACAGGAGAAATCTCACCACTGAAACTCAGCTTTCTGAAAGCTTTGTTTAAAAATAAATGTACCCACTTCCCATCGCACCCCCGGCCCTTGCTGGAGTGCCCGGCAGGCACAGAGCCTACAGTCCAGGAGCCGCAGAGGAAGTCAGAGCAGCTGTGACTCTGTCACCTTCATTGACAGTTTGCTGAAACCCCATCCTGGCTTGGTCACATTCCTGGCTGTCACAGACGGAATGCCTGAATGTTAGACGGAAAACATGCTAATTCATTTCATTCCTCAATGACATTTACTTACACATTGGAAAACCCTGGGAGAAAGCGTCTGTGTTAGCTTTATCTCCTCCGAAATTAAGATAGCGGTTTAAATGGAAAATGTAATTTCAATCCTTTCCGTCACGGGAGCCCGTGCCTTTGGACCCCTCCGCAGAGCTTCTCGGGGGCTGGGAGCTTGCGAGATGGTGTAGGAGCAGCTCTGCAGTGAAAGAAGTCAGAGCAGATAGAGACTAACCATCCCATGACAGGGGTTAAAAGGAGCCTGTTACTATGACAACAGATAGGGTCAGATAACAAAATGAACAGCCACGTTTGATCTTCAAAAAATTCTCTTTTCTTTGCTCTCCCCTGTTATCTGGACCACTCCATCAAACACCTAGCAGATAACACAGCTAAAAACCCAATCGACCTTCAAGAAAACGCAGACAAGTTGGAAAGTGTACGGAAAGGTTACCATCACAGTGGAAGTGCCTCTGATGCTATTTGCCTGTATACACAGAAACACACACACAGCCATTTGGTATGAGAGCAACAGAGTTGGTTCAAAGCGATCCACACAAGTGCTTAACACATGTACATAACAGGAAATGTTTTCACATCGCCGAGAACTGAAATAGCAAGAGGCATTCAGAGTTAAAAGGGTTTGATGTCAGGACTCACTGCCACCTTATTTTGGATTAGTTAGCATAGAAGTATTTGACATCACATTGGCAAGTGAATGAAGTCACAGGCACGTTTGACTGAGAAGTCAATTGGGCGAGCGCGCTCATGCATTCAATAATATTCATAGACAAGCTGATTGAAAAGCACATGTATGTGAAACAAAATAAAAAGCTTCAAAACTTCACACACCTTTCCTCAGGTTTAGTCTGAGGGAAACGGAATGAGCCCAGTTGTCCTGCGTGTTTCCGAGTGGTGTTTCCATTCAGCGCTGTGTTGCATGTGGAATACCATAAGTATTCTATACAGATGTGGACTCCTCGATGCAGTCTTTCATTCCTACTCTTTAATTCTTCATACAAACATGAGCGCATCCACTATTGGAGCAGCAAGGAGTTAGAAAGTACAGTACCTTGAATTTATTCCTGCAGAAACTTCAAGATTTGCTTCAAATCTGGAAAATTTGGTACATTTATTTATCTAGTTTTCAAAAGGGACTTTTAGGACAGAATAAATTCTGTTCTCTAAAGAGCTATTTAAATTTTGTGTTTAGACCAATCAGTTAAAAATATATAGCTTTCTGGGACTTCCAAATATATTTTCAGAAACTATTGCACATTCAGCTTCTTTAGAAAATAATGGCAATTTCAGTAGATTTAGCATTTTGGCTGCTAAGTACACATTTTAGTAACCCTTGTCATTGCCTGGTATGTAGCTAAACTGAGATGATGCGTTGGATTCCTTCATTTTGAGACTCCACCGTTCCCCTGGGCTTGTGGGGCAATGTACCCTGCTTCCGTCCACCCCAGGTCAGAGCCGACAAACAGCAAGCTACTGGAGATGATAGAAACAGGGTGTGATCAATTTCCAAGGGTGAAAGGGATGTGCTGCTTGCAAAGGTGATGTCTTAGGGTTCTGGGAACAAATGCTCCCTGGGGCAGGGTTTTCAGAGGGGGTGACCCTGGCACACATATGCAGGGATAGCACCCGTCACCCACCGGAAGGACTCGACCCTTTTGATACACACATCTTTATAGGAACCACGTCGAACAGCAGGGCACCTGCTCACTGGTACCCACACAGGTGTGCAGCCCACCTAGACATGAGGAGCATGCTGGGGTTGTCCTACAGCAGCTCAGCTACGGAACCCTCAAAGGTTCCCTTTTTCATGAACTCAGCGCTTCCTTACATTTAAACGATCTTGAGCTCTCTCTCACTAATATCAGAGCTTCTACAATGTGTTATCAAATCTATAATTTTTCCAGCTACTCCACTCTTTGAAGCCACTTACAATCAAATACTAATATTAACAAAGTTTATATGTTAAAAGTATCAACTGTGTGTCACATTCAACCATTATGTTTTTCTCTAAACCATTAGAGACGTCTTAACTGAATGGAATTATACTTAATACCTTTGGAAATATATCTCATGTTAGTAACAGTTAAACTAAAAGTCTGAAAAATCCAAAGACAAACTATATAAATGTTTTTAGGAGAATCTATTTTCTTTCTTTGTTTCTTTCTTTTTTTAAAAAAAATAAAAATAATTTCTAAAAGTCTTGCATATACTTCAAAAAGTAGATTTTTTGCAATCAGCAGAAAATCACTTATCAATTGCTTACATTTCTGCAAATACTAGGCAGAAATGATGTGATTAAACAATATATTTTATAACCAATATATTTTATAATATATTTTATTTTTATTCAATACTTAGCTTTAAGCACATATTTTTAAAAAGGGTAAAAAAGTCAAGAGACCATAATTAAAATTAATTAGTGGAGAAGGTAGAAAAGAAAACCCAGTTACTTTTCCCCATTTAGACCATATTTAGTAAGAGATTCTTTTTGCAATCTTAAGATGGTGGGAAAGAGAAGCTGTCGGTGCTTCATTAGAAAAAGGGTTCACTATTATATATTGATTAAATAAATATAAACATAATAAATAAATAATGTCTGATAAGTGTATCGAAAAGAGTGAGTAGATGCCAACAGAAATTAACTTCATTTCACATGACTCAGTATCATTCCTTGTGTTTTCTTTTTTATTCTAAAAATCCATTTAAATAAGAGCTTGGTTTTGAGCATTGTTATGTGTCTGGTTCCTCTTTCATTAAGACTTTCCCCCACAGAAAGCATTTTAAAGTAGTTTTCAAAAGCTCGCTCTCCAGACTCTGCTCTGAGAAGCAGGCAGAAGAGGGTCTGGCTTCTTCAGATCTGCGGAGCTGTGCTGTCCCGGCAGGTCAGACCTCAGGAGAGGACTTTGTCATATGGAAATGTTTAACGGTCCAGCTCATAGCCTGTGGAGGCCGCCTTTTATCTTTGCAGGGTTTGAACACGATCCTTTCAAAGCCAGATAACCCAGGAAAGGCCTCGCAGTGCGTGCTGCCCTCTTACTCCCAGGCCCCTAAGCGGAGTCCCCAAGGAATCAGTTCTTAGCCTCCGATAAGGAGGCTTGCTTGTCGTTTCCTATGTGGGCTCCGGCCTTCATGTTCCTGCAAAATAATATGCTCATGCCATTTTTCTAAATAAGCGGAAGCAATTTTAAAATTGCAAAACAAAAGTGAGCCATAAGCACAAGCTTTGAGATTTATTTGAATTTGTGCATCTTTGAAGTCGATAGAAATATTTGAAATAGCACTAAATGCTCGGCCTTATCAGTTCCATCTGATGACCCCTTGCCTCTGTCTAATCCCCAAATCTAAATACTCTGTTTTTATAACTACCGTACTTTTACAAAGAAGGTGCATTCTCACTAATTTCCCATGAAGAGAGTACTTGAAATGGTAAAGACTTTGCACTTAATGTGGGTAAGCTCAGATGCAAGTTGTTATTGGCCAGCCTGAATCAGCCTAGACTTTTCCACTCATGAAAATCTTGTTTGCTTGAGAACCGACCAGCCCCCCCACTCAGCAGAGCACCCTCTGGGTCTGTACTTCACTCCTTGGTGGTTCTAAAGACCACAGCTTCTCAACTATCAGGCAGGAAGGACCAGTGTTTTGTAACCCCAATCCACAGTAGACCTTTTTTCAAAACCACACAATAACAATTAATAAATAATAAAATCAAAATAAATAAGCTTTTAAATCCTAAGATTCAATAGACATAAAATTGCTCTGTCACAATGCTGTAACAGTTTCTAAATGCTTCAATTTCTGCTCTTCACTGATTGTAAAAGTGGGATGAGCCATTTGCCAACCGTTACTGAAACTGCATCTATGGTCCACTGATTTTGGACAAGAATGCCAAGACCATTCGAAGAGGGAGGAATAGTTTTCACAACAAACGGTGTTGGGACAATCGGATAGCCACGTGAAAAGATTGAAGCTGGACACTTACCTCACACCTTTTACACAATTCTCTCAGGGTGGATCGATGACCTAAACGTAAGAAGTAAAACAATAAAACCCTTAGGGGAAATTTCCACGACCTTGCATTTGGCAATGGATTATCAGGTATACCAAACACACGAGCAATAAGCAACCAAATAGATCAATTGGATGTCATCAAAATTAAAACCTTGTGTGCTTCAAAGGACAATATCAAGATAGTAAACAGAATGAGTAGAATGAGAAGAAACATTTGCAAATCACATATCTGATAAAAGATTTATATCTGGAATCTATGCACTCAACAATAAAAAGGCAAATAACCCAATTTAAAAATGGGGAAATAGCCTGAATATACTTTTCTCCAAGGAAGATACACACACGGAAAATATACACATGAAAGGACGCTCCTCCTTGTTAATCAGCAGGGAAATGCAGATGGAAACCCTAGCGAGACAGTACTTCCCACCTACTGGGAAGGCTAGAATGAAAGGTCAGATGGTCGTACATGTGGACTAAGATTCGGGTACATTAGAACCCTGGTTCGCTGCTGGTAGCAGTGTCAAGACTTGCGGCCACTTTGGGAAACAGCCTGGCAGTTCCTCAAACGGCCAAGCTAAGCCCCAGCGATCCCACGCCTAGGTAGCACTGGCAGTGGGGACGGTGGCACAAAACTGCGAATGTACCAAAAGTATTCAGTCGTACATTTTAAATTGGTGGGTTGTGTGATATGTACATTTTAATGTGATGAATGGGGCATGTTATATTTGTGAACGGTATGATATGTGAATTATATTTCAATGAAGCTGTTCAACAAAAGAAATATGTCTACTGCGCCCCCTGCCCCCACCACGGTGCTAAACGGGGTCTGCAGCGCCCCAGCTCGCCTGTGCCCCGCTCTGGACGTGCTCACCTGCAGCGCTGCGCGGTGGTGTCTGCGCCCGAGGCAGCTCCAGTCCTGGACGTGGCATTCTGTAGGACATCTCAGGACGGCCTCACAGGTTGCAGAGGCCGGCTCTCTGGCCAGCATTGTCCAGCCCTGAGGAAGAGGGGTGCGAAGGGGGCCCCTCCATCCCACGGGGAATGCGGTGCTTTGCCCCCTTGTGCTACCTGCGCGGGTGTCTACTTCCAGGAAGTGGTGTAAACAGAGGCAGAGTATCATCTCCCCAGGATTTGGGGGGGGCGGGTGGGGGTAGGGAGCGGATGGCACCCCAAAGCCTCCGCCTTGAAAGATGACTGCCTTTGCTCATTTGCAGCCTTGCTCATGACCTCACCGTCTGTTCACTTACAGACAGCGGCTCTTTCTTAAGAGACAACTGACATGTGGGCTGTCCTGTCAAACCTTAAGAAAGAAAAGGGGGTCCTCAGGCCCCACAGCTCTGGCTGGATGCCGCTCGGAGCTTCAAGTCCATGGAGGAACACATGCCGGTCTGTCGGGCAGTTAGCCACCTGGACTCTTCACCCCTAAGCTATGCGGCCCGATTTCCTGCCATCTCCTCAGGAGGCCAGGAGCCGCGGGGACAGCAGCTATCAGAGCAAGTCCAGGACCCTGGGACATAACCACACGCCGGAGCTTTGCTGCAGCTTTTCAGCGTCCTCTTTCTCGGGGGAAAGTCATTCCAGAACTTGACCGATTTTACTCGAAACCTGCTCCTGATTTGTTCTACCCCAGCTTTACAAAGATAAAGAATGTAGACTATGCAATGAAAGTTATAATGACCTATTTACATGGACCCTGTTGTGGCTAATGAAAATGAAACCCCTCAGCCTCGCAAATCATCTACACAAAAACTCCAAAATTTTTTTAAAAGGAAAGAAAAGCAACAAAACAATAGAACTAGTGTTTCTGGTTTTCTAAGCTGAGCATATGCTGGTGGCTTTGTCCCAGGTAGACACCAAAGCCTTGTCCTCATGTCTGGTCTGAGTTCTCACACTCATAACCTTAAAGACTCGTGGTGTCCCGGGATGCTTGGTCATGGTGACAACCCAGACGTGACACCACACAGATGCTGGAGGGTCTCCTTCATCAGGACGTGGAGGTCACACACCTGTGATGGTGACCATTCCAGCACACAGGTGTTTTGCTCCCTACATGAATCTCATTCTTGCTCTGAGGTAGGTGCCCACCATGCCCCTTGCCCACCCTGGATTTTATCAGAACCCTTGTTTGTGAGGACAGCCTAGAACATTTGATGAGGGGTAGGTCAAGGTGTTTTAAACATTACGTACAGGTCACGTAGCTTTCCGGCCGGGGACATTGAACCCTTGCAGCGCTCATATCAGCACCGGGCTCCTGGGCCCGCACCTGAAATCACAGGTCGTCTTAGAAAGTAGGAGACAAGAGAGGCAGAAAAGGAAATGAATGCGCAGAAGCCCTCTTCTGCTCCTGGCGTTTTTGTACATCCTACCACTTTCCGTTTCTATCGCATCCTTGGGGATCTATTGTGTTAGTATTACTATTTTCAGAATGAGCAGCTGGAAACTAGAGAAGATTGAGGAACTTGTCATATATCACAACAAAGCTGGCAGAAGAGGACCAAGACACGCCTAGAACCGTGGCTCTGGGGTCCCCACACCAGTCAAGAGGGGCTTTTGCAAAGGGACTCTCAGTTCCTCCTGGCTAGTCCTGGGGCTGTGCCTAATTGTTGGGGTTCTTACCCCCAGTTGTATTTCTACTTGCATCTCACGCTTTTCATTACCCCCACTTCTCCATTGAGCTGTGCAACCCAAGATGTTGATGTTTGATGGGACAGTTTGACCTTGAATTTAGGATAATTGATGTAAACCTTCACGTATACAATGCTGTGTGGGACAGTCGATCGGCCAGGAGCTCTTGAAGGTGTTGCCAGTTCTTGGAAGGTCAGCTCTGGCACGTACACAGACACCTGAGCACCTGTGCAGCGTATTTTGCAGCATGCAATGGGCATTTGTATAACAGCCCCAGCGAGGCAGGCTGATTTCCCTGGATGGAGTTCAGCTCCCTCCCATGGGTTTCCTGAGGTTTGGTCTCTGTCATGTCAGACATGGCAAACCTCTGCCTTTGACGATAGCCCAGAAGAGTGTCAGGGTACCTCAAATTGTCCCTTGCGAATTTATGCATTTTAAAATACTTCATTTTTAGAGCAGTTTTAGGTTCACAATAGAATTGAGAGGCAGGGACAAAGATCTCCCACACACCCACTGTCCTCCCAGCAACCTCCCTCACTAAGAGCACCCTCCTGCCCTACAGACGGTGCATTGGTTACAAGTGATGAACCCACACTGACACGTCGTCATCACCCGGACTCCACAGTACATTAGGGTCACGCTTGGTGTTGTATGCTCCACGGGTTTGGAGAAAGGTCTAATGACAGGTGTCCATCATTATAGTGTCATGCAGTCGTTTCACAGCCTCAAAATGCTCTGTGCTACACCTACTCATCCTCCCCTCCCCCCACCCCAGCCAACCTGGGGCAGCCACTGATCCTTTACTGTCCCCATAGTTTTGCCTTTTCCAGAATGTCATAGAGTTGGCATCACAGAGTGTGTAGCCTGTTCAGATTGGCTTCTTTCACTTAGTCATATGCACTTACGTTTTTTCCTCCGGTCTTTTCATGACTTGATAGCTCATTTTTTCCTTTTTTAGTGCTGCATAATATTCCATTGTCTAGACGGACCACGATTTGTTCATCCACCCCCTACTGAAGAATGTCTGGTTGTTTCCAGCTCTTGGCACTTATGAATAAAGCTGCTACAGCATCCATGTGCAGGTTATTGTGTGGCTGTTTTAAACTCATTTGGTTAATTCAAGGATCACGATTGCTGGCTCATATGGTAGGAGTATGTTTAGTGCTGTAAGAAACCAGCAAGCTGACTTGCTAAGGAGCTGCGCCATTTTGCGTTTCCACCGCGATGCGCGAGTTCCTGCTGCTCCGCTTCCTTGGCAGCATGTGGTGCTGTCAGTGCTCTGGATCTGGGCCTTTCTAATCGGGTGTCCTGGTGTCTCATGATTGTTTTTACCCATTTTTCCATGTCATTGGGAGAGATTTTCAGCAACCCAATAGACCTAGAATGTAAAGCCTTCTGAAATGCTTTGCCTGATTTTGGTATTTTATTCCCTGGTGTGTGTGTGTGTGTGTGTGTGTGTGTGTGTGTGTGTGTGCACTTGCATGTGCACGCTGCGGAAGTGGAGGGTATTGGTAAACTCAAGGTGCTGTTAGCCAATGGTGACTGTCCCGGGCTAATGTCATTAAACCCAACTGCTGTGACTAAGGTGCACACAGAGTGTTAATAACAAAACATTAATGTTCCCTTATTGGATAATCATGCTCAGATTGTGTGTTTATTGGTCAAATATTTGAGATAAATATCAGTTCATTATCCGCTGTATCCCCATTTTTTTTTTTTTTACTACAGAAGGCAGCCTGGTAAAGAAAATTGGCATTTATCGAGCGTTTTCTGTGTACCCATACCTATGGTTGGTGCTTTTGCAACCCCCAACCCCCTCATACAGTCCACAGGTGGTATGGCTGGCTTCAGAGGTGGTCTGCTGCTGGCCGGGTTGCACCGCTGGTTCATGGTGGAGCCGAGTGTCAGTGCCCAAGCTCCTTCTCCTCTACCACGCGTCACCATGGAAACTCTGCAGAGACCAAGTAGCGGTACCACACTGTGGAGTCGGGCCATGTGTCAGGCCACACATTTGCTATTTGCCATCCAGAGACTAAGATGGAACTGCATATGTGATCAGTGTCCCTGTTTTACAGATAAGGAAAGGGGTTCAGAAAATATGTAGGAAGTTACCCAAGGGTAAACACCACAGCTTCCCATCAGTTCCCGGGACTGCTGGCCTCACCCCTCCTACCTACCTTCATGCTGAGAGAGAACGTGGAAAAGGCTTGACAGAGCTTTTCAAATGGTTAGTGCTTAATAGAGATTTGATGAGACATAAATTGACAAGGATTATCCCATTTTAAAGTGACTTTACTGAGGTAGAGTTCACCCACTTTAAGTGTACAAATCAGTGATTTAAATTTACAGAGTTGTGCCACCACCACTATGGTCTAATTTTAGAGCATTTACATGACATCACCCCAAAAAGAAAGCAGCTGTCTACATGTAGTCCTCTCCACTCCCACCCCAGCCCCTGGCAACACGAATCTACTTTCTTTCTCTATTGAGATGCCTTTTCTGGGCATTTAATGTAAATGCAATGATAGCATATATGCGTGACTTCTAAGACTGGCTTCTTTCACTGAACATATGCTTTTCTGATTTAGCCATCTGGTAAACCTGGACTTCATATATATATATATTTTTTGCTGCATAGCAGTCCATTATATGGACATACCACACTTTGTTTATTCACTTGTCAGTCAATTTTTTTGAGCGATTATGTATAATACTCTATGAACATTTGCATACAAGTTTGGGCATATGCTTTCATTTCTTTTGGGTAGATTCCTAGTATTATCTCTTTAATGTGCACATAATATTCAAACTTATGAAAGTCTAAATTTTCTTTATGTGTTTTTTAAAATAAAACACTGTGTTTTTCAGAGTGTGAACACATGCATGTAAGCATTTTTCTAAATATGACTGGGATTATGAACTTACAATATAAGAACAGATTCGATTCTGTAAATTCCTCGTATTCATCATTATATATTTTCTTTCCTTTTCACTATTTTTTGAGAACCCGTATTAAGCCTGAGATCTGCATGAAAAAAACACAGGTGATAAATCTATGCTGAGGAAGAGAGCAAAAAAAAAAAGTTTATTTCTAAATTAATAAGATCGACTAAACAAACAGTTGCTGAATTGGAGGAAATCCAGATAGCCCCATCATTTCTCCAACTAGAACAGTGATTGTCACACTGATCGTTCAAGGTCATAAAGGTGAAACACCTGAAACCAGATCTGTAGGGAGAAAAATGCCGGAAGACATTTCTCCTGGGCATTACTGCAGATGGAAACTAAAATGCAGGAACTTACAAATCTCATGTGTTAAAAGTCCTAACACTACAAAGCAAAAAGGATATCTCAGGCACTAGGCTTCCAAGTGTATAGTAGAAGATAAGGAACAGACACAAGATTTGGGTCAGCTAAGTCATTCAAGGGAGTGGAGATTTCTGGGCTAACTACACATTTTTCTACACTTTGTTTTGTTTTGTTTTTGAAAACTGAATAGTTAAAAAACGTGACCTGCATATATCATTGGCATAAATTTTATAAATTTGGAATTCATATTTCCTCATCTTTCAATAGTGAAAATTGCAAACATAAAACTATTGTTTGATGTTCTGGAGAACAGCTTGGAGGGTTCAGGGGTGCTGTCCATTGGACATAAGTTCCGGATTTGTGAGGCTGGCACCTCTAGCCTCATATGCTGCCTCCAAAATAGAAAAATGGATTCGAAAGAGTTTTTCTCTCCCTCAGCACACACCGGGTTCCAGGCTCGTAAGGGGAAATAAAAAATTATTATTGTCTGGCAAAGATCCCACACTGAGGATTTACAATCAGCTACTGGACTGTTGTTATAGAGCTTTATTCTGGAAGTTCTAGTCATTACTGTAAATATTGAAGTTAAACATTGGAAAGCAAAAAACAAGAGACGTAATTTTCAGAATTTAGCTAAAAATCTCCAGGGACGTAATGAAAACTGGTCACTCTAAGAAAAGTTTAGCACAACTTTGGGTGTAGAACAGAGGGGTGATTGGCTCATTCGCTGCCTTTGAGCAGTAACCAGAGCCCATGTTCACCCACAAGAACCAGACAGAAAAAGACTTCACTCCCTCCAGCAAGATGTACAAAGCAGTAAGAAACACACACCATCGGAACATGGTGGGTGGGAAAGGAAAAAGCTACGTAATCTGAAAGAAGCTCTTACCTCCTGGAGGAACAAGTATCAGGTTCATGGACAAGATTCAACAAGGTGAGTTAGTTTATAAATAGTGTGAGATTCCAATCAAAGTGCTCAGATTTATCTAAAGGACTCAGTGGATATTACAGCCCAGGTATTTTAAAGAACCCGAAGAGAGATTCCAAACTCTCCAGATATCACAAGACCCTCCAAGGCTCCAAGAAACAAGAGAATGGACAGAAAAGGATGATTTAGGAAGAAAACAGTGCAGAAATACTAGCCACCATCTAAATTATAATGAGATGCTTAACAGGTGATGAGTGAGGCATTTCGGAGGAGCAAGGGGAGGATCCCGTGTTAAGTAGTAGGTACCAAGGAGACATGCAGTCAAATCTTTGCCACACGCCTTAAGCTGAAGCAAATCCTGAACGGTGGGAGCTAACTGTGGAAGGAAAGGAGAACATTCACGTGAGAACAACATCAGAGACAGAAACCAGGAAACACTGACTGAGTTGATTAAAGAGAATTAAGAGGAAAAATAATCATTCAATGTTTAAAACAATCCACAGCATCAATCACATTAAAAGTCAAACAAAAAACTAGGAAAATGTTGTTGACCTCAGAGAATTTTTATTCTGTCTGTGGAATAATGTGAAATCCTATAATAAGGGGGAGAGGAGATCACAATAAAAATGGAAAAATAATACCATTTTGCAAAAGATGTAGAAAGGAATGAGCATTTAAAAGTGTTCAGTTTCTCTAGATGTCAGAAAAATAACATTTAAAATCTTGAGATAGGTACATTTTACCTGTAAACTGGCTGGATTCTGAGCACACCCGTGTTCAGTGCTGGTGATGACATGGGGAGAGGGACACGCCTGGGCCCACCCAGAGGCCCCACGTGTTCGCACTTCCTTTCTGGAGGACGTGGCCATCGTTTGAACAAAAGGTTTTCTCATACTCGCATTTATGAAAACGCATTTGCTTAAATATATAAACCTATTATACATGTGCATAGGTATGAAATAAACCATTTTGTTAAACGCTTAAGTATGTAATTCTGCCTATCTTTACGGAAGATAAACACTTGCTCTTATAACAGACACGTAAGAAAAGAATAATGTTTTTATGTGGTGATAGTAAATTGCAAGTTAGTTTAAAATATATTTTCTGAGCACCCTGTTTTTGCATTGAGCACACTTAGATAATATAAGATGTGCTCTTTAGAAAAATATAATGCTTTAGTTGACGGCATATGGATTCAACAAGTAGAGTAGTAAACAAAAAATTTTAAGTGCTATATAAATAATGCAATTGTTTATTCTCTACACAATCCTTATACTTCAGAAAAGAGAAGCTCACTGATAGAGTTACGATATTTAGTACAGGAACAAATCTCAGCCCATGTAGAAAGCAGGGAATGTGAGACAGACACCGGTCATCTGCATTTGTATTTCTCGTCTGTCTGCCCGCAGCAGGTCATGCACAACAATGCCATGCTTGGGAATGTGTGTTCAGTTCTGCAGGACGTTGGAGGGCCACGTCTAATTCCACCAAATCGTGCCAAATCCTGGAGGCATTGTTCTCATACAACTGGGTATTCTTCACATGTCTGCAGGGACCACAACTGTGGGGGGACCTGTGGTGTGGGATGGGGGGGCGGGAGATCCCTCGCAGCATCCTCTTTTTGAGGGGATCTGAAGGTAAGCACTCGGCAACTACGCATCAGCTAGAGACATGAGTGTAGAGCCCAGCTCAGGGACCCCTTGGAAAATTCAACCCATCGACAGCAAAGATAAGGATGCAAAAATTAACACACACACAAAAAAACTACTTATCTCAGTTCGGGGCAAATCGTTTACGGCCAATGTTCTGCTCTGCTACCCAGTGGAACAAGTTCCCAATTATTTTGAATGAGTATCATTTAAAAAAATCCTTCCTAAAATACTTTCTGATTTCATAGCATTTGATCAAGTCAGGGAGTTTTTTGATGTGTTTTCTTTTAACGTGAATGGATGCTGTTTTGGCAACTTTGATATTTCATTTGAAGGGAGCATAATAAACTGCTTTCTTTGTATTGATTGAAGAAATATAGTGCTTATTTTTTTGCTTGGTTTTCCAGTAGTTATTCAATAGGTTAAAGGGCAACACCATCTGTTTCCTAACAGGACATTTTGTGTAAGATTTGCAAGTCCTACAGGCACCTTTAAGCATGGATAAATATGCACCCTTGGTTTCAGATGGGTAGTTTTTTACCACCAAAGGATGATTATGTTGTGTGCCTTGAGACACTGGCTATAATATATTTCCTGTCCCTTTATTGCATTTTGGAATCATAAACAATGACTGTTTGGCTCAAAGCCATTTATTCAGCCCAAAAAGACATTATTTGCACAACAAAAATCAATAAAAATGTTACTAGGTCTGGCTGGATACTTTGCTTAACTGTGATATTTGTCTATCACTGATGGCATACCATCTCTCGCAGGAGACTGGGGCCAAAACACAGCTATTGATCCAGTCAGGGATGATGGATACTGGCATTTGGAAAGGGCTGCTGTGGAGAATCTCGATTAAAAAAATATTTCTAGGTTTCGCCTGGAGCAGAGTCAAGATAACCCCGGCGAGGAGATTTTCTCTGTTCTGTTGGGTTTCTCCCTCTTGTGGTGGAGACGTGCTCCGGACCAAAGTCATTACTGAAAGAATTAAGTCAATCTATGTTTAGCCGAAGGCTCTGGCATCGTATCAAGCTCAGATGACTTAGACACCAGCTCCTGTCCTTTTCATCACCTTAAAACGCTGTGAAAGCAGCTTGGATACACAGAGGGCAGAAAGCGCTACAGAGATGCCCCTGCCTGTCTTTTTTTTTTCTTTCCATGCTGTTTATGTCTAGAAAAATAGGACAAACTGCTTCCCCTCAGATAATTAACTAGCAGTATCGCTTTTGAAATGAGCAATTTGGCTAAGACTAAATGTGTTAACTAAAATGGAGCCAGAGTGAGTGATACAGAAAACATACCAAATGGGTTATAGACAATTTATTGCACTGAGCTTGAAGAAAAAGTGATATATTATCCCCCAGTGTTATAAATTTCAAATATGAAATTGTTTTTCATTTTTTATTTGCTATCTCCCCACCTCCAGCATAAATCTGAATCATGGAGCCCTGGTGAAGACGTTCATTTTATTTTACTCCATTTCATTTCATTTTATTTATTCATGTATTTATGCCACACCTTGCCCACAGAGACTCCATGGACAAATGGACCTATTAGAATAGAGCCCAGACTCAGGATGGACAAGTGCCCACAGGGTTCCGGCCTCGCCGGCTCTGCAGCGTGTGCCGAGCTCCCAGGCACAGCGTCTCTCTGGGTGCAAGCTGCCACCGCAGAGCTGGTTCCTGTGGTTCTCCAGGCGGCCTGAAGACTGCTCCCTCTTTAAATAAACTGTCAGATACCACTGGGCAAGGCCAGTGAAGTGGAGTCGCCCTGCCCCGTCCCTGTTTTACTGTTTGTGTTGGACTCTCCTTTTGTTTTTAACCCAAAGATACTGGTCAGCGAGTCCATGCATGTTTCTATGATAAATTATTATCATTGTTTTAATCTCCAAAATGTTCTGTTTGAGCTGGAAATGCGTAGAAGCCACAATTAAAGACCCACTGGCACCGGTATTGTTCAGGTGAGAAGCCGGCCTGGTGGCTGCAGTCTCGCTGGGACTCTTGCGGCTGCGCCTCCCAGCCATTCACCCCTGACTGAGCTCTGAGCGCAGGCCCTCCCAGCAGATGCACACGCCACACTAACGAAAAATGGATTTTTTTTTTAGTGTTTCCCATTATGTGTGACTTTCTAAACTTGTATCATGGCTACGTTTGTAAGTAGACAAAAGTGCCACATCACAATAATTAAAGCATTTTAAAAGAGCTTAAACGTCTAATAAAGACTTAAAACATTGTAACTATACTTCCTGATTTAAAAAAGTATATTATGTATCATATATAAGTCCATATACACCCATCTGTGTGGATACACGTGTGCATGTGTGTGTGCACGTGTGCGCACCTGTGTGTGCAGCCATTTCCTGGTCCGGTCATTGTCATGGATTTACCAGACCACGTATGTAAAGTATGTTCTCCACCACGATGCTAGATTTGTTCATTTTAATGGTCTCACGTAAATTGCCCTTTTGCAGTTAGCGTCTGGGTGGTGGCTCAGCGGTCACTCACACACGTGTTGGAAAAGCCACCTCTCAAAGCTCTTACTGGAGTCGGGTGTCCCCAGCGACTCAGGCTGCCTTCCTAAACCTGCCTGTTCACTGATGATTAAGTCTTACTCGTCTTTCCTCTCGCAATAGAGGAAAACCACACGCGGGTTCTCTGCGTCTGAAGCAGGTGTCCCGGAAACACCGAGAGAAACCAGCCTGCGCGGTGCGCCCCATTTCATAGAAGAATAAATACAACAAAGCTCCTTGTAAAGCACAGTGAGCAAATCGGATCTGCCCGAAATAGACGTTGTCTTTTCCTGCTGGCTCTCCTAAAACTTAAATGGGCTTTAAAAAGGCGTGTTTTGTAAGCCAAAGGACAGGCCGGCTGATGCTTTTCCTAGCTCACCACCACCTCAGTTACGCAGCGGTGACGTTTTTAAAATTCATTCCAATCTCCACTCAGCCTGCTTCTTTAAGTTCCTTTTAGCAGCTGGGTTCATATTAATGCCTTCGGTGTGAGATCTCAATTTTCATTCCTGTTAAAGGGGTGGCGGCCTTTTCCTTGCAGAGTAGAATTAGCGGGTCCACGTTGCACAGGACGCTCTGCTGTTTGGCGGGGAGGAGCACCACAAGAATTGATTGTTGATGTTGTTTTTAATCAGTGAAAAACTGGCCTAATTAGAGGCCTTTAATGCATTATTTGTTGAATGACTGTTGTGTGAAAGTGTATTTAGTTTAAGTTTAATACTCCATCCAGTTAAGTTAATTGGAGTTAAATGGTCTTTTCAATGACTAACACAGCAGTGTGTGAATGGTAAATTGTCTTCATTTGAACCACAAAAGACCCCCAACCAGGAATTATTTTGGGAAGAGCATGAGCCCAGGATACTGTCTGTCCTGCAAGTAAATGCCAGTCTACAGCTGAGACGGGCTCTTGCTGTTCTAGCAATGCCACCCTTCACTGCCCTGACGGTGCAATTCTATGCTATTAGGAAACAGCAATATTTTATGGCATCAAAACCTTGTGGGGGGATTGGAGAAATTCATTTAGCATGTAATTCATTAGCAAATGTAGGACCTTGACGAAATACTGTATTCAGAGGACGCTCCAGGAATCTACGCAGCCAGTGTAGCACGCGGTGGAGGGTGAGTAAATACTTTTCTTCTCCCAGATCGATTCTATTGATTGTCATTAAAGCAGCGCTCAGAACAATGAAGTGGTCTCTAATTTCCAGGCTGCAGGTGGAGCCTGCTCGGGCTCTCTCGCTCTCTCCAGTGAAGAGCATCATTGATGTAAGAGCAAACAGCACAGTGAGAGGCCAAGTGTTTTATTAATTCATCATCAGAATTATCTCAGGGCATTAATATTAATAGCCTCAAATTGGATTTCATTTAAGAGGTGAAATAAATATGCAGATAGTAAAAGCCTACACAGCCCCAGAGCCCTGCGACGGGCCTTCACC
Organism: Hipposideros armiger; assembly: GCF_001890085.2. Taxonomy (NCBI): domain Eukaryota; kingdom Metazoa; phylum Chordata; class Mammalia; order Chiroptera; family Hipposideridae; genus Hipposideros; species Hipposideros armiger. The sequence goes on along the minus strand of NW_017731543.1, from coordinate 2,476,085 downwards.
TGAAGCTGTGCCCTTTTTCCCTGGACCAGCGCTGTCCGGTGGGACAGTGGCTCTCGGAACATCTGCCGCAGAGCAGAGACTCTGCCCGGGCTGAGCAAGGCTGCAGGAGGTCAGGGGTGCAGGGTGGGTTCTCTGCAGAGACCTTTGGTTCCCCCCTTTCTTATCCAGGAGCACAGAAATGACACCACCACACATTCCAAAAACAGTGACGTGTTCTCGAGCCTCCTCGCATATATCCCTCGAGGAAGACTGTGAGTGAGGGGAGCGTGGGAGCTTTCTAATATCCTGTGAACAGAAGAGCCATGGAAACATGAAGGGTCACTTCTGTACAGAGAAAACTTCTCCGAGGTCATGTTTCGTTTCCAAATGGAGAGGGGGAGAAGGGGAATTGGGTCTTACTGCATATACAGAGGCTCGAGTTTCCAGAATGGACACACAAAGTGTGTGCTTTTTATTCAGAAAAGTCTTTGATATCATTACAATTAAATAGAACTTTCTGTGGTTACTTTTTAATTGTAGATGTAATTTTCTACCCTGGTATATGAATTTTTTAGAGCTTCCATAATAAAGAACCACAACCTGGTGGTTTAAAACAACAAACATTTATTTTCTCTTAGTTCTGGAGGCCGGCAGTCTGGAGTTGGGGTTTCGGCAGGGCTGTGCTCCCTCGGAGGCCCCGGGTAGAGCGCTCCTCTGCCCCTTCCAGCCCCGGTGCGCACCTCCCTTGAGTTCCTTGGCTTCCTTCACTCCAATTTGTGCCCCTGCAGCTGAGTGTCCTTCTCCGTCCGGTGTGTCTCCATCTTCTCAGAAGGAGTCCGGCTGTATTGGATTCCAGCCCACCCTAATGACCTCATCCTAATTTGACTACATCTGCAAAGACCCCATCTCCAAATAAGGTCACGTTCACAGGTACCAGGGCTTAGGACTGCAATCTTTGTGGGGGAGGGCAGCACAATTCTACTGATACCACCAAGATAATTTCGAAAAAGTGAAAAAAACAGTGTTTGTAAATATGTGTACCTAGAGGTGAAAGAGATCGCCATGGAACACCTGGAGGAAGTACAGGTGCTGCCAAGGGAAGAGGAGGATGGGGCAGCCAAAGGTGGCCTTGCAGGCGCCAAGCATGGTGTGCACGGTGGCCGAGGGCAGGGCCCAGGTCAGAGAAGGTGCACATCACACGCTGTCAGGTGACAGGCTGAAAACCCTGCCTGGCCCCAAGTGCACAGCCACGCCCACTGACCACTCCTAACGGAGCCTGGGAAAGCGAGGCCCTGAGCGCCGCAGACTCGGGGCCCTGCTCCCCGCCAGCGCCTGCACCCGCGCCCGCACACGGGAACGTGGGCACGCACACCTGCTCGGCTGCTCACCTGGGCAGGACCGAGCGCCCCACCGCGCGGAGGTCGCCAGGCGGCGCGTCCAGCCCACGTGCATGGTCCGCTTCCAGCTCTGCCATCGCAGACCACCGGACAACTTTCTGTGCTTTCACTGCCTTATAAAGAGAAAAAGAAGGAAACTCGTGTTTACCTACCTCGGAACGTAAATCCTAGCATTTGAAGATTAATTTATTATTTTATAATGTGCTCTCCTATTAGAACATTTTAGAATGGACACATAATCCAACATAATGGATAAATTCTATTTCTTAAATTGTTTTTTAAATGAGCAGTTAACGATTTCTGAGACTGGAAACTTGAACAGAAGGAAATGAACAGAATCCTATAATTAATTTAACTGTATATCAAAATGGATTATTTGAGAAAGAAACTCAATGAAAATGCAAGTATTTTTTTATATACTATTTCTTCACTAATTCAAAATAGTATTGCATGGGGTGGGGGTAGGGGAGTTGTTTAGGTAAGTGATTTCTGATCAAAGTTTCTATACAAACACTTTTGGGACCTGCAACTCAATACTACTATTATTTCGTTCAAGAATTCTGATCTCTTCAATGTCCATGTGGCAGTTTAGCTGTTTAACCATTGATTGAAGAACCAAGGTGTGGTTATTATGACTTCTCGAAGTATAGCAGAGTATTTCCTACACATTGCATGCATATCAAGTGGGCAGCTGAGGCACCAGACAACCAACAACCATCTGAGATTTCCATGGCTCAGGGAAATGCCTAGGTCACAGCCAGAGCCTTGTTGGAGTCTGTGGGGTGACCTGAAAGCCGAGGGGGAGATATGCAATCAGCAGCCCCGGGATGGGCGCCCTGATGGCAGCCCCACACCTGGACTTGCTGTGTCGGCCCCAGGTCTGCCAGGCAGGAGCTGTGGCACCAGTCAAGAAAGCAATGATCAAATCTGAAGTTCTATCCTTCTTGTAAGTTGGGACCATTCCTGAAAAACAGACAATTTTTAAAAAATATATTCTTGTAGCAGAATCTCTCCTAGGTGCAAACCATCTGTTCCTACTGGAGTTTAACTCAGTTTTAAGTGTACAGGAAGTGAATTAGTATATTCTAATTATAACAAAGTTAAAAATACACAAGTAGGTATATGAAATGGAGAGAACCGTAAACAGAACCTTCTAGCTCCCTCCAGAGTCTCTGAGAAAAGAAGGAAAAAATAAGATAACAGTACTGGGAAAACGAAAGAGAGCTGCGAAGCTTCAAAGGACACTTGATGGAATAAGGATAAAATCATTGATCGAAACTTTCTCTTTTCCATTTTACCTACTTTTGGGGATTTTCTCAAACTTTCTATGCATTGCTGCATTCATTTTGAAATACACATCTCAAGAGAAACCTCACTCCTCTACCCCAAGTCGGCCCTCAATTAGGTGAACATGATTCCAGAAAATACTGTCTACATACGTGTACACGCCTGTACACACATAGAGTGGCTTTTTGTAAAAAATAAAACCGATCACACTTACTGTTCTTTTTCTCTTTTTTGTACAGTTTAATAGTGTATCTTAGAAACATTGCATAGCAGTACCCAAAGAATCACGTTGTATTAAACCAGGCTTGCACTGTTGTACTGTGTTCCATAGTCTAAATGGGTTACACCTTTGTGTGTGCATGTGTGATAGGGGGAGGAATTTCCATGATGAAGAATTTATTTTCTAGTTTTTCTACTATAAATAATGCCGCATTGAATAACTTCCCACATACATTATTTTGACCAAATAAAAAATTTGTTTTCAGATATTCTCCTTGGTAAATTTACATAATTACAACGATACTTCCAAAACAATTGGTACCAATATACACTCCAATAAAGTACAAAAAAACGGTCTTTTTTTTTTTTGCTAGTCTGGTGGGCCCCAAATGGTTTCTCACTCCCACTTCCATTTCTCTAAATTGCTTGTGCATTTGTGCATATTTTTTTTTAGATTTTTTTTTTATTATTGGGGAATTGGGGGGATGGGAACAGTGCTGGGGAATTGGGGAAAGGGGAACAGACAAGTTGCTGAGCTGCTGTTCAGCATCTTAGCTGTGGAGGGCAGTGTCACTGGCCCTCACATGTGGGATCCGAACCGGGGCCCCCTGGCGTCCCAAGCCAGCTCTCAACCATCGCGCCACTCGGCCGGCCCTGTGCATATTTTTAATTTATATAATTAACCATTTCCCTTGAGTATTTGTTATCAGGTTGTTTTTTTCTTATTAATTTGTAGGCTCTCTTTGTGTATCATGCATATTATATAGATTGTAAATATATTTTTCCAGTTTGTTCAAAGTTTTAAAACTTTTTTTGTGGTTTTTTTGTTGCATAGCTTTTCATTTGAATGCATTCAACAGTGCCAGTCCTGTGTATGGGAGGGCATTCAGGTTTTTAAAAGATCTGTATGTAGGTATGTACATATAAATATATAAAATATATAACTAAGTATACATTATATGTCTGTTCTCTCCCCACACACACACATCTCCACACGCCTCTATTTTGACAATCGAATACACAGGCAGCACAAATACGGAGAGGGTCTTCTCTTGGCTTCCTTTCTTGTTGTGAAGGTGGCATTTTAAAAACTATATTAGTATTATCTCATACTTAGTATTTATACTTAACCAGAAAACCTCTTTATCCATCTATTAGCGGTTCTATACGGAGAAATTGGTCTGATTTCTGGTGAGATTGGGCCGTTAACATTTCACCCAGGACTTGGGCCTGGCTTCGTCTCCAGATTCAATCACATGGAGTACTGGGTCCCTCGGGAGGGCGAGCCACACGCCTGGCCCTCCCCCGAGCGCACCTGAGACAGGCAGACAGCAGTCAGCTGGGTCCACAGACAGGTGAGAAGCACCGCCCGTGCTGGTCCAGGCTCCCTTCCCTTTGTTTCCTACCAAACCAAACACAAGCAGGGCAGTAGCCACGGGACAGGCGACAGTGAGCGGACATCCATGCTGGCATCCTTCTAGCCCCTCGGAGCAGCACGTGGACAGGTCAGGACCCACCTCTGAAGGGGACCAGAGCCCATCGGCCTGACTTCAAGTCGTTAGCCTGGGTGTGCCAACCCATCCCCATAAGGCAGCTCCTTGCAGGACCTGGATTAGACACCCTGAGGTCAGCTTCCCATCCTCTGGGGGCGTCTAGAGTAAGCTACCCATGGCTATCCACCAGAGGGGTCTTTGTGTGCGGCATGGGCCCTACAGGACCCAGCCCCGGGGCCTCTGCACTGACCATGTTGACGCCAGTGTTGGCTTGGTAAGGAGCAGGGTGTGAAATAATAAAACCTTGATCAGTTCCCAATTTCAGTCCCCTAGATAAGCTCCAGACACATTCCATAAAATGCACGTGGTGTTAGCGGCGAGAGCCGTCTCCACAGAGAATCCGGGCTAGCCAGGGACGCACGTGGGGCCCATGACACTGCCAAACATTGTCATGGAATAAAAAAGACTAGTGAGGGAATTACAAAAATAAAAATGAGAACTTTTTATGTAGAAAATATGTAATCCAGTGGGACATCTATTTTTGGAAAAAATTAAAAATTTATCCTAACCATTGAAACTTTAAGGAGCTGAAACTACTTAGAGCTACTAACAAATCAGGAAAAAGAAAATCTGAATTCCTGCTTATAAAAAGAAAATAAAAGTAATTGGATAATTTCCCATAAATACTCTGTCTACTTACAGATGTGGGTATTTCCTAAAAGGTGAAATGTAATTAACATCGTAAGTGCTAAGAAAACGGAGACAATCACTGCTTTTTGACAAGGTAAGGATGTATATTTTTAAATGCTCTGGAGTAAATATAGATATGCACATACATAATGTGTGCCGATTATTTAATGTATGTACTATATACATATATATATATATATATTATAAAATGATCTATTTTAAACCATAGATTTTTCGGTGAAAATTACAATTCTGTCCATTTAAGTTTTTCTTAAAAACAACATTTTAGGACAGTTTTCAGTTCCCAGTATCACTGAGCAGAAGGTACAGCTGATTCCCATGTGCCTTCTGTCCCCACACGTGTATAACCTCCCTCCCCCACCATCCTCACCCCCCACCAGATGGTACAGCCAATGTGATGACATGGGCACGTCATTGTCACCCAGAGTCCATAGTTGACATTAGGGTCACTGTTGGTGCCGCACATTCTGTGGGTTTGGACAGATGTCTAATGACATGTACCTGCCATCCTAGTGTCACACAGAGTCATCTCGCTACCTGGAAAACCCTCTGGGCTTCACCTGTTCATCCAGCCCCCCTCACTTAACCCCAGGGAAACCACTGGTCTTCTATTGTCCCCACAGTTGTGCCTTTTCCAGAAAGTCATAGAGTTGGAATCATACAGTGTGTGGCCTTTTCAGGTTGGCTTCTTTCGCTTAGTCATATGCATTTTCTTTTCTGTGTCTTTTCTGGCTTGACAGCTCATTTCTTTTCAGTGTTAAATAATATTCCATTGTCTGGATGGACCACAGTTTACTTATCCATCACCTACTGACGGGCACCTTGGCCATTTCCAAGTTTCAGCAATTATGAACAAAGATGCTGCTATGAACATCCATGTGCAGGTTATTTGTGGACCTTAGTTTTTAGCTCTTTGGGTAACTACCTGAGAGTGAAATTGTTGGATCTAATGTAAGAGTGTGTTTAGTTTTGTAAGGAACCACGGAACTGTCTTTCAGAGTGGCTGTCGTGTTAAGTTCTGAGGATCGAATTTCTTTGACGATGTAGAGCTGCAATTTTAAGTGTCATATTCCCTGATATATTTTTCCAAGTCCCAACACTTTCAGCTTGTTAGTTTCTCAACTGTTTGCAACTGTCATGGAGGGGTGAGAGGAGAGAGACACCACGTGAGCCACCCACGCCCAGAAAGCGGTGCCTGGTTCCCAGATCAGAACAACGGTCTTCCCTCCCACAGAGATGCTCAGTGCTGCCCCCGACCAAGGGTGCAGAGGTTTAAAGAAGTGTGTCAACAAGACATGGGTGTCCATCTATAACCCGATAATAAAAACCAGGACTAGCAGATCCTTGTTAGGCTTTTCCGAAAAGGAAAATATTATTTGCTACCCCCTAATTTAAAATGCCCACACTATTTCAAATACAGTGGAAAGAAAACACAATTATTTGTCAAAACTTAAAGAATTCAAGGAATTTCCATTTGGAGTCTCTGGTTGGTTTACTGACGCCCCAGAGAGCATAATATTTCAGATCGTAACACGTTTCGGATCCTCTTTCTAGCAGGACTGGGCTCAACAAATGTGTAAACCACAGAATACCCAGCACTGGAGCATTTTTCTTGAAAGAAAAAATAAATAAACAACTTAAACCACCTGGACACACACATTACAGAAGCTCAGGAAGGCCTGGGGGCACTGGGACTAGCCCCTCACTGGTTTGCACAAAGGTGGTGCTCTCACCCCCAAACTTACAAGCCTCAAGCATGAAGGAAATGCATCGCGTGGATCACTTCATTTGCTGAGTAAAAGATCATCTTAAAATATCAGATTTCTAAATGAGAGGGCATAGCTTGTCTCCAGATGCTCTCACTGATAAACCTAAATTGAAACTTGAGGGCAAAAAAAATCTGTCCAAGTATCTACTTAAAACAGGGAAGGAGAGATTCTAGCCCAAATATGCAACCTTTGGAAATACACTATTTTTAGATAGTCGATTTTCTTATCGCTCAGCTTCCCTGAGATTTGCTCAGCTAAAGCCAGAGCTGAAGATTAAAAAAGGAAAAAAAGCCACACTTCCCTCCGACCAGCACCACCCCTCACCTCTGACTGCACTGGTTACTTCCCTGTAGTGGCCGGTGGGCCCTGTCGTCAGGGACTCAGGGCTCCATCAGCCCCCTCGCCAGCTCTCCATGGGGAAGGCTAGAGCGGAATTATAATTTGAGATTATTTACTTTCCAAGTCAAGTTAATTAAAACTCTCAAGTCTGTGCCTATTCAAGCTAAATAATGTAATTAAAAAGACATTTAGTTTCTCACCTGTTCATTATAGCATTTACAGTAACAAATGTTTTCCCGGAAATTACAAAATGGCTTTCATTTTTCCTCTCTTGATTTTCTGCTCCCAACTTTCTGATAAATTCCCTTCAGGTGGGAGGTGAGTGAAACACGCAGCTTCCTTGGAGGTGACAGGTGCTCCGTTTTATGTGGACTGTGGCTCCAAGTGAATCAGCCATGTGACTAGAGTGGACCCGAGGTCTGCGTCCTGGTGGCGCCTTGTGCAGCGACCTCAGGCCTAACTGTCTTCATGTCCCCATTTCCCAAAAAGCAAAATCAGCCAAATAAACAAACAAAACCCACAATAAGAATTGGATCGTGGTTTATTGTCCACTTGTTCATCAGAGCACATTGACAGGGTCAGTGAGACAGTGTCTTGTGAAGACGCCTTCGGAGCAGACCCTGGTGCAGACAAGCTCGCCAACTGTGGGACAGCCAGGTGGGCCACATGACCTGCAGTGTCACGGAGAATCCGATATCTATAACCATTCAAGAACAAGGCTTGGGTATTTCTCTATATATTAAATTTAAAAACAAGTTCATATAAAGTTCATAGGAAAGGTAAATTTGTCATTTTGAACTGCAACCTTAAGTGAGAAGACAATGGGAAAAGCTGATAGCTGTGAGGTTACTGTAATGTCTTAAAGGGACAGCAATAAATTGCCAGGACGTTTTTATGGACTTTCTTAACCTCTGGCCTTTGCAGGGGGGAAATCAATAAGATATTAAGAAAATCATGAATTAATGTTTCATAGAGTGTAGACATCAGTAAGAGCTCCGTGGTTTAGATAAACGTCTAAACCAGGAACCCTGTGTCTCTGTCAGGGACAGTCTGTGTGGGAACTGTGTCCATCGTTCTGTGCTCACACCAAGGAAGTCTTCATGTATTAGGGACTATTAGAAACTGAGGATGTGCTCTGAGATATTAGAATGAACCCTCCAGAGGAAATGAAATACAAATAATCCTTTTTACGGTAAGGGAGATCACTTTTGTGGCAGTTAGGCTTTCGTAAGGATTTCCTAAATGACTCACATGATATTTAAGCAAATCTAGGCTATGGAGATTACATTTTTTGTTAATGATAGAAAATGCACATATCCCGACCTCATGTGACCTATAAGCCACGTGTCTCTATATCAGGACCAGCAGATCTCTGCTCTCTCTCACTCTCTCTCAGTTTCTCCTCATTCTCATTCTCTTTGTTTCTGTCTCTGCTTCTCCCTGTGCCCTTGTCTGTCTCTGGAGCAGAGGACAGATCAGGGTCCTTCTGCATGGCAGATGAAACACATTGACAATGTGCTGGATGTTGGGGGTGCACAGGGAGTGGGGGGTGTCTTCAGGAGTATTCAACCACTCCCTATCTCTTTCCAAAAAAAAAAAAATCTAAGTTACCAAAAAGGCTCCAAGTCAGCCTCCTACTCAGTCATTGGCTGGTCCAGTCATCCCTGGGGACATGGGCTGGGGGAGCAGTGGCCCCGGGCCTGCCATGGCTTCTTCCTGGGGGGCAGGGCTGGAGCCCGGGACCTGCGGTTTTCACCTGCAAGCCTGTGCTTGGCGGAGCCGCCCTCCCTCCAGAGGAGTCCACATGGAAATGGGCTCCGTCGTGCTCAAAGGTACAGTGCCATGTGCTCAGATCTACAGGTGGATCAGGACTCCCTGACACTGATGTAATTAAACACACGTCACTTGGTGCTAGTGGCTGACTGAGCTCTGTTTCCCAGTTTGGACCTAAGGGAGGCCACGTCCCCACTGGCCACTGATAGGCAGGTGAGTTCCCCCTGCTAGGAGCACCCAAGGTCACAGAGGGGGTAGGAAACCATGAAGATGTGGACCTGCTGGTTGTGACATGAACGTCCCGTTTTTGTACCCTGATGTGGGTCATAGTGACTGCCTGGCTCAGACCATCTGGGGTTTCCCACCAGACTTAGAGGGACACACCAAACCCACCAGGGCCCCCGCTCCCGCCCCAGCCTCTGTCAGCCCTTCCCTCCGCCTGGAACTGCCCTGTGGTTCCTTCCCCAGGACGTCCTCCCCCTTTTCTCAGCGCTTGGCCCACGCGGTCCCTTCAGGCAGCCAGATAACAACCACATCCCTGAAGTAGCCTTGCCAGTCCCAGCCCTCCCTCCATCAGCCTCACCTTTCCCCACGGTGTGCTTTAGGGGGGACCTTCTGTCAGGAGCGACTGGCATGAACGACTATGGAAACACAAACTCACGGAGTGTCACCAAGCGTGGGACGAAGGGCTCCAGTCACCTCCAGGGCGCCGGTCAAGGCCGAGATGCTGTGATTCCAGGGTGTGGGAAGGAGGCCGGATTCGCACCTGGCGCCTGGAGAGGACTCTCGGGCGATTGCCCCAATTGTCTTTCCACATTCCCCATTAAGTAAGTTTGACAAAAGCCAGAGGGCCCCTTTTTTCCTAATTTGGCTCTGTCCACACCAGGAATCATACAAAGAGCCTCCTGCCTTCTAGAAGGTGCTCAGGGCTCTTGTTCGCAATGACTGTGCTCAAGTTGTGTACGACTGTCTGGCTAAGAGCACTCTGACTCGTGTCGAAGACAACCCTGTTGTGGGTAGGAAGTCACAGCTCACGTGAACGAGGGCTTACTGCCAGCCAGACGCTGCCCTTGGAGGTCTGCGCGGCTGATCCCGTTTCATGCACGCAACCCAGGAGGAAGGTGTTCTTCTCAACCCGTGTAAATGAGAAAACTCAGGGTCAACTGAGAAGGAAATGACAGCGTGTGTGTGTGGGGAGGGCAGAAGGTGATGGGGGGCAGGAGGTGTGATGCAGACACACAGGTATGAGGCAGTTTGTCAGCTGATCACGGCCCATCCGGCCTTCCCTCCCGTGTATCACCCGCTCTCTTGGAAAGGCAGAGAGCGAGGAAGGGTCCTGGGCCGGCCACTCGCGAGGAGGAGAGGGACAGAGTTAGCTGTGACAGTGACTGAGTTCCATGATCGTATCAGCCAGCATCATCAGGTGGAGGCTAAGGCTGTCGTCTCCTGGCAGCGATCAGCAGCCCCAGACACCACACTGGCGACGTCACCTCCCTGAGAACTGATGGACTGGGCGGAGGGCAGCAGGCCATCGCGGGCATCCATTTCCAGGCTGTGCCACAAACGCCAGCCTCCGCAGGCCGCTCACTGCGTCAGCGTTCTGTCTAGGGGTAGAGGCTGCATGGGTTTCGCTGGCCAGTTTTGAGGCGCATCTGTGCTCGCCCGCACGCCGGCTTCTCTCCGGAGCTGCATCAGCCGGGCTCCTGCAGCCACCAGCCTCAGCCCCATGGCCAGGCACAGCCCCGCCACCCCAGCTGTTCTGATGTGAAGACGTTCCTTGGACTAGCATTACACTCGGATGAGGCGCAAAACGGAAGACAGTCCAGAACGTCAGATCATGAACAAAATGCTCATGAATGATGTATTTAGAGGTGGCATTGCCAGCTGACCTGCGGTGACTGCAATTGTGGGATGTGAGGGCACAGGGAATGACACTAATGTGCCCACATTGCCCACCCATGTTTACAGACAGAAGCGGTGCCACTTTGAGCTGCAAACATGAGTGGCCGCCTCCCGACAAGACGCGCCGGCAGGGCCCGGGTGAATGGCGTGCGGCGTTCAGAATCCACAGGGCACCCTGCTGTGATGTCAGGAAGATCAGGAGCAGACGCGCTCTCCGCAGGGCCCGGAGAAAGAGGACGCTGGCGTCGTGCAAGGCAGTGGCCGTGGGGACAGACCAGAGCCCGCCTTTTCCCACCGAAGCCCAGGAGGCAACTCCAGAGTCTGGCCCAGACAGCGCCAGGATCACCAAGCCTGTTCTGGAGTTGGGAGCAGTGAAGGTGGCGGGCCCGGGAGACAAGGCTCGGTGGCACCTTTCCTCTGTTGGCAGTGGCCCAGCCCATTCCTCCGTGGTCACTCTGTCCCCCAGCCTTGGGAAAAAACATGAACATTGGGACTGGATCTTCAAGGGGTCAGTGGGACAGTGGGGAGTCTCTGCTCCCCTTTGAAGGAAGTGGTCATCCTGAAAATTCAGCGTATTCTAGAAGGTGCGGGAGAGGAGTTGACACTTCTGTGTGCAGAATGGTGAGAGGCACGGTTTACGGCTTCGCCCTGCCGGACCGGCTCAGAGGACAGCCCGGCCTGCCCTGCCTGCACGCACAGCCCTGGGCTGAGGAGCCCCCGAGCGCCATGCAGTCCAAGTCTGCGGCCCTTAATGCCCAGAACGGTGACCTGGAGTGTGAGGCCCCAGAGGCGGAGCTGGGAGGGCACGTGCCCTCCGCAACGGCCCTCCTTGTCTGCCCTTCTGGCTTTGGTGGGACCGCCCAGGCAGAGGCAAGTGCTGGGTGCAGAGGGAGCACCCTGGGCTCGCTCAGAACCAGCAAAGCTTTTGGAAGCACCGCTCAGGAGCGGTGGGTCTGTGGGCCTCTTGAGTTCTTATCACCCGTCTCCCAAGAGGCACCCACGTGTCCCTCTGGGGACGTGAGGGCAGCACGAGTTTTCTCCCATTGTCCGCTGCCTTTGCCTGCCCTTCAGAAATTGAGGCTTTTGAATCTAATATCTTGGTGTTTGGGAATTCAAGTGACATAAACACATCATGTTTAGGGAAAAAAACTAAACTTTTGGATGGAGGTGGGGCCGCTGTGACACACAGGGCCTGAGCAGGGCCTGATGGGTCGGCAGAACAGGGAGACCAAGATGCTGGCATTAACTCCCCTTTGTTCCGAGTGCAGCCTCACCACCATTGCTGAAGTTACAGACCACTTACATATCCCCACCGAGGTTTTCTTCTTATTAGAAACACATGACGGGGGCCAGCCGAGTGGCGCGATGGTTAAGAACTCGCTTGGGATGCCAGAGGGCCCTGGTTCGGATCCCACATATGAGGGCCAGTGACACTGCCCTCCACAGCTAAGATGCTGAACAACAGCTCAACCTGGAGCTGGGCTGCCGTGAGTCGCCGGCGACGGTGTAGGCTGCATCCCCTGCTGCAGTGGGTTGCCGTGGGCTACCGTGTGTAGCCAGCAGCCAGCGTGAGCGGCCAGCAGCCGCTGTGAGCAGCCATCCAGAAGCCGGCGACTGATCTGCCTCACCCGGGAAGAGCGCAATGATGGTGCCAACTTGGGCCAGTGAAGCAACGTCCTCCACAGCTAGACTGAAGAACAAAAGGACAGTAACTTGTCTGTTCCCCTTCCCCCAATTCCCTAGTGCTGTTCCCATCCCCCAACTCCCCAATAAAAATCTTAAAAAAAAGAAAAGAAACACACGACGGTGTGCCGACTCGGAGCATGTGGGTGACATGGTGGCCCTGGCCCGTCTATAGACACAAGGCCACGGGATCGTGAGACCAGACTCCCCCGACTTTAAGCAGCAGCTGTGAAGGGTACCGGAGCCCCGTCATGGTGAGTATGAGCGCTTGTGACCAGTTCCCAAAGGCAGTCTCCGTGGCCCCGCAGGGCTCCTCTGAGCTCAGTGCGGTGAGAACAAGCGTGTATTTGATCTGTCCAAGGATGCCCACCCAACACTGCATTTAGTCCAGCAGCCCTGGCTGGTGGACGGGGACAGTGGGAGTCTCAGCGGTGAGAGCTTTGCCAGGTTTTGCTGAGACAGGGGGACAACAGGACACCTCATGGAGCTGTTTCTAGAAGGTGCTGGGTCTCCAAGCCTGGCCTGGCAAAGAAATCCTCATCACACAGAACCCCCCCTCCACCTTTCTCACTGCTTTCCAAGGACTTTGAGTATGTGGCTGGGTGAGGGGCTGTGGCCACAAGTCTGTGGGCGCCACTGCTGAGCTCTTAGCATGGCCATGAAGGAAACAGGGGAAATGCAAATGGCTGGAGGGTCAGGAGTTGCCATTGGAGCTCTGGGCCCCAAGCCGTCTTCTGTGTCACTGCCCACTACTTTGGGACTAAATGTGATAGCAGTGTCTTCCCTCCAGTCCATAACTGGACCCCCCTTTCTTGGGGGCCATGTGGCACTGAACAATCAGGAAGTATGCAGTGCTTGTTGGCCCCCCCCTTCAGGAGGCTGAGCTCCCGAGGAACAAGACAGTCTAAGGGGCACATTTGAAGAGAAGCGTGACCAGACTAGAAAGCGCAGAGGACGAGATGTGGTTAGATGAGAACTGTGACATGGCAAAAGTGGTGACCGTCTCATAGGGCTCAGCCCTGTGGGAACAGGTGAGTCGGAGTGTGCTGGATGGGGAGTCCCAAAGTCCTCAGGGGAGGCAGTGAGGCGCTGAGGGTGGTGGGGTGGCTCGGAGACGTGGCACAGGGGGGACCCTTCCTGTGCTTGCAGAGTGGTGAGACAGGTCCCTGCACGAGTCACAAAATGTCTCAGCCCCAGTCACCCTGTGGAAGGAGCACGCCTGCCTCCTGGGGCTGCTGGGGAGACTGGTCCACTCCGTGTGGTGGGCACTCACAGAGTGGGGGGCTCTGCCAGCTTGCTGGGAAATGCACAGCAGATGGCATAGCTGCCTTAGTTCTGCTGTGGGGAGACAGAGAGAAGTGAGTGTCGTTATTCACAGATGATGTAATCATCTATCCAGGGGGGAAAAACCCAGATTTATTAGATAGACTATTAGAACCAATAAGAGTTCAAAAAGTTTGCCAGATACCAAAATCAATAGCGTGTCTTTGAACCAGCAATGGCCATTCAGAAAATACAAATCATTCACAATAGCCACAGAAACTATAAAGTATCTGGAATTAATTTTACCGGGAACACACAATACCTCTATAAAGAAGCATTTAAAGTTCTAACGTAGGCCATCGACTCTGCTCTGAATAAATGGCGGAGATTTTCTATGCTCTTAGCTGGGACAGCTTAACATTTAAAGATGCCAATTTCCTCAGAATTAACCTATAAAATTAATGAAGTTCCAACCAACATTCCAGTTTGATATACAGTCAATTTAAAATGTAATGGAAGAATACAATTTCCTGAAGAGCTACATTAACCTTGTAAAACAAAAGACAGCAGGCTAGCCCTCCCAGATATTAAGAAATACATAGTAAAAAGTAATAGTACTAATATAAAATAATATCGAATGTCAACTATAATTAAAAGCATAGTCACGGGGACAGCAAGTATAGCATAGGGAATAGAGGCGATAATATTGTCATAACTGTACAATATCAGACGGGTCATAATAGACTTGTTGGGGTGATCACTTTGGCAGGTACATAAATGTCTAATCACTATGTTGCTTTGTATACCTGAAACCAAAAAGAAAAAGAAAAAGTGATGCAGACGGTGCAGTATTGATGTCCAGCCGGGCAAAGAGAGCGATGGAACAGAGCAGAGTGCTCAGAGGCAGACCCAGGACATACAGGAGCTAAGAGGTGATGAAGACACTGAGGTTAACAGCGAATGCAGCTGCCGTTTAGCAGACGGTGCTGGGAAAAGAAGCCCGCTGTGGGGTGGAAAATAGAGCTGGTTCGTTTCCTTACAGCATACACAATGGTGGAGTCCAGCTAGACCAGGGGTCGGCAAAGTTTTGAGATGGAAGAGCCGCCCGGGGTCAGCAAACTGCGGCTCACGAGCCTCTGAAGTAAAACTGAAAATGAAAATAAAACAAAGCTATTATAGTTTCATTCATAAAACTTTTCAAGGATATTATTCACATAATGGTGATTATGTAAAACTATATTGATGGCTCTCGAATCATTTATTTTTTAGCTGAGCCATCCTGCTACCTGTTGGCAGCTCATCTCAGGCCGGGACTCGAACTGCTGTTGCTCAGAGCTCAAACTCTTGAGCGCGCTCTTAACCAACTGAGCCACTCGGCCGGCCCTCTCAAATCATTTTTAAACTGTTGTGAGGGACATGACTGGCTCTTCCAGGGGTCGGCAAACTTTTGAGATGGAATGGACCTGCATGTGGCTCTCGAGCCACAGTTTGCCGACCCCTGAGCTAGACCAAGGACTTAAGTGTGAGGTGTGTGACTATAGTTTCCAGAAAGTCTGGGAGCTGTGTAAGGCTTTATAGCGGAGGAGGATTCCTGAAGTGTCTGCAAGCACAGACCCTCGGGGGACAAAGGGATGCTGTGGGGTGGGCAGACAGAAAGGTGGGTACGACGGGGGCAGGAGCAGGTGGTGTGTGCTGGCCAGGGGCCCAGGGGAGCAATGCCCCGCCATTCCCTAGTCACATTTCCAGGGAATCCTTAAGTCAGGCACCCAGGACGTGGGTCAACCCACATGATGAATGAAGGGGAGAAACGCTTTGCTAAAGAGCCTGTTATAAGGTCCTAAGTTCATTAGATAAAGTAACTGTGCGACGTTGGACCATGCCAGCGTTTAACGTCCATTCACATGGCTAAGAGTGGGGCTTCCCTGTAATTTGCTGGAATCATAATTGACAGAGTTTCCATTACTCTTGAACACATGAACTATAATGTGCAAAAATGACAGGCTCTTTTTTTATTCGTGGGAGTATATATATTTTTAATTGTCCTTTAGAAAGTCATTAGAAAGGGACAATTGAGTAACAATTACGCTTCCTTTTAAAGACGTAATTAAACATAACGCTTTGGCATCTGATTTCGGGTCTTTTGCGCGTTAAGCGTGGTGCTGCATGGTGCTGCGCTGTAAAGCCCTGCTCAGGCAGTGCCCCCCCCCACCCCCCCGAATGCTCTCAGTGGGCTGCAGGCCCCTGTGGGAGGCAGGACTTCAGGGCCTCTTCCGACCTTTCTCTGCAGTTTATGGAAGTGATTCAAAATCATGCATCATAAAATACATGAGTTCTCCTCCAGCATGAGGGAGACGTGAAGTCCATGAAGCCATGAGTGAATCGGAGGGTCCTCAATAAAGCGGCGAGTGAGCGGGCACTGACGCGGGTCCTCTGCGCACCGACCAGACCCCAGACTCGCCGTGGACTCCGGCGAGGACGCAGCGCTCGGTGTCTGGAAGCCGCGCGTGGGTTTGCACCCTGTCTCCACGCCTACCTGCAGTGTGACCTTGAGTAGAGAGTTCACCGCTTGTCTCCCTGTAAGGCCATCCTCAGGATGGGGTTCAATGAGGTGCGTGGACAGTGCAGGCGGCAGGTTCCTCACAGGTGGCGCGGTTGTTACTGTTGTTGCTGTTGGAAGGCAATGCTATTACGTAAGTGAGGGCCAAGGCAGTCTCCCACCATCGACCTGTGCAGACCAGAAAAACCTACGCAAAACCAACAGCCCTGGTTGGCGGGCATTCCGTAGGAGGGTGACAGGCTTTACGAGACCCATTAACAGACACGCCAACCTGGCGCATGTGAATGGCAGATGCAGACCTCCACTCGGGCCCGGGAAGCTTTCTTTGCCGCAGCCACTGCCCACGTCGGTCTGGAGGCATCCTGCTAGGACTCAGGCCGTGCAGCAGGTCTGAGGGCTACATGAGCCTCCGGTCCCCACCTGTGGTGGCTCCCGTGTGCTCCCCACCGTGCCGGCGCGTGAGTGAGGGGAGCGGGGGAGCCCCCCAGCAGGCCCGGCCGTCCGCGCCGGGTCGTCAGGCATCAGCCTTGTGTCTGCGCTCTGGGGCGTCACCGGGAGGCAGCGCCAGCGCAGCCACACGGGCGCAGGTTGGCTGTCAGGCGAGGGGCAAGCCGGCCGCCTGCTCACGGCCTCGTCTGCGCGCAGTTCTTGCTGACGGCGACACTCACTCTCGAGGCCAGGGCCACCTCCAGCCTCCCCGACGTGTGCCACCGGCAGGTCTTTATTCTCGCGCCCCCCGCCCGGACCTGGCTGCTCGGCCTTTCTCCTTCAGTGCTGGGAATGGGCTCCTCCCGAACTGTAGACTGGTGACCATTGGCTGCCGGTAAATGCTGGAGGTTAGCTGGCTAATGTTGATATTCGGTATTTCTAGATTTTAGGAATACGAGTCCTACTCCTATTGTAAATATCGGAGGTGCTGATTGCAGTGTTGTTGGCAATTCATGAAAAAGTCATTAAAGTTTAAAAAGTGCTTTTTGTGCTCTACGCCCCATATTCTCAACACGTTACACTATGTTCCCGCTGTGTCTTTCATTGGCTGTGTGGACACAGATGCCACCTGCCGTTACCTGCAAGGTAGCTCCAAAACTATGACGGCGCCAGTGGAGAATTAAGGAGAATTAAGCCTTTTTTTATTTTTTTGCAACTAACACTACTGAAGTTTTTGTGTTACCCTTGCATTCGTTAAATATACTCCTGTCCGTGTAAAAATACCCTGCATACTTATTATTCTCAAACAGTAGCTGATTATTGTTTTTGTTTGTATTTTAGCGTAGCAGTGAGAGAACCCATAATGCAGCACTGCATTTTCGTCTCTAAAACATACTGAAAATGACAAATATCAAAACCCAATGCCATTAAACATATAAATGCTGTTCTTGGTGAACTGTGTCTACTGTAGGAAAATCTAAGTTCTTTGACAAATTGAACGTGGGACTAAAAAGACAAGAGAAGTTGAGGACACCTGGTCCAGAAGTTGGCATTTCCATTTTATTGTCATTCCCCCATCTCTCCTCAAGCTGCAGAGTCACAGGGCCTGAAGAAGTGCAGCAGAAACCCCATCATCAAGGCCCTCTTCTCACCCTGAGTGCCGTCATGAATGCTGACTGTGGTGGCTTGTCACTGTGCTCAGGGGGGTGCCTGTCCTATGAGTACAGGTGCCCGTGGTCTGGACCTTCCACCAGAGAAGTGAGATGACAAGTCAGTTACTGGGGAGGTGCGCAAAGCAGCAGGACAGCCCAGAGGCAGAGTGCCCAGTGCAACTCTGCACAGGCTCAGAGCCAGCCTGCCCCGGAGAAGGGCTGCCCTGGTTGCAGTGGGAGCCTTCGCTTCAGGCCTCCAGGTTCAGAGACCCTTGTCCCTGCAGCTTATCTGGGCCAGTTCTGCCTTCGCGGGCACCGAGTGGCTGAAATGCGGTTAATAAGGCTAAGTTAGGAGATATTGGTGCTTGTTTAGCGGAGCTCTGCCGAATGAAAACCGAAGCCATGATTCTGTGCTCCAGAATCAGGGGGAATCCGAACCAGTTTCAGAGAAGCGTTTGGCAAGAAGCAAAAGCAAATGGATTCCCTGGTGTGGCTCTGGGGGCAGGGGCAGTGGTGTGTAGCTTGCGCCTACACCAGCGGCAGCCTGGGCTGCGGAGGTCTGCTCGCCCGCCCGCTCCCCAGCTCTGGGAGCAGCTAGGGTAGGAAGCGCACCATACACATTTCACAGGCAAGGGGCTGACGCACAGACAAGGGGCTGCACCGGTCAGCGGTCCTACTGGAAGTCCCAGCCAGAGCCACAGACCCCTGCCTGTCCATTCCCCCTCCACCCGGCAGTGTGTGTGAGTGTGTGAGCGAGTGTGAGAACACACGCATGTGCTATGATCAAGTCTGTAGATTTGAAATCTCGCCCAGGAAGCAGTAAGAAGAGTAGCAAGCTTGTGTCCAGGCTTTGCTGGAGTAGTTTGTGTGCAGGGTTAAGACTGGTGTTGAGCAGCGTGCTGAGACTGTAGCAGCAAAAATGGAAGTATGGGCGTCCCAACTAAACACCACTCCCCTCCATCAAAACCCATGGAAAGCAAAACAAAGAAAAAAATAATTTTTAAAAAAGAGAAATGCCATCTTCAATTAAACAGAGGAATTGCCACAACTACTCACTACAAACTAGGAAGATAATGTATGTGCCAAATGTGTGAAAATGTGCCAAATCCTCAAAAATGATATGTATGGGACAGCCATTGCCAAAAGCGATTTTAAGTACAATGAAACCTAGGGCCGTGGTTGGACCACAGAAGAGCAAGCCCAGTTCAATACCAAGTAATGTCAGGCGAGAGGAAGCCAAAGAGAGATTATGCCGACGAGCGTTTCCATCATCGCCAACGTGGCTGTCTTGCAGAGGAGTTGACTCAGGGGACACAGCAGAGAGGTCAGAAGAGGCGGCAAGGCCCGATGGCACTGTGGAGAGCTTGTGCACGCAACATCTGGATATCAAAGAGTATGCATTCCTCAGACAACATAATTACCAGATTTCTCAAGATTTTTGAGACCTCAAGTCCCATCAAAAGTGAAATATTTGTCCAAGTAATTTCCACTGGTCTCTCCCTAGGCCTTCCTAGCAGAGCTCTGGCTCCATAAAAATGAGTAATGACCACAGAGAAACCAAAGAGGACCATGGCCCAGAGATTGAGGAAATAAAGGAGGAAAGTAATGTAAGCAAAAAGTAGGCAAACAACGTATGTGGAAAACTATTCCAGGAGTTCAGACAAGTGATTCACCCTAATCTCAAAAAAGTTGCAGACATTATTAACTATCAAAAGAGAACCTCAAGAAATAAAAATATATGTTCAGAAGGGAGGTTTTACAATCATAGAATGGGGATAAAGGTGAATTTGCAAATCTGAAAATAAATTTGAGAGAAAAATAAAAACATTTACAGAAACTAAATGTTATAAACAAACAAACAAAATCTAGAATAAGTACAACTAAAAGCTGAAGTGTATGGTAAATAGGCCTCAGGAAAATATACCATATTAAATGTAGTGGATATCTGTCATTAATTTTGGCTACCCAACATGTGAACTTCTTTCTATATTTGGTGTGCATGTCATTTCATGCCAGATTGCTTGTCTAGACTCCCTTGCGAATGAGACAAAGTTATGTGACTTAGGTTCTTCCAAAAATCACCCACAAAAAGATCAGATACAGTAGAAAAAGGGATTAGTGAATTCAAAGACAGATTAGTAGAATGTATCCAATGAGAGATAGAGATAGAGGACAGAAATACACACATGGGCTATGGTCAAATCTCACATACGTACAGTTGGAGTCCATAAGAAAAGGAGAAAGAATGGGCAGAAGCAATATTTAAAGAGAAAATAAATGAGCATTTTAGAAAATTGATAAAAGGAGACATCAACCCATGGATTCTAGAAACTCAGTGAACTTAAAGCAATGAAAACAAAACAGAATTCAAAAAGACAAACACACACCTAGCCATATCACAATAAAATTCCTAGAAAAAATAAAAAAATGATAAAAAAGATATCCTAAAGGAAGTTAAAGACAAGAGAAATGTTGCACACAAAGGAGCAAAAACTAGACTGACAGCTGACTTTTAAACAGAAATTATGGGATCCAGAAAAGAATAGGTACTTGCAGAGTTGGGGGAGGGGAATCTGCCAACCTAAAATTTATTTACAATAAATTTGCACTGTAACAAGCATTACAGAATATTCCTCCTGTTAAAAAAAAATACTACATGGAAGCATGCAACTTCAGGAAGGATTGATAAACACCTGAAAAGGTAAATATGGAAGTAAACATACAGAATAATACTGTGTAAAGCAAAAAGAAATAACTATAACTTGAAGAATTTGTAATGTAGGTAGCTACGAAATATAGTGCAAAACTAGCACAAAAGGGAAGAGAGTAAATTTTGTTAAACTATATTTTTAAAATATACAGTAGGTCCTCCTGTATTACAGCAGACTTCTATAAGTAGAAAGAATACACTATAAAATAACAATGAAACATGTGGTATAACAAGTACATAAGCCAGTAACACAGTCTTTTATTATCATCATCAAGTGTTACGTACTGTCTATAACTGTATGTGCTTTCGGACGACTGGCAGTGCAGTAGGTTTGTCTCCACCAGCGTCACCATGCACACGTGAGCATCACTTGGCTATGACGTTAAGACACTTAGGACATCACCAGGGGACAGGGTTTTTTCAGCTCCCTTATAATCTTACGGAACCACTGTCATATATGCGGTCCGCAGTTGACTGAAACGTGGATATATGATGCATGCCTGTACTATTAGAAAAAAAAAGCTGTTAAAATTTTAAGAAACAGTGTTAATTCATCAAATATGAAATATTATAGAATGCCAATGGTATTTAATGGTTACTGTATTCTCCCCCTGATATCCACGTCTCAATTATTATTTACATATATTCAGATGATAGAAAATGGCAATAGATTGATGAATTGATACATGAGATAAGTTTCTTCAAAGGCAATCAGCTTGGCTTCATGAAATAGAAGTCGATAGACCAATTTGGCAAATGGATGGGCTGTTTGACAAAGCAGCCTTATTCTCATTAAAACATGCAATGATTGCAGACTGGCTTTGAAGATTTCCTTTCAAAGTTTGCTTCAGTGCCGTACAGAAAATGAGATAAAATGCCTCTTTGCTTTCTAGCATTGATGTCTCTGCTGTGTTTCAAATTTAAACTTTTTTTTTTTTACTTTGCAACAAAAATCCAAAAATCATTAAATGATGTTAGAGACAGCAGGAAGTGTGTAAGAATCATAGAACATCTTGCTGTAGTTTATATTATTTCATTATCTAAATCAGCGGGGAATGATTTCTTATATATCAAAGCTTATAATTATTTTTCAGGGATACGAGCCATGGAACGGAAGTGGGGGTGTGAGGGTGATGTCAGTAAAAGATCCAGGGTTTCTGGGGGGCGGGGGGGTGCGGTGGAGCGGAGCAATTTGCCCAAAGAGCAATTATGTAAATAAAATGTGCTTGGGGCTAGAATAATTTGACTGTCACCCACTGACAGAAATGGCCCCGGGCTCAGAGCTGGTGAGTATTCACTTAGGGAAGTAGATCCAGTGGTGGTTAAAAAAAGCTTTTAATTTATTTTCTCCTGATGATAAAGTGTAGGAAGTTGGATCGTTTCTGTATCCGAGCTTACTTATTTGCTAGAGTCTGTTCTAGAGGAAGGGTTTCGTCAGCCCCTCCTTTTCCTTATCTCCAGCCCCTAACTAGCACAGCCTTCAGTCTGAGTTCACACTCAGGTTCCTCCCATCTTAAATTAGTTGGGCCCTCAGCCACCTCTGAGGCCTCCCAGGCACACAGCAGGGTCTGAGCAGAGGGGGGTGTAGATGGGGCAAGACCAACTCTGAGACAAAGGTGGGCTTTCAGGACCCCGGAGCAAGTGCTCCTTTGGGTTACCCCCCATCAGGGATGTGCGGACAAGAGAAGGGCCAGCTGGAAGTCACCTTCCTGACCCTCCGCGTGTACTCTTGTGTGCAGAGCACTGGTCGTGGTGAGGAAGAGGCAGGATTTCAATGCACTCATCACAGTCACTCTTCAGTCCTCTGTTGCTGGGCTGGGCCCGGGGTATGGGAGGTGAGCCCGTGGGCGGCTCTCCAGAAGTTTCCAGTCTAGAGCAGGAGGCTGGCAATTCCAGCACAGGACCCTAAGAGCGAGAGGGGCGACCAGGTCCTCCAGATGGCTGAAAAAGGCTGGGGGTGACATCGGATACCACGTGCAGGGGTGCAGGGTACTCCACCCAAGGCAGGACCCAAAGACGGAGGTGGGAGGACACAGGAGGGGCACCCTGTCCTCTGTCCTCTGTCCCCTGTCCCCAGCCCTGCACCCTGAGGCCCTGTCCAGAGGAGGGCAGACACCTGCAGGTTCCCCTTTCCCAGGGCCAGTCTCTCCAGAGAAGCACGCTGCTGCTGTAGAGAGCTCGTTAATTAAGACTGATGGGAGGAAAGTGAGAGAGGAAAGCACTAATTAGGGAATGTCTCAGGAAGTGATTTCTTGATTTCTGAGTGCAGGGAACAAAGTAAAGTAACCCGTTCCGGTCTCCCCACGGAGATCCTTGGGCCACTTACCGTGTAGTGACCCGGTCACTGAGGATGGGCCCTGGTTCACGAGCCCGCACGCACACGGGGAGGGTATGGGCGGTTTGGGTACCTCGGGAGTTAAAGCATGTCGCCGATCACTGAGAGTTAGCTCAGGCCAGACTGCGGCGCCATGGCGTTTGTGTCCTCAGAGTTCTGGTTCTCCCGTGTATGCCGTGTGTGTGTGTGTGTGTGTGTGTGTGTGTGTGTGCGCGCGCGCGCACACTGTGTATAAGGGTATGTTGTGTATCTTCCTTCAGCGTTTGTCCTGGTAGCCTCCACAGTACAGCAGAAACGATGGAGAATGTAAACCCTGGCTACGACTGACCCATTCAGTTTGAAACTAGACATAAGGAGAGAACGGAGATCACAGCGCACTTATGTTTATTTCGGCAAAAAAGAAATAAATGCCGTTTTTAGGTAGAAAACTTGATTAGTGGCCAAGGACATGAGTTCTGGAATAGATCCTTTGGCTTTGAACCCAGCCACGTGACAGAAGCCTCTAGAGCAGCGGTTCTCAACCTTCCTAATGCCGCGACCCCTTAATACAGTTCCTCATGTTGTGGTGACCCCCAACCATAAAATTATTTTCGTTGCTACTCTATAACTGTAATTTTGCTACTGTTAATGAATTGTAATGTAAATATCTTTTTGTTTTCCGATAGTCTTAGGCGACCCCTGTGAAAGGGTCGTTCAACCCCCAAAGGGGTGGCTACCCACAGCTTGAGAACCGCTGCTCTAGAGCGTCAGGCCTCAGCCTCCTCTTCTGTAAAACATTATGCTGGGAGTCTGCAGAGCATGTGATCCTCGGGCACTGTTGTTGTTCAGGTTGTCCCCTGTAAGAAGAGCCATGCAAGGGACAAGCGCGTCAGGCAGTGAGGACGCAAGTCCCACGAGGAAGAAACAGGAGGCTGGGGAGGCGGGGGACGGGGAAGAGGGCGGCCTCCGCGGTGCCATCACCCCAGCCCCACAGGACCCAGCGGCTTCTGTTTCTTTGGCCGCGGGCGCGCGGGCGGCTTCGCCCAGGGCAGTGCTGCACCGAAGGGCGGGCCTGGCAGCTTCCAGCAAGTCACAGCTCTTTGCCGATGGTCATTCCTGCTTTCCCTGGACCCCGTTTCTTTCACACCAGCGTAATTTATCTGGACTGGGGATCACAGATTTGGCCTAACTTTCTCAGTTATCCTCAACATTAAAGAGACTGTGTTCCCCTTTTTGTGGAATCATGTTTCTTATCCCCCCCCCCTTTTTTCTTTCTTTTGGAGAACCTTGGAGCCTTTGTACTATATATTCCTGTCTCCCCAAATTTCTGGGAAGGTGATGAAGAAACATGCCCTGGAAGAGTCACTTTCCTCTGCCCTGGAATCGAACCATTTCCAGGTGGGAGGCGCTTAACAGAGCGCGGGACCCACTGACCCACTGAGGCTGCAGTGAGGTTGCGGGCAGGCCGGGACGCAGTTCACCGAGCAGGACCGTGTCCAGTGCGCGCTCTCCCCTCGCGGGGAAAGTTCCGTGTGACCCGCCATGGCACATCAGTCGGGCCCTGGCCGCACACCCCCATGGGTCACAGACTCTCCGCGGCCGCCCCTCCCGGGCCAGGAGACCCCCACCCACGCCCTGCGGACGGAGACGGACCGAGCGGGCGGAAGGCTGACGGGCTGTTGGCATCACGGGGCGCCGGCCCCGCGCTGAGCCGTGCTCGGCATTTACCGCATCTCCCCGCCTGCGTGGGGCCGCGTGGACGGCTGTGGGTGACCCTGTACATTAGACGGGGTGACCGGCCACGGAGCGCTAATGTCCAGCCCGGAGCGCACGG
>NW_017731543.1:2440049-2451090 GCF_001890085.2 Hipposideros armiger | reverse complement strand
CGGGGGCTGGGGGAGAGCGTCGGGAGCGTAAGGTGGGCGCCGTTGGGCTGTTCGCCGCATCGTTTTAAACACCTCCTGTGTGGGTCCGTAAGTCATCAGAACACTGCCTGGAGTATCCCACGGACGTGACTCAAGGGGCGCACAGGGACACGCGTGCACACACAGTGTGAGTCCTTGCTGAGAAACTGATCTGGGCCATTCCTGCCCTGCAATCCAGGCCTCTGTATTGGGTGATCCCCCCACCCAACCTCTGCTCCCAGTTTGAAATGCCACCACAGAAAATAACTCCACCATTATCACCATCACACCGGCTTTGTCATTTATGGGTTGAAGGGTGGGGAGGCGAGGCTGGACTCAGATCTGGAGGCTGGAAGTCCAAGATCAAGGTGTCCGCAGGGTTGTTTCTTCTGAGGCCTCTGTCCTTGGCTTGTAGATGGACATCTTCTCCCTGTGTCCTCATGTGGTCATCCTTCTGTGTGTCTGTGCCCTAATCTCTTCTCATGCGGACACCAGTCATGTTGGATTAGGACACAGCCATATGACATCATTTTAATTTAATCACCTCTTTAAAGACCTTATCTTCAAATACCATCACATTCTAGGGTACTGGGGGTTAGGACTTCAACATAGGAATTTGGGGGGACACAATGCAGTCCATAATGGAGTCTTGTATACACTTGTGACTATGAGATCATGTTTTTTTGAGAAGGTAGCGGGCCAGAGGACTGAGTGTCTGACCACTGGGTAGGCATTAATGTTTGCATGAATTTACAAAATATATTTTGTTGCAATAATTGTTGTTACACAGTATTTGACCAGTATCTGGTGAGATTTCCTGGCTATTTCGAGTTTATTTTATTTTTTAATGATGTGGTCACAACAGTCTAATCCTCTCAAACTGCCCTTATGTGGCCCTTTTTGAATTGTTTTCATGTTAAGTCGTGAGCACGAAAGTTTAATGAAACGTTGTTGGTATTTGCTGAAGGGAGGGGCCCCGTTGGCGTGTTTCTGACCCTCTGAGCCTTCTCGTCCCCCGTCCCCTCACCTCTTTCAGCAAATATTTTCCCTCCTCTTACTCAAGTGGAGGGTTTGCACGCAGATTTTCTCTCTTCTGCTTATGTTAACTTCTCTTTCCAGCTTCGTCTTCAGCGCGGTGGCACTAACTCATAAAATTAATTCCCTTTTCGTGGGATTGTCAGAAATGAGGATTGTTCTGACCCCTGGTTGAACTCATCAGCTGAAATGAGGTTGCTCAGTGGGCCGGAGAAGACAAAGGTTGGTTCCAAGGGATTAATCAGCCCGTCGGCCCCGGGAAGAGGCTGGCGCCCGGCCCCCATCACGCTGACCCTGAACGGCTCGGATCCCGCGCGAATGAAAGCCATCACTCCCGGCTGGGGAGATACTAAATTATAGGCTTTTAAATTTAATTTTCAGTTTACTTGTGTTTTCGATTAGCGTGCCATGTCTCATAAAGACAGTAGTACCTTTACGTAGTAAACACCTCCATCTCGTCGCCCGAGCTGCCCTGTAATCAAAGGCAGGTTCCAGCTAAGATCTCTTAGCAAATGTAACGTGGGGTGGGGTATTTTGCCTGTGACACCAGAAGCAACAATAGCAAATTATTTCCTTCACGCCAAAATCAATAACAGGCCTGGGAGTAAAACGTCGCCCTGGGCCTGGGGCCACAGCATCTCCCAACAGGCTTCTGAAACTGCCTTCCCGTTGCCGGGGCTCTGGGGATGGCTGATCACTTCCTGCTCCCGCCTGAGTTGTGGGGCGTCTTCGGACAGCACTGCCCGACCCCATCTCCAAGGGGCTTCAGCTGTGATCGCACAGAATGAGAAGTCTCTATGTTCTCCAGGGGGAACATTGGAACTGCCACTTCTCTGGGAATTCTGAGGGCAGGTGACCCCGCTCCTTGTATCACCCTTGATGGATGGCAGGTGTAAGTTCACACTAGACCAGCACCGACCACTCTCCGAAGAAAAGCTGGCCACACAGACGCATTCCCGCACCCGCTCTCCCTGGTCCGATTACTCCCCACCCACTGGCCCTCACCCAGCCTCGTCCTCTGGCCCCTTTTTCTGCCCCTGAGGTTTGTCTGGCTCTCCTGGCCTCTAGTAGGAGCCGCTCTGACCCTAAGCTTGTGGCATTTTGTGATAGTTTAGTAGCTACTTCTTAAACACGCAGCCATGCGTGTAGGTCACCAGTCCTACTTAGCTTCAGGTTAGATCCCCCGTAGGCACAACACCCGCCCGGCTGCGTAAGAGAGGTCTTTATCCAACAAACGAGGAATAGCTTCACAAACCATTTTCTACCTCAGACGGATGTTTGGAGTTGAATTGTGTCTGCTCTCCACATTTCTGTGATAAAGTCCCGACCACCAGCACTTCAGAATGTGACTGTATTTGGAGATGAAGTCTTTAAAAAGGCATTTAAGGTAAAGTGAAGCCACTAGAGTGGGCCCTGACCCAACAGGACTGGTGTCCTAGAAGAAGAGGAGATTAGGACACAGGCACGCACAGAGGGGTGACCACCTGAGGACACAGGGAGATGGCCAGGTACATGCCAAGGAGAGAGCCCTCAGGAGAGCGCCTGCCTGCCGACACCTGGATCTCAGACTTCCATCCAGGGAGGACTCCCAGCCGCCTGGTCTGTGGTAGTTGGCAATGGTGGCTTGAATAACTCATGCAAAGGACAGCTGCCTGCTGGGTTCTGGCTAAGGGATGCGGCAAGGGTGGCGCTGGGCCTCCGAGGGAGCAGCAGAGGGATTCACCTGGGGTCGGAGGGGTGGGAGGGCGTGTCACCCCCGGATGCCACACAAATACCACAGCTGGGCGAAAACAACAGACATTTATCTCTCATGGATCTGGAGGCCGGAGGTAGGAGCTAAGGTGCCAGGTTGGTCAGGTTCCCTTGAGGGTGTCTCCCTGGTTATGCGGACCTATGGCCTTTCCACAGTGTGTGTGTCCAGTCTCTTCCTCTTCTTCTAAGGACCCGAATCCCATGGTCCCACCCTCGTGACCTCATCAAAACCTAGTCATCTTCCAAAGGCCCCCTCCTAACAATCACATTGGGGCTTAGGGCTTCTATACGTCAAGTTGGGGAGCACTCAGGCATTCAGTCCTTAGAGGAAGAGCCTGTCTGCACGACGGCAAGAAATGCTGTCCTGCTTCCTGGTCTGGACCCAGCATGCCTAGAGGCTGGCCAAGAAGAAGACAGGTGGGGAGATGGGAGGAAACATAAGTGCGTTTATCTGTTGCTAACACGTGTTATGCATACATCTATTTATTGAACCTGATAAGGATTAAGCAGCCCACTAGGTACTGAACTCAGGTGAGCCTCTGGAACTTGGTAGCTTCTAGTAGGCATTTTATTTTATAATGGACAACGAGGGCTCTTGGCGAAACAGCCACCTGTTGACCCAGCTGTGGCCTCGATTCAAATGTAAACAGAGGGGTCATCATGGTTTTGCAGCTTTTCTCTCCAGCTCGAGGATTTCAGTGATAACTTTACACGTGATGCTGGAGACATCCTCATGAGGTGGTGCCCTAGCCACAACCGAGCGACACGTTTGAAAGGCAGGTTCTTTGCCAGGAGCCAGAAGGTGACGGCAACAGTGCCTGAACAAGACAGGTACAAATTTGAGGTCGATGGACTGCCGTCTCCCCACCCCCTAAATGACTGCACAGAACACACACCGTTACTGCGTTCTCCAGGCAGATAAGTGTGAGGGCAGAGCAGCGGGGTGAGCACTGTGGCACGAGAGGCCAGCCTGGTGCCGACCAATGTTCTTTGCCTCCAAGGGACTCAAGAGATTGTTTGCTTTTTCCTTCAAACATCAGCAGAGTTGGTTCTGCCATTTTACATTTTCTCTGCTTTTCTTACTTGTTGCAAAGTCTTCTAAGTTTGTGTGTGTTAGGCAGGTCCATAGGGGAGGCCCCTTGCATTTGAGTGGCAAACAGGCTGATGAGACCTGGGCACACTGTGAGGCCCATCTGTATCTGGGGGACTTCACAGACACCTCCTCAGAAAAGGAGCAGGTTTCTACTCTCAGGTGGAAGAAAGACATGAAAACAAAGAGTCTGGTACAATGGGAGACAAAGAACCCGTCCCTGTCACGTTTATATGCCACCCTGAGGTCGGGGTGGGGGTGGGGGATAGATGGATGGGTGAATGGCTGGATGGACGAGAGATGATAATGCTGGATAGATGGATGGATGGCTGATGGATGGAGGATGGTGGATGGATGGTGAATGGAGGATGATGGATGGAGGGTGGATGGTGGATGGTGGATGGTGGATGGAGGATGATGGATGGTGGATGGTGGATGGATGATGGATGGTTGGTGGATGGTTGGTGGATGGATAATGGATGGTGGGTGGATGGTGGATAGTGGATGGAGGGTGGATGGTGGATGGAGGATGTATGGAGGATGGTGGGTGGTGGATGGTGGATGGATGATGGATGGTTGGTGGATGGTTGGTGGATGGAAAATGGATGGTGGATGGATGGTGGATGGTGGATGGATGGAGGATGGATGGAGGATGGTGGATGGAGGGTGGAGAATGGAAAGTAGTGTTGG
The DNA here is from genome assembly GCF_001890085.2 of Hipposideros armiger. NCBI lineage: Eukaryota > Metazoa > Chordata > Mammalia > Chiroptera > Hipposideridae > Hipposideros > Hipposideros armiger. The sequence continues at coordinate 2,446,505 of NW_017731543.1, read as the reverse complement.
ATGGATAGAAGATCAAGAAACAGATGCATGAATAAGTGGGTTCTAGGTGTTTATTGCTGAAAAACAAGCCCCCTCATAACTCAGAGCATGCAACAGCTATTTTGTGATGCTCATGGATTTTTGGGTCATGAATTTGGGCTGAGCAGAGGGCAGCTCTTGGCTGCCTCATGTCTCGGGCTGTAAGTGGGACGAGACAATTGATAGGGCTAGATTGACCTATGCTCACATATCGGGGTCTCGGCTGGGCTGACAGCTAGGCCATCTCCTCTGGCCCCTGTGGTACCCCAACAGTGGGCAGGGAAGCAGGATACTGCTGATGCAGGCAACAAGGGTGAGTTACGTAGAGAATTTTAAATAACTATAAAACCAAATAAAAACTGGTCCTCTTTCATCATCATCATGTACCAATTCTAAACAATATCAGTACAAAACCCTCCCTAAAAACATCTTGTGATGTGTTGTGAATAACTTGTGCATTGCTGTTGACATTTCATAAACATATGTGTGAGCTTTTGAGTTTGTCTGATTCTGCTGGAATCTCTAGCCTGGGGACATTCCTGACTTGGGCACATGGGCAGTTTCACCTCCCAGACCTGGGGGAGGCCAGGAAGGGTGCTGCTGCCCTACGGGCCGAGAGCCGCTGGGGACAGGGTTGGCGGTGGGTGCAGCCAGATGGCTCATGTCAGTTTCTGTGTCATTTGGAACAATCGGTTCCCTCCAGTGTCTAAAGGTTTTAGCTTCTATTAGCCAATCAACTCTTGTGTTTATATTTTTACTAAGGTTGACACATACTAGCTCACTTTCCCCCAAATTATCAACTCGTGACTATAGTTGTTTTATATCAGCCAGAGTATTAGAGATGCTAATGTAACTTTGAATTCTATGTACTACACTGTATAATTCAACATGCAAGACCTCTTGAAATTCACTATATTAGTATTGTGCTGGTTTTCAAAAATGACCATTTAAATTTCTGGAATTATATTTTTATTCATGTTTTATTAGTTGCATCCTTAAGAAGAAAAGTCATAAAAATGTTCAACTTACTTTTACAAGGTACTTACAGGGTATTGGTTATTGTTTAGGGACCTTTTTATTTTTTATCATCGTAAATGCAATGCAACCTGTGTTCTCCGCAGCTAAATGGGGGATTGAACCAAGTGCCCTGGTTTCGCCTCCGTCTCCCGTTTTGGGCCCATTTCACTGTCCCCACGGTAGCCTGCTGAGGCAAAACGATTTCTGTCCCCAGAGCGAGCATCACTTTATCCTGCTTATTGTTTAATTTAAGAGAAAAAAAATTGTCATAGGAAGAAAGTCAGTGCTTTCATTTGGGCAACACGTTGCTTTGATGGGTTCTTCTCCTCATTCTGCCAGAACTCACCTTACCAGGTATGCCCACCGCTGGGCACGCTTCTTGTCTGGAAATGAATTCCGTGTGTCCATTCATTCACAATGTCACAATGTTGGCTTCAGAAGCAAGTCTGTCATTTCAGAACTTCAACCCCTTTCTGCTCACCGCGGAACTTCGTGACATCACAGACCCGGGCTCGCACTCCCGTTCAAAGTGGAAATTCCACAATTAAAAATGAATGAACCGTTTGCTATGTATTGGGTGTTTAGATTGAAAGATTTATTACACCGAGCAGAGGGATGAGGCTGTGGTTAAGCAGATTCAAAGTCTGAAACTGGCAAAGCCTTCGAGGAATAAATTTGTCATTTCACTATGAATGCAACATTTCTTCACAGCCTTGGTTTACGCTACACACAGAATGTGAGTCAAATGGTCATGGGATAGAGGCGCATCTCCCAAAGTAACTCGTAGACAAGGGCACACGATCCCAGATGTGATGGAAGGGCTCCTTTGTCAAAAAATGTTGTACTGGCTTTTCTGGAAAATATTAAATAGCACTTCTTCCATGTCATTTTCATAACTCATAATGTGGGCATTTCTTTTTAAATCATAATTGTCAGCTTCGTAAGTCTGATTTGCATTGCAAATGAGGAATATTAATTAAATAGTAAGTGTGTGTTTGAAAATGATGCCGCTCATGGTTTTAAGGGTCACAGGTTCTAAGCTGCATTTGGAGACCCATTCTGAACTGTGAAGACACTAGGATAAATGCTTATTTACAACACATTTTTATTTCTCTGTTTAATTCAGATAAGGATATGTTAGAACAAATTTAAACTCAGGACTGTGAGTTTATTTATTATGATTTATTATTCTCATTTATTATTAGTAGGGGGCTAGTAAATATCTTCCTTTAGATCATTAAATAAGAGAAATCTTTTTTTTTAAGATTTCATCTTAATTGGTTTCCAGTCTCCTCTATTTCAGAACAGCCTCAGATATTAGCTAAAAAGGAGAGTATTCTAACGATTGAAACTATGACCTTAACCTGCAGCTTTAACAGAATATGTGATGCAGGTGGGCTGACATCAGAAGACCAAAACACCAGGCACTGGCTCAGGTTTTCATGATCAAGTGCATCCAAAAGTTTCATCTGCAGAGAGTTTGGGGAATGTGAGCTGTACTGAAATAGAAATAAATTCATGCACGAGGAAATGTTATGAGCTTGTTTTAGGGATTTAAGTAACAACTTACCTGCATGCTGGTAAGTAAACGGGTCTTACACTCCGTCTGCTAAGAAAAAAAGTGACCACATCAAGGGCAAGCATGACGCCCTGTTGGTGGTACCACTCAGGCCAGCACCTGTGGGAGAACCTGGGCCGTAAGTAGGGAACAGGTGTCCTTGGGTCCTGGCCATAACAGGTGTGTGGCAAGGGTGAGCTGGAGAGTTGGCACACTGCAGCTTTGGGGGGAAGTCCCACCACATCCCAAGGAGGGAGGGCCCTTTGGCTGCTGAGATCTCAGAGCCTTGAATCTAACCTTGGATCTGGGCAGGAGATGCTATGGGGTGTATTCCAAGTCACAGTAATACTTCTGTGCCACCGATGGCTCTCAGTGGCTGTGGTGCTCAGGTGACTGTGGACTCTAAACCCTCACCATGGAGTTGGTGGCCCTGGGCAAGGGGGCCTTCAGGACCCTGTCCCCCTGGTGGACTGTCTGCTGAGGCAGCCTCATGACACCAACGCTTCCTGATGCGCATGTGTTTGCCAGGACAGCATCTGCACAGGTGACGTGGGGGACAGTGGCTGGGGCCCACCAGGAGTCTGCATGACTCCAGCACCCACCCTGTTCATCTGATGATGGACTGACGGCTTCCTAAGGTGGCAGAGAACCATCCAGGGACTCAAGACATACACTGGTGTATCGGTTTCTGTTCATTGGCACTCTGTCATAGATCACATGGAGTTTAATGCAGGTCCATCATCAATACTCAGAAAATCCGCCCAAATACACAGGACCATGAAAGCTGGAGCAATACATGAGTGAAAGCAGGTGTTCCCAATAAGCTGTCAATTTATCTCACGACTCACTTCTCTAAAACACTTTGTATTTGGGCCCTTCAGTTTCCCCGCCTTGTCTAGAGCCTTATTATTTATTATCAGATGCAGCATTTCTCTTCTCACTTATTTTCAAAATTTTATAGGACCCGGGGTATAGAAGGATCCCAAACTGTGTCCTGCCCGGTGTTGCCCAAAATGACACCTGGGACCTCTGGCCCACATGATGGCCCATGAGAGCCTCCTGCCGGTCAGATACACCTGACAGACAAATAATATGTCACATAGTGTTGGCACATACTCTACATATTACAGAGAGATCCATTTCTGTATGTACAGGCATAGAAATATATATTATATATATAATTTACTATTGTACTAGGTAGTGTACTCCAAAAACTAAACAGCCTCCCAGGGCAAAGTCTCTGTCTGCTCTGCTCCGTCCACCCAGCAGATATCGGTGTCTTCTATCATTTTCCAGAGACGTTTTCCCACAAACCATAAGCAAAGACACATATTTCCCTGCCCCTTTTACTGCTGCAAGCAGGGCTCACTCAGCACCGCTTTCTGCACCTTGTTCCTTTTACTCGCCACCGAGTCTTAGGCCTCTTTCCATCGTGACACAGAAAAAGCGTTTTTTTCTATTTGTACAGCTGCATAGTATCCCTCTATATGGCATTAATTAAATGTGGTTCTTTTAACTCAGTGTTGATGGACACTTGGGCCATTATCGTCTAATCTTATTAATGTTGGGAACAATGTTGTTAGAAAGAAATAACATTTTTAAGTTCTAGAAACAAAAACTACATTTAAATACATGAAGACAAGCAATGCATATGTCATTTTCTGTGGGCATCATTTTTTTTATGCTAATGGTAGTGGTTTCAGTTGGAAACAGATACATTTGTAATTTTGATGAATGTTGCCAAGCTGGTGACAAGAGTTTGTGCCAATGTCCCCCTTGCACCAACTGTGTTTGAGAGCTCACGCCGTCCCCTGCAGAGTGTGGCCCCTGCCTGTCAGAGCTTTCACAAGGGAAAGGGTGTCAGGGCTTGCCCTGCCATTTGTCCTCCGCGACGGAGGGGCAGGGTCGTGTCTCGTGTGCAGGAGACATCTGTGCTGACTCGTCTGTGACGTCGCCCAGGCACCTCTGGTCTGTCCGTCCTCTCCATGTGGATATTGGGACTTCTTTGCTTAATAAGAAAATGAGCTGTTAGGCATCAATCTGACCTGAAAACACTTTTTATTTTGCTTATGATACCTTTTTCATGGAGAAGATTTTATGTTTCTGTACTCACGTGTATCCATCTTCCTTCTTGGCTTTTGTATTTGCGTCACAACAAGAAAGGATTGTTCCATCTTGTTTTTCTCTTCTATTATTTTCATAATTATTGATAATACATCTTTCATCCGCTTAGATGTGCACGTTTTTCCGTGGCGAGGTTCGAGGGCAGCTCCTGTTTCGTTCCAGAAGGCCGGCTGCAGGCAGCTGCGGGGACTGTCCCCCAGTTCCTCACGGACGCAGCTGCCGTCTGCGGTCCCCGATGCTGGACGGTCCAGTCTGTCTGTGGGTTCTCTGCTTCCATCCCAGCGCCAGGCTGTTTTGACTTTTGAAGCTTTATCATGTGTTTTAGTATCTGGTAGGTCTAGTTCTCCTCACTGCTTTTGTGTTTTGGGCTTTCCCATAGCATTCTTCTTATTCCATGTACCTCGAAAAGTCACACTGCCTACTCTGGGGGTGACAGGTTTTTCTGTGCATTTAGGGGTCATCACTTCTTTTCTTTCCTCCCATGGCCCCGAGTTACAGATTGTGCGCCTTGTGGGAACCCAGGGACACTGAGCAGATACAGGCCTGAGCTGGGGGATGGGCAGCCTGCAGCTCCCAGGGTGTTCTCCCATGAGCTTGGGCTCAGGCCCTTCACAGGGGAAAGCAGGTGCCCAGGGCCCTGACCCAGGCCTGTGGCAGAAAGGGGAGCCCTCCAGGTGGCCTGTCCCCAAAGCTCACTGTCCCCTCAGCGCCCCCGAGGCTTTCCAGCTTCACACACAGCCCCACCCATTGTGAGGGCACACATGTGGGCACACACACACACACACACACACACTCCAAGTATCACACATACCATACACTCCACATACCCTACACACACATTCCACTCACACCACTCACCCGCACAACACACACTGCACACGTACAAAACTGAATAATAAAATCAAAATTATGTAGCGCTTCTGTGTGCTGGGCGTGGTGACCTCTGATGGTTCCTATTTTGTTCTGCTCAATCCCTTCCTACTTATTCTGTCACATCAAAGAAGCCATCCTGGACCCTCACTCAGTTTCTGAGGTGCCCTGTGAAGGGTAGTGGCGCCCACCGGGACACAGCTCCCTGTCACCTATCATTGTGACCCCATCTCCCATCCCGCGGTCCCCCTGCTGACCAAGGCTCTCTTGCTGGGCTGGTTCAATCCTGGGTTGGTTTCTAGAAGGTGAGCAGGTCCTCGCACATCAGTGCATAGAGGAGGCACAGGCTGCCTGGGGAACAAACCTCCTCTTCTGAAGCCGGGCACCTGGAAGCTCACGCAGTTTGGGAAGGTCAGGCTTGGTGTTCGGAAGACGGTTCAGCAACAGAATCAAACAGGAGCCTGATGTCCAGGGACGTCTGGGGAGGCCTGTCTGCGATGCCTCCGAGCAGCGGCACCTGCCTTGGGAACCCAGCCCCGCCCTTCCCTTTGGGGCTTTTCATCAGATCCTGTGCAGGAGCGCGCGGCCCGTCCTCCCCTGCTTTCTGCCTCTGCTGTCCCACCACGTGTACACCAGCCGCCAATTCCTGTGGATTTTTCCTCCGCTGGACCTCTCGAATCTCTCCCCTCCCCAATCACGATTGCTATGACCCTAGCCACTCCCTTCCTTAAAGTTACAATTGAAAATTATAATGTCTCTCAACCCATCTTTCACGTCCTGGCCCAACAAGGTCTCTAACATGTACTTCTGCTCATAAAGCCCCCACAGCTGTCTCAGGTTCCTGTAAAGGCTGACCCAGGATGAGTCCT
>NW_017731543.1:2428575-2432459 GCF_001890085.2 Hipposideros armiger | reverse complement strand
GTTATATATATCTTTTACATTTGTAATTTTCAAAATTATATTTTTATTTATTTTAATTTTTAGAGATTCCATTTCTCTGAAATCTGTTTTCTTGTATGTATTTATCATGGTTACTCTAAAGTCTTCAGCTATGAACTCTAGTGCCTGAATCACCTGTGGGTAGACCCATAGTCTGCCTTTCTTCTTGGTTTTTAGTCATTTTGTACTGTTTCATGCCACACCTCATAATTTTTTATTAAACACCCAACATAGAGTATGAAAAGTTGTGGAAGCTTCAGGTAACTTGTATCCTTCCAGAGAGAATTTCATTGCTTTTCTGACAGATATCCGTGACCCAGTCATCTCAGTTCCAGGTTCTCTCTACTTCTGATGTGCCTTTACTCCCCGGGTAAATCCCACCAGGGGTCCCCACAATCTTGGTTGTTTTTAACTGGGTCCCCTCCTCCTTCTTGACCCCAAAACTCTAATTTTCATCTCTGTGAGTTACAGAAACTTCTGGTTAACACTTTTTGTTCCTTAGCAGCTATACCTGCGAGACATTGTAGTTTCTCATTCGGCAAATGCACACCTTCGGAATCTTCCAATGTTTTGAGGGAAAACCGTATGGTAACTGCCACGCTTGCCTTTCTGCACTACCCTTTCTCTTGCTTCCTGGCTGCCTCAGTAACTCTGAATTCCAGGTGTTTTTCCCACAACCCTCAGACACTGCTGCAAACCGCAGGCTGATGCCTTCTGCTTGGCCTCTTGGGCTCACCCCATGTGGCAAACACACCCTAGGCTGACTGCCTGTGAGTCACGTCCTTGTGTACTATCTTCCAACTGATGGTGCGTGAACCTGTGGATTGCTCCTAAGCAGATTAGGACAAGGCTGATGGAAGGTGACTGTCCTAGCAGAGTAGAGAGAAAGGGGTTCTCTTTGTAGGCTCAGGGAGCTGAGGGAAGCCTTCAGCTCAGAACCAGAAAACAGCCTCAAGGAAGTGAAGTCTGCCAGCAGCTTCAATGAACTTTGAAGCGGATTCTCCCCCAGCCCAGCTTCAAGGTGACAAAGCAGCTTGCGGACACCTGGTCTGCCACCTGTGATGTCTGAGCAGAGGACTCGGCTAAGTTGTGCCTGGGGCCCTGACCTCTGAAGCTGTGGGATAATAAATGTGTGTTGTTTTAGGTGCTAAGTGTCTGGTGATTCATTATCTAGTGGTAGAAAACCAGAATACACCACAAACTGGCCAACATCCAAAGGAAAATGAAGCAGGCATTCAGGGTGCACAGCGATGCATTCTTTTTTTTCCAGGTTATTGGCCTTCTAAGTCCTGGCTTAGGTGGATATTTGCTCTTTACTTCAAGCTTCTTTCTTTCTTTCTTTCTTTCTTTCTTTCTTTCTTTCTTTCTTCCTTTCTTGCTAGATATAAGATTAATATACAAAAAATTAACTTTTGTTTTATATATATAAATTATATACATATATATCAACCAAGAAATATAAAAATTATTAAATATACAAGAGTAAATCTACAAAATATGTGCACTGGGACCTACAGAGCATAATGAAGACCTGAATAAACAATGAGTGTGCTATGTTTATGATTGGGAGATTCATTATAGAATTCATATGCAAATTCAAAGGTCCAAAAACAGAGACACCGGTCTCCAAGAATAATAACAAGAGAGGAAGCACTCAACCAGACAGCAAGACTCATTTTAAAGTGACCATAGTTACATTGTGGAGCAGACGGACAGGACACAGACCTGAAGTCAGCACCGGGCCTGTGATTTGTGACACAGAAGAGCTGCAGCACACTGAGAGGATGACTCTGGTCTTGTAACACACGGTGTCAGAAGAAAACATTGCAATTTGAACCACACTTCACAGCATGAACGAAAATATATGACAGTTGGATGGCTGATTAAATGTGAGAGATGAATGACTAAACTTTTGGAAGACATGATTAGAGAATACCGCATGCTTCCATGGTGCAAAGACTTCTTAAGTAGGAGACAAAACGCACAAAGCAAAAGGGAAAGAGTGATAAGTTTGCTTTATTAAAATCAAGAATTTTCGTTCATCAAAATCACTGTTAAGNCTTTGTACTTATTTAATGAGTGTAAGAAGTCACTTTGCCCCAAACTGGGTGATCTTACCTTGGTTCTTGGAGAGAACAGAGCTGCTCTGTGCTTCTGTGTTTGAAAGTTGTATCACGGATCCTTGCAGGCTTCCACCATCTCAACGCGTTCTCACGAGGCTTCTGTTCCAGGTGGTCCTGGCTTTCTGAATCTTTCCCAGAGGCTCCATGGGGGTGTGGAAATGTGGAATGGTGACTGAAGGCAGCACACGATGCCACAGAAAGAACCAGGGTGCTGGGGGCCAGGCAGACCTCGGTTGACCCAGTTTTGTCAGGTACTGCTTGTGTGACTAATCCAGTTATGTCGCCTGCCTGAACCATTGTTTACTCATCTGCAAATGAGGACAAAAATACCAACCTTATAGGATTAAATGAGATGACATGAAAATGAAATAAATATTTGGAGGACTTTGACTATCTGATTTCAAAACTGACTAAAGAGGTACAGTAACCAAAACACAGTAACACTGGACTGAGGATAGATATACAGATCAACACAACAGATGGAGTAACCAGGAATAAATCCTTCCATTGTGGTTAATAGATGCTCAACAAACACACTGAGGCAATTCATGGGTAAGGTATAGATTTCTCACTAAATAGTGCTGGGACGACTGGATATAGATATGCAAAAACAAACAACCCAAAACAAACCAACACAAAAACTTAGGACTTAGAACCTTACCTCACAGTATACAGAAAAGTTAACTCAAAATGTAGCTTAGACCTAGATGTAAGAGTTAAAACTATAAAATTTCTAGAAGAAAGCATCAACATAATTCTTGTCACCTTCAGTTAGGGAAAGAGTTTTCATTATGGCAGTAAAAGTGTAATACATAAAAGAAAACCAAAATAGTTGAACTTCAGCAAAGATAAGAAAAAAAATTTTGATTTCAAATGATGCCATTAAAGAGGTGAAAATATAAGCAATGGAGAGGGAATATTATGAACATAATATATCCAATGAAGGACTTTTATTCAGCAATATAAAGAACTCTTACAACTCAATAATAAGGAAATTTCTCAATAAAAAAATCGCAAAGGATATGAAAGAAATTTTACTAAAAAAGATTAACAAATGGTATAAGCACATGGAAAGATGTTCATCATCATTAGTCGTTAGGAAAATCCAAATTAAAACCATAGTAAGAAACCACCACACTTCTCTAAAATGGATATAATTAAAGATACTGACAATTTCAAATGCTAGAAAGATTTGGAGAAAATGGAAGATTCATTCATTTCTGTTGGAAATGCAAAATGTATAAGTACTTTTTAAAAGTTTGGCATTTTCTTCAGAAGTTAATGTAAACATAACTTGAAATCTGTCACTACTAGCTTGTTGATCTGAACGCCGAGGTCATTCAATTTTAGTTACTTTTTTCTTACATGTGCTTATGGTTCTGAATTTCTCTCTATGTACAGCTTTAGCTGCATTCTCTAAGTTTTTGTTTATTAAAACTTAGTTTTAAATATTTCTATTTTCCATTGCAATTTACTGATTTTGACTTATGGGATATTTAAAAACATGTTTTTCAATTTCCAAACATTTGAAGATTTTCCATTTCTCATCATAAATATATTTATAGCTTGGTTTACAAGGGCTAGAATTCATATTCCATATATTAGTTCTATAAAGTGGTAAACATTTTGTGCGTATTAGAAAATATTGTGTATCCTACTGTTCTTGGGTTTAATATGTTCATTTCTCCCAATTTTGTAAATCATGAAATCACTAATCATCTAAGTCCTTACTGATTTTTTTTT
>NW_017731543.1:2373281-2421630 GCF_001890085.2 Hipposideros armiger | reverse complement strand
TGGTGGTTTCGTTCACGACGACCCAGCCAGGAGAGGGAGAGGCAGGGAACGTGCCCTTAGCAAGACCCTTCCACAGATCTGTCCCCTAACAGCAGAAGTGGACGTGCCAGCACGGACGGGGTCCTTCAGCGGTGCGAGCCATCGCCAGTTTCCCCTCAGGCCTCGGAGAAAAGCAGTAAGTGGGATGGGGGGCCTTTCATCTTCAAAATGACTGACGTCACCATCAGGGAAGCTTTTATTAAATCAGATATTTGAAGTAAAAATTAAAACCAAATGTCAAACCCTACGTGTAACAGGGTAGTTACCTCCAGGGGCGTCAATGATTTAAAAAGATAGTATAAGCCCAAGGGTTTTCTTTGAAGGAGAGAAGTGACTGGCCTAAAACCCCTTAGACTTTCAACTTAGCAGTAAAAAGGAGGGGCCGACACCACACCTCCAGTAATTTCCAAAGACTGAGAAAGGAGCGGAGAGCTCAGTACATACAGCCTACGGCATAGTCCCTCACACTGGGGACACGCTGGTTCCTAAAACCATCTTGGAATTGGCAGGTGTGCAGAAGAGAACCATGTAAAGATTTGAAATGATTTAATAATTTACTATGTTACAATAACTGCCATCTCTATGTACTTAAGACGTTTTCAGCTTAAAGGCAATAGACAGCCAAGATGACAACATCTCCGAGTGGAACGCTGGGGGAAGGTTCTGGCCGTGTTGCTGTCCACGGCCACTCTGGGCTTGAACACTGTTGGCTCAGGTGTGGGGACTCAGACTCAGAATGAGTTAGATGTCTAGGGGCAGCTCCCGGGACTGGGGCTGTCAGCCGTAGCTCCCAGGTGGCTGCAGCGACAAGCTGTGATGAATCAGAGGCATGGATGTGTTCTTTCTGTCACTCCCAAGAAACTCTGATGACAGTGTGTTAGCACCTAGCGATGGATTCTTACTACAGTCACCTCTTGTCTTTAAGTACATATTTGCATTTCAACAGACCTACAGGACACAACCATTTAAATATCAATTTAGACCACCCCAAGTAATGTTATTTATAAAGAAACTGCCCCCTCACCCTGTATCTGTTATGCTATTTGATATAAAACCTAAGTTATCTTCTTTTCATTTTTGCAAATAATAACTGAAGAAAAGCAGAGATACATTGTCAGAGCATGAGTGGCCCTTCTAGTGGCTTGGGGGGGCCATTATGGCAACTCGCTGTGACATCTCTGAGGGGCCCCCAGAATTCTCCATCCACATCACGTTCAGATCAGTCCCCCTCATCAGGCTGCTGCCTCTGGCCCACGGCTACAGGACAAATGTTTTGGTTTCAGGATGAAATGTGAGGTGTTATAAGCACTTTGACCAGGAAAGCTAAATGTATCAAGAGCGGGGGACGACGAACAATCCTATGGAAATACCGCACTTTGATCAATGTTCCCCTAACTTTGACACCAAAGAGGATGCTAAGCAAACACGTTCTAATTGCATCTCTTTTTGAGGTTCTGTTTATACTCAAACGTTTCTGCAATATTGCCAATGTGTTTGTGTATCCACCCCTAAATGTCGATTGGACCTCTGTGGAAATAGGATGCTAGTGTAAACACATAACTTCACATGGGAAGTTAGATGTTTACAAACCAAGATATCCATGTGTGTCTCAGATGTTTTCCACAGCAGCATCCTTCAGGTTCTGTTAAGATGACAAACGGCACACAACACTTCCCTCACACCCTTGCGTGTGGACACACACCTTGGGTTTTCTGAGCTCTTACAGTGTATGCGATATTATCAATTATGTTAAACATTTCTGCATAATGTAGTACTTCCTTTAACAATTTAACCTGGATGGTATTTACTCCTAGATTACCTAGCTGTACAGTTATGCGATTCACTATAATAGATCACTTTGTAAGGCCTGTGTGTTATTTGTTTATAATTGAAAATAACGACAAGGAACCATCCTGTATTAACAAGTATTTCAGCCAAATACTTGAGAACTAGAAAAAGCCAGACTGTGGAGCCCTGCCTTTGAAATATGGTTTAAAACAGAATTTATAATGTCGCAGAATTACATAAAACTGTGTGAAATTGTGCAGATAATCATTTAAATCTCTCTACATGAAAAGATAATTGCTCCAGAAATTAACTGTACCTAGGGTTCATTCATTTGGTCATGGCTAGTTTCTTATGTAGCGATGATTTGATATTAGAGTTAATTAAGATCAGGTCAGAGTTGGTGAAGGTCAGACATTAATGTGTGGGATCATGGAAATGATAATTATAAACAGATTAGGAAGCCACGGTCTTTTATAAGGGGTTATTAGATAATTACTGTGAGACTGAACGGCTTACTGGAATAATGGATTATCGACTACTTACGGCGTTTTAAGGGCGAGAGTGTATTACTTCCTCAAGGACTAAAGAATAATGTTGTGGAAACTCAGAGCTCAGTAAATAAAGTAGGAGAATGATCGCTGCAGTGCTTTTTTTCCTGAAATCATTTTTATTTTAGAGGGATGCCTGGTACCACTGACGTCACCTCTGGGTGTGCCTCATATGAAGATGGCAGGGCTGGAGAGGGGTGGAAGAGGAAAACGCTGTTAGGGTTCCCTGTGGTTGGATGAGGGGAACATGACACGGGGAAGGCTTGCTTTGCTTCTCCAGCTCACTTATGTATAAGCTTTCCTGAATATTGGAAATCTATAAAAACACCGAGTGGGGTGGGCAACGGTCGAGCCCATTGGTGGCCCCCAGCAGGAAACTGCATTTTCCTCCCGTGTCACTTTCTCTGGGCGGCCGTGGAACAATTAAAGGATGGGAGATTTCAGTGAGGTGGACAGAGGCTGGGCTGTGCAGAGAGCTGACGTCCAGCACCTGCGGCTTCTTTGGGGCAGAGGTTGTACACAAGCCAATGGCTGTCATGCCGTTATAGTGGCTTTTCCTGAGGTCACTTCACAGAGCAGCCTTTCCAGAGACGTAAGCTCATAAGTAGGAAGAAATATTCAGGTCTGATTTCACATACTCTCAGAGCTGAGTATGCCCCAGTCTGAAGACCTCTTCCCAGCACAACTCCAATAAAACGGCTGTAATTCCGGTCAAGCCTTCATCTTCTGCGAACAAACAGCAGTGACTTTTGATGGAGGACATTACGATGTGGGTCAGGAAAGCTGGTTGAAAACAAATGATGTGTGTGTATTACTTTGGCGCCGCCTTGTTAAAGTGAGTAGTCCTTAGGAGAGACCCCACAAATCCGGGTGTGGGAGATGTGTTTGTTACCATGGATGCCACGTCACTGTACATTGGGACCAGCTGGCATCCTGGGTTGGGGCTGACACTTCTGATGATGTGGTCCCAGGGCAGTGTCCAGTGGGGGCAGCTTCCTGTCTGAAGAATCCAGAGCATGTGAGTTTCCAAATCTAGACTCGGCCCCTGGGCCCAGGCCTGGGTCTCCCTGGGGTCCCTGGAAAGTGTTAGAATCAAAACACAGGAAGCACCTCCTACTTGGTCTCTCACCATGAAACGTCCAGAGCCCAACTTGTCAGAAACTCGGGTTTGGCATTTTCTCTGAAATGGGGTCCGCATCTGGGAATTGAAAATGACAGCGAGTCTGAGACTTTTAAAGGTACAGCTGTCCGGTGCCCCAGTTCTGCCTCCAGGATTCCAGCAACCGGAGGTCTGGGCGGGTCCTACCAAGAGACAGTATGGAGCCCATGGCACTTCTGCTCCCAGCTCCTCAAACAGTGACTCTTCATCATGTCTTAGCAGATTCCTGGATCCTGGGAACATGGCTCTCTGTCCCTGCTGACCTAATCACGTTCACGAAAGCTTTGTGGTGAGGAGGGTCAATTTCTCGCCGTCCTGTTTTCCAAGCAGGAATGCTCAAGATTTCCAGTAATCAAAGGAGGACGGCCATGAAAAGGGCCCCGGGCGAAGTGTGAGGGAACTGCTGTCAAGCTCTTGTCTTGATCTGCGTATGGATAAGTGTTGGGCACACACGGGAGAGCACGTGGCATTCTCTGTCACTCGTGTTTGCATGTGGGTTTCCAGGAGGCAGAGTTACCTCGTGTATCAAGGGAGAAGTCTGTCTTCAGGAGAGACCCTGCACAGTGGGCTTCGAAGGTACCTGTTGCTCCTAATCCGGGGCACTCTCCTTATCCAAGCAGAAGACAAGAATTTTATAAGAAAGAGGCATAATTAGAAACATGCTTTGCTAGATGCTTTGGTGTTACTGGGGTCCCCAAAAAGGCAGCGTGTTTGTCGTTGGGAGGCCAGAGCTGTCAGTGTCCCCAGGGCAGGTCCTTCTAGGCCCGTCGGGCCATGTGAGCTTTAGGGAGACGACACTTATGGGCCAGGGCACTTGGGAGACTAAAATCTGAAGTGTGAAGGCTGCTTCAGGACAGCACGCCAGGATCTGCCCCTCAGTGTGTGGCCCAACATGAAAGGCAGGCGGCCTCGCGGCCTCGAGACCCACTTCCTCCACTGAAGTGCGTCCGTTCTGCTGCTTTGACGGGGGGCTCTTGCGTGCAGGTGATGCCATCGCGGTGCGTGTCTTCCGTAGTCCCCAGGTCACAGGGAACTCTTCTCCATGGTGAACAACGGGCAGCACTGAGCACGGACAGACTTCCGTGCCTGTCAGTAGGACAGGGGCAAAGGCAGGAGTGCCAGGTCTGGGGCGTCTCCCTCGTCCTGCATGAATGACACTCAGAAAGCCATGGAGAAAAAGAACAACCCTGTTTGAAGCTGAGGACAAAGGCTGAGTAACAGGAGTTGAATATTTACTGAGACCTGGAGCCTCTAATGAAGCTACTGGATCCCACCCCACCCACCCAGGAAACGTGTGGGGGACAAACTGTGTCCCTGGCAGGAGGACAGTGGCTCTGCACACATTACCGTGGGCAGTGGGGACACAGACACTCGGAGAGCCTAGGAAGGTCTCACAAAAGCAATGGCGTCTTTCCTGAGACCAAGCAGCAGAAGGAGAATTGGCGGGAACTTGCAGGAGCCCAGGTGAGGGAAGCCGGGGACAGACGGCTAGTCATTGCCAAGCTCACATTTCAGACCCTGGCCTTCTGCTGAACTTCAAAGCTAGTAGGTCAGGGAGGGCGGCAGTAAGTGGCTGTGGCCCAGCTCCAAAGAAAACGTTCTTGTCGTAGGGATTCTGGCATGCCCAGGGAGATTTTTGACCAATTTTTAAAATAATTATATTGGACCTTTTGCCTTTCTTGCTATAATCTCATTCACTCAAAACTCAAATGGCCTCTTTTGTTACAGATGCAAATTGAAATTTTGCAAAACAGGGCCAAATGTAAAGTTGTATTTGGATGTCACCTTAAAATGGATGTAAACCTCAGCCGTCTATCGGTGACTTTTAATAATTACTGTCGTATCAGAGAAACTGTGGCTCCAGGGAAGTGGGGCAAGTCCTTATGCAAATGGTACATTGCATAATTGACTTCCTTTTGGACTTACTAGTAGTCGTTCCGTGAAATTTCTTTTTTTTTCCTGTTCTACCATATGTTGGCCCAGGTTCCTCTGAACCCACAGTGAGACAGCACAGCCTTTCATCAAGGCACACACTCCAGAAGTCAGGGGATACTCTGGAACACACAGGTTTAGAACCAAATGCATTTGAGAAGTGCAGCATACACTATTTCTCCCTAGAGATCTACAGCACAGGCCAACACACATGCTGAGAACTCCCGTAACATAAGATAAATAAGGAACTGTGTTAAGCTACCCAGTTCTCAAGCTTCTTTAGGACACTAGGAAGTGTTCTAACATGAGAACGTATTAACACTGCTCCAAACGGTGTGTTTCTAAAACGCACCCGGGTAACGCCTTATATTTTTAAATGCACTGGGTTTGTGTCAGTAATTCATAAGTTAGGCACCTGTCTGAACGTAGGTATTCCTACAAGAAATGGTTTCTAAAGTTTTGTAATTCTTCACTTGGAGTTTCCACAGCAGGAAATCTATCATTGTCTTCTGCCCATGGCTCCATGAAAGAGTTACTTGTGGGAGTTCTTCTGACTCTACTTACAATTTCCACTTAGAGATGTTTAAACCCTATGACGTAAGCTTCCTTCACCTTTCTACAAAAATCGACTCTTGAATACAGTCTGAAAGATGTAACACAGCCAAGGTTTAATTGGACCAGAGCTTTGAGGTGAGTGAGTCCACCAGCTCCATGGATGGCAGCTGGTTTTGATGTAAATTGGAAATTTTAACAGTCCACGAGGAGCATGGATTGAAACTGCAGATTCCCAACAATCGCAGAAGGATGTTTATAGGCTGTGTTACTTAAAGATCAATGACAGTTTAGATTTAATTCAGAAAGATTCCACATTTACAAAGCTGTCTTACAAGACACAATCCGTGTTTTATTTTGATTTTAAAAATAAAAGTTATAGGTAGTGGTGTACCTGAGATGTCTAAAATTCATTCTGCATACTTAAAAGCTTACCACTGTCAATCCTAGATAGAAATCTAAGAAATTCAGCTATAGGAGTTTAAGCATATAATCATGTTGGTTTTTAGGAATAAAATCTCTGTCTCCCACCCACTCATCTCTTTTTAAAAAGTTGCTATGCTGTTCTGTAACTCAGAACTGTAAGTTGTTGAGTACAAAATTATTTAGTAAAATACTCCTGGTGTGTCGCCTCAGCCCCTTCGCTGACCATAAGCACCCCTAGGATGGTCCCTGGGATTCCTGTTCACATTTCATCTGCCAAATGCCCAGGAGGCAGGAGTCCCGTGTTTCCCCCAGTTACCCCCTACTAGCTGCGTAAATTTGTGCAGAAACCGTCCCTATCTGAGCCTCACTTCCTCATCTCAAATGTGCTTTTTCTCTGCAAAGGTGGGAGCAAAATCAAGTGATTTCGTGAACCTCTTCTCTGGCTCAATGAGCCACAATAAGATTAAATAAGTTAGATAAAATAAATTAGACCAAAGGTGTAAATAATGAATACTGACATACTGTTTCAACTCTTAACGTGTTATATACTCCTCAAAGAAGAACACATCCATTCCAAGGTACGACTGGTCAGGCGGAGTGTGCCCTGGCTGTGAGCGGTGGGCAGCCTGCTCCGAGGCCGTAAGAGCTCGCTCTGCTTAGTTCATCTCTAGCCTGCCCGAGTTAGTAATGAGAGAAAGAAGAAAATGTGTGTCTTCCGCAGCTGAGAATCCTGGCTTCCTCTTCATTCTGATCTGCAGGGAGGAGACGCTACCAGTGCCCTCATAACCCTCATAACCCTCCTTATCTTCAACTGATGGATTTGGGGGCAGAATATTCTGAGAACTACATGTCGTCACTCACGGATTCTTTTCTCAATCCAAGCAGCCGGAGCCTCAGAAAACTGCATCTCCTTCTGCTGGGCGCCGTCAAGATCCGAGCCATGCTCACTTCTTCAGAAAAGCTTCTTAGCAAACGCATTATGTGCAGACAGCTCCCAGGGAAGGTCTCTTTAGTATTTTGGTTTTCATTTTCGAACGAGGGACTCTGGGCTGTCCCCGGAGTGTCTGTGACGTCCCTGGACAGCCGTGCTGCCTTGTCCACGTCCATGGGGAGAACATGAGCACCCTACACGAAGGGGCACGTGGGCTTGCTCCCTGTCTGGAGGTCTGAGCATGGCCAGAGAGCGGGCTGTGGTTGGTAGAAGGCTCCAGAATGCCTACCTAAGACCTTGGCTGGACTCTGAGCCACAAGCTGAAGGACCCTGCCC
Source organism: Hipposideros armiger (assembly GCF_001890085.2). Taxonomy (NCBI): domain Eukaryota; kingdom Metazoa; phylum Chordata; class Mammalia; order Chiroptera; family Hipposideridae; genus Hipposideros; species Hipposideros armiger. The sequence continues at coordinate 2,413,919 of NW_017731543.1, read as the reverse complement.
GCCACTGAGTGGAGAGCTTTGTCTGTCCAGGACACTCTACAATTCATGGGAGGAAAGACGCAAATCACAGGGAGATTTTGAAGGTAAATTTGTTGCATGTGAAAATCAAACGAGAATGAGAGGTGTTTCCCGACCGGGTGAAGAAGGCCGCCAGCCCACCTTGGTGGTGGCTGTTGTAGCCTTTTCACACCCTGCCTCTGAGTTATGGACGCCATGGGAAAGCCGTTGTATTCCTCTTGCTTTAAAGCCAAAGGCATCTGTCTGTGTGCCAAAATATATTTTTTTAAACTGTGTAATTGTGTTGAAAGTTTCTCATCTGTTTAATTGAAATGTGAGCTTAGAGTAGGAATCTTGAAGCGACACCCTGAGAGGAAGCTTACTAAAATAAACGGGTTCTTTATTGTATGAAAACATTACCTTTTGTTTGATTTGCATCTTTGGTGGGTTTTTTTGGGGAAAACTTGGTATTTGGGGGTAATTTCAGTCTTTGTTGTCAGAATTGTGTTTGTAACTCACACTAGTGCAATAACCACAATAATGACATTCCTTGTCTAATGTCATAAATCATGAATGATTCTATTAAATTTCCATATGGTGCTATTAGAGTAGAAACACAGATCATCAAAGGGGCTTGCACTCCACGCCGGCAGGAGAAGCCCATCGTGGGACTTTCTGGCCAGTCCATCCAGGGCCCACCTAAGATGACAGTGTGTGCCAGGCATGCACGGGCTCATAGGGACATAGGGACGATGTATTATTCAGGGCCAGTCACATAGTACATGTTCAATAAATACTTACTTGAATCATTGGTGGTAACCCCACCACGCAGTTAGCTTGTTGTGGTGCATATTACCGTCTATGTCTTTGCTAAGTCTAATTTGACAAAAATACGGAAGGACAACCATTGTTTTTGTCAATGTTCAGTGAGGAATTTCTTTTTACAATCAAAATTTTGATCAGTGATCAATCCGATGGAAATATGTTGACCCCATTTCCTTTCCTTGGCCACTCCCCCGTGATCTTTCCGGCTGCCCGCCAGGCCGGTGCCTCCCCCACCCCGGCTCCCTGCTTTCTCTGCCCCCTGCTCCCCACATGCTTTCGTACGCCTGTCTGAATCCCCATCCAGGATGACCCAGACAGGATCCACGGTCCGCCAGAGGCATGACTGAATCAACGTGGGTGAATGGTGACTCGCTGTCAGCCAGGGGAGCAGCTGGGAACCCATGCCTGCCCCCACCCGTCAGCCGAGCCTGCGAAAGTGCTTGCAGCCCCGGCCCCACCCAGGGTAGAAACGCGCCTGCCCGCTCCGCTGAGAGGCTCCAGGGACGCCCCTGCCCGCCAGTGTCCGTCAGATGTGCTGATGGGCATGAATGGGGTGGAGGGGGGCGTCCCTTGCCTGCTTGCACCTGTCAGCGGAGCTGATGGGCAGGGAAAGGTGGGGGAGGCCCCCTTCCATGCTGTCAACCCAGCTGACAGACAAGTGTAAGTGGGCAAGGCCCCTGGCCTCTCCTAGTCAGATGGGTAAGTTGTTGCTTGACTGGGGAGCGAATGGGGGTTCCGCTTCCCTGGCCGATGGAGGGGCTGTAAGCGTTGGAAACAGAAGGGTCTATGTAGACCGGAGTGAAAGGCAGGACTGGTGCCTGTGTGCGCACGCGCGTGTGTGTGGACCTTATTTTTAAATGTGAAGACGTGGCCCCATATGCACACCACGGTGTGGTCACTGAGCCATAACTTTGGCATATAGCGACGGGGGCGAAGGCAAACTTTTGTCCAAAGCACTACAGTACAATGGGGCGTGCACACAAACGTGCTCTCAGGAATGAAGTGGGGCAGGCAGGACAATGCTCGTTAGGTCTAAGCTCCAAATTTATACGACAAATACTTGGGTACATTTTTCTTATTTATAACCACAACTGTAAGCTTGTTCCTTCTCTCTTAGTAAGAAAACAATGTGATTTATAAATCATTCACTCAGCAGCTGCAAATGTTTTCTTCCTTAAGTTAGCATTCCTTTACCCCAAGTGACATTTCATTCAAGGATCTAGATGCAGGTCTCAGGCAAGGAACTCCATCTTTGAAGAGAAATGTTATGTGCTGTTCACTTAATAGGAATTTTTGGCAACGTGACGTTGAAGCCTCCACATGGATGAAGCTGTGGCCCCAGTTTGTGGATGCTGACGCCTTTCCGGAAGTGAGTGTCCTGAAGATGGCCGGATGGAGCCACAGGCTTGGACAGGGCTCAGGGAGGAGGCAGCATGGCAGGTTTTGTGACATAGCATCACACTGGCTCTACACAACCTCACAACCTGCAAAAAACACACGAAAGGTTTTAGTGATTCATTGGGAGACAAAACACTTTTGTTTCATGGAAACACCAAAGAGCTGCAGTTTGGAGGAAGGAATTTGGGCCTTTATCTGAATCCTGTTTTGTTTCCATGAAATAAAAAAATGAAATGCCTGTTTTCACATGTCTGGGGAACTGGGTGTCAACACATCAAGAATAAGCTGTCCACAAAGTTTTACTTAAGTTAGAACTCTGTCTTGTTGTGAAGATTCATTTAGATGAAGAATACTTTTTTACAGAAGTGTGATCACTCTCAAAATTAACTGATTATGTTCTCTTGGAATAGTTCAGTTGAAATGATCAATGAGAAGATCATATCATTTCAGAAATGTGTGTGGGAAGATCTAACAGATAGTCAACACATTACTCAACAATATTTCTCCTATCATCAAAGAATGACACTGGAAATAGACAGAAGAGATGAAACTGATACATGATAAATGCCTCCCTGAAATACACCTGGTATTCCTTATTCACAAGTTCTGATTCCATAGTCTTCACTTATTCGTGAATATGGTATCTAGCCAGGCTTCCAAAGATAGGAAGCGTGCTGTGTTTTGCAGCTCCGTATTTTTCATTTTGAGGCACACAGTGATTTTCTTGACTAATCCAGCCGAGATTCTGTTTGCATGAGCACATGTGCCATGGTGGCACGGAACGTCATTTGTGGTTCTTCATTATCAAGTTGGGGTTAATGGCTGGGTTAAAGAAAGTATGTCTCAAGGGGACCAGGAAGAGAGGCCTTTATTTCAGTTTGGTTTCCTTTCACACCTGGGAAACTTAAGCCTGTGGTTCATGTTGTAGAACAGGCACACATTGCATGACTGCTGTTGTCTTTTCGTTCAGAGCCATCAATTTATCCCTCCTCCCCAGGTGGGTCTTTGCTTCGAGTATAGAATCAAGAAAAAGACCAATGAGATGCAGTCTGTGAGTTCCTTGACTATTTTCCGTTTTGGCTGTACACCAGTCTCTACACCTGCAGCAGTGTGCCAGCTTGGGAAGCCACATTAAAAAAAAACAGCCTGAGGAGGAGAATGCCCAAGGGGAACTCACAGATGGCAAAGGTCTCTGAGAGTATCTTAAGAGTAATAGTTGAAGATACTAGAAATATTTAAACCAGGAAGTAGAATACTTGGCTGGGGCATTCAAGTATGTGAAAGTTTTTCATAGGAAAGAGACAGCAGTAATTTTAGAGACCTGAGCCAGGCCCTCCAGGGAGTCAAGTTAGAGTGAGCGAAGTGTGGGTTACATTTAGGCAAAGGTCTTCCATAGAGTTCTAACAGGACAGTGCTCCGTACGTGGTGGGAAGGGCGTCTGTTAGGAAGGGGGAAAAAGGGTCTTCCTTTTCATGGGAGTTGAAGGAAAGAGGCTAAATCCTTCCTCTAAGGGTGTTGTGATTCAGGCCCAAAGCTATTCAGAATATTTTGGGTCAGGTTGGAGCCAGAATTTTTCTGTTTGTTGTAGATCATTTGAACTATTTTTTCAGACCTAACACTATGAAGGTTTGTTTTAAAACATAATAGAATAGATTTATCAAGTTTTCTCATATTAAGTCACAAGTTGATTGCATATTCAGTTTGGGTGGTTATGTGTCACCTTGAAGACAACCAACTAATATGAAAGAAAAATGGACTGAGCTTTAAAATGGTGAATTTTGACTGCCTGATAAATAAATAGACCCTAAAGATTCAATAATTCATCACTTTGAGTTATTTATCTCTCTCAAAAGATTTTTGAAATCATTATTTACTGTGTCACTTGATTAATTCTTTGATCTTTACGATGAAGATCACTTTATCCACGGCCACTGCACAGACTGAGTTATTAAAGGACTGGTGAGGTGATAAACAGGTTGATGCTAATCAGTTAAAACTGTGAAGAGGCTGGCGAGCAGGCCAGGAACGATGCGTTTTATACTAATTGTGATTTTGAGAGCTACAGCCACTGTGTGTTTGGATATTCCTAAAGTATAAGTGGCTAATTGGAAAACAAATTAGTCACCAATGCAAAGCTTTCTGTTTGCAAGGAGCAGAATTACTTGTATAAAGCACCTACTTGAATTTCTTTAGGCCCATCGGTTCCCAGTCTTTTTATTGAGAGGTGAAAACAGTAATGGCTAAAGCTTTACTATGGTGCCTAAGGCAAACTCTGGAAATCACATACACTTCCCTGGCTGCCTTGAGAATTCTTTCTTTGTCATTAATTTTTGACAGCTTTAGTAAAACATGCCTTGAAGAAAGCCTTTTGGAATTGAGATAATTAAGTGTTCTGTTAGCTTCTTGGATTTGAGGGTCCAGTTCTTTCCATAGGTTTGGAAAGTTCTCATCGACTATTTGTTTGAATAGGCTCTCTGTTCCTTTCTCCCTCTCTCTGCCTTCTGGTATACCCATAATTCTTGTATTGCTCTTTCTGATAGAGTTAGATAGTTCTTGTAGAGTTGTTTGTTTGTGTTTTTTTTCCCTCTCGAGTCTCTCTTTTTCCATCTGAGTCATTTCTAGATTTCTATCTTCAATATCACCAATTCTTTAATTCTTTCCTCCATTTGGTCTGCTCTATTTCCTAGGCTACCTAGTTCATTCTTCATCTCATTTATTAAGTTATTCAGATCTAGAAATTTTTTTTATAGTTTCAATCTCTTTGGTAAAGTACTCCTTGTGTTTGTTGATTTTATTCCTGAGCTCATTGAACTGCTTTTTTGAGTTTCTTTGTATCTCCTTGAGTTTTTGTTTCAGAACTGCAATCTTGTATTCTCTGTCATTTAAATCACAACCTTCCATGTCTTTACATTTATTTTCTGGAGATTTTTCATTGTCTTTCTGAAGTCCCTTGTTACCTTGCTTATTCATTGTGCTTGATGGATTGGTTCTCTGCCTAGGCATTTGGGGGAATGAAATCTTTAAAAAAAAATCACTAAGTCAAGGAAGTTATTCTTCTACTACAGAGCAAGAGTTTGTGTGTATTTGCAAGGACTGAACTGAATGCCAACAGTTGTTCTTTTATTAACATATTATGGTATACCTGGACTTAAGTTACTGTACACTTCTGTTCTTGACATACTTTAGATTTTCTGAATCAGGACCCAAAACATTATCATGGATGGTGGGAGGTGGCGTGCTTGACAAAGGGGGGCTGATGAGACCTACAAGGACAAATGGGAAGAAGCAAAGTTCTGAACCATTAACCAGCCTCCCCCAAACCATCTTTTCTCTTCAATGGATACAATAGGCTGATAAAACACTTCCAGGTAGAGAGCATTTCCTTTGATTGAAAAGATTGGAATGGTGCATGGTTAACATTTAAATACATAAGCAAGTGATTAATGCTTGAAACTGCTGTGGGACTGTGTTTATTTCACCCTCGTGATTACAGACTCAGATCTGGAAGTGGGTCAGTGGCGCCCAGAGCAGGGGAGCAGAGGAGGGCTGAGAGTCTGCACAATGGGCTACAAGGAGGGCTTCGTACCCACCCTGAAAGATAAAGCAACGGAGAGTCCCAGGGGTAGAAGGACAGGGATGGAAGGCAGGCTTCTCATCTCACTCAGCTCCCTCTCTCACGCCTGCTCTCCTGCCAGCCTCCCTTTCCTTCCGCTGTGTCCTGCAATGGCTCAAAGAGTCTGCATGCTGGTGACGGACAGAACACTCAGCTTGATCTATTGTAGCCGAAGATACTTTTTCTGCAATAAAGGAAAAAGGAATATAGGGTTGGTCACATCATTTGTTGCTCTTGGGGAATCCTGGGATGAACAAAGTCCAATTGGTTCCCGGGGTTTCTGCAGGGGCCTTGGGTATGCAAGCAAACATGACTGGTCTCCCAGATGGACTTCCTAAACTTATTTGTTTATAAAATCCTTTTTCATGAACTATCTATTAATATGTCAGAACGCAGTATGGAAAACACTGGTTTACTTCATTAATCTGCTTACCAAACCCTTTCTCCATGGATAAGGCACCGACAAACACCATCTTTGGTCAGGTCTGAATTTATGACAAATTCTAAATTGGCGAAGACAAATGGGTGACATTTTGCCCTTGTGACATTTCTTTTCCAGGATGTGAGTTAAGCAACAACTGCCACAACTCCCAAAGTGCACCCAGGGCTCTTCTGTTCTGTGAAATGTTTCAAGAAAGAAGTCTTTAATGATCTAGTAGCTTCGGGAAGGGCTTCAAAATCTATCTGCTCTACTCAACACCCAACTCATGTCATGGAGATCCAAAATAATAACAATAATTATAAAAAGCATGACAAAAATGAATAAATAAAATAATAACAAAATCCACCCCCCTAAAAAACAAAAAACAAAAAACAAACCCTGCATATGTGTCTTTAACCTTGACTTGCATAAATGTAATTTACATTGAATTCTTTTTTTGTGGGCAGAATAGCCTTCCCAGGAACTAGGTTTCTGGGACACACTTGGGGAAGTGCTGACCTGCAGATGTCGGTTTAAACCGTCCTTGGGAAGCACAATTGTCTTGGTTTCCTGCCCTTCCAATGCTTAGGAGAGTGTTAAGCAGGAACAAGGGGGGGGGGTGTTAATCTGTAACACGCTGGAAGTCTTTATGAAAATGAAACAAAGCTTGAGATATGATTTGACTACCTTTGTTTTAAACTGAGCTACTACCAAGCTCTGCTTTGTAAGGCTTTGTTCTGTGCTCTTATCCTTTTTCTAGGTGTCAGAGTCCCAGCTCAGATAGGCCCGGTTCTAACCTAGTTCACTCACATTGTGTCTACCACTCACTTGCCTCCATACGTGAGAAGACGTGTGATATGTGTGTGGGTATTTCCAGAGTGCAACTGTTCTATTTTACAACATAAATCAGTCTGATCTTGGTGTATTGCCACAATTTGACATATCAGGTAAGTGACAGCATTGCCACGAATATATGCTGATTGTATTCACATATTTAGACTTTTAAGTTTTTTTAGGAAAATAGTAAAAATTATTTGTAGTTTCATAGAACTTTCATAGAACTTCATAGAATATTTCAATAATCATTTCACTGGTCATCAGTTAACACTGCCTCCTTGCTTTATTATGTTTGTATAGGGTTTTTGAAAATCAAGTCAAATCTTTCTTCAACCCAAGATCTTTCTTTAGATCACTGCCCTGCAATGCTCATATCTTTGTTTTCCCTCCCCCAGAATCAAACTTTTATCACCTTTTAATAGAATGTTGTAATAATCCCAAATGTCAACATACTCCATTAGCAGTGTGATGAAGTTCAATAGTATGTTGTATCTACCTGATAGCTAGAATTCTTTTAGGACACTAATAATTATTGTTGATATCATCACCATCATCATTAGTATTCAAACAAGCTGATAGGGCAACAACTCAATAATTTCAAATGTATTAATGTAGATATTTTGTAACTGACAACCTAATTAAAAATAGAAATAAGCAGTTGTTTCTTATTTATTTTAAAAGTTAAAGCAATATAAATAATTTATAACCTCCATTCAGTTAATTTGTGCTCCCAGAAAAAAAATTATAATTACCAAGAAAATAAATTTACCAAAAAAATAAGTTGTTGCAAACTGGGTACCCACCATTTATTAGGAATTTTACAACTATTATTTTTAATACATACATGGTCTGAAGGTTTGTACAGATGAGAAAACTGAGGGTCAGAGTGGTGAACAGCTAATAAAGATGTAGCCAAAATTACAGATATCTCTAAATCCTTTCTGCAATATTGGCGTGCCTCACCAGAAGTCCTCAGGTAAGAAAGTAATATATATATATATATATTACTTTCTTACCTGAGGACTTCTATATATATATATATATATATATTAGTAACCACAACATAATCATAATGGCTAATGTTTTAGGCTTTAACTTAACTTAATGATTTTATTTAACCAAATTACATAAAAATACTCCATTATTCCTATTTTTTGTGAGTATAAATGTGCAGAGCGAGAGTATGTTCAATGTAATCAAAAGGCTGTCTTCTTTTGTTGGTGAATATACATTTGATCAGTTTTGCCAAGAAATAAAACATCAATACACATAAACCTACATTACAAATTCTTGTGACCAGTAATCTCGTCTCCATTTACCAATTGTCAAAGTTCCACAGCCAACCTAGAGGTGTGCTCCAACACCAGGTGGAATATCAATATTATTAATATATGCACCCTTCTGGTGGCATTGACCTTGAGGTGTTCCTTCTGCTTCAAGTGAGACATAGTGAGACTTGTATTTCTAGAGCACTGACTTGTCCATCTTGCTGGGTCTCCCCTCTGATGGTTTCTAAAGATGACAGACAAAGGGACTACATCCATTGTCCCTGAGCACCAACCCCTTCATACCTGATGGACTTTCCATCTCTTCAGTGATATTTTTCTTGTTGAATTCTGTTTATTACTTAAAAAAATAACATATACTCCTTATTACTAGTGGAAAATAAAAAAGTACAGAGTGCTCATTAAAAGGTAAATATATTTCCTTATCTTCTACCCATGGGTCTGTTTTGAAGGTTTAACCCATTAATGCTGTGTCCTTACCTTGGTGTGGCCACGAGGTCATATAAATTCAACAGCACACACAGAGAGCTTATTTTGTTGTCACTTAGTTTGTAGAGAAAGAAGATTATACCAGAGCCGGAACACTATAACTGAGTTGTCTCACCTAATGCTGCATCAAGTCCTCCCAGTCAGTAGCTTGTAACTCATTCTTGTTAATAGCTGTGTAATATTTCAACAAGTGGGTAGATACAGTTTATTTACTCATTAGTAAATGCTAATGGACATTACTATTAATGTTGTTTTTTGCCACCATACACAACACAATATTCAAAAACCTTATATTATGGATTCTTATATTTCTTTATTTTATATTTCCAAAACAAAGACTGCTATAACAAAGGTAGGCTCATCTTTATTTCATAAATGCGTCTCCAACAGACTGCAGCGATTTAAATTCTTACCAGTAATTTATGCAAATGGTTATTTCCAAGCACTGTCATTCATACTGGTTATTATTGCACTTTTAAAATTTTGCTAAATTTGTGGGGTTAAAATTTTTTTTTTACCATTGTCTTAATTTGCATTTCTCTGATAGTGGGTTTCAGCATCTTTTTATATGTCTATTTTCTTTTTGGATTGCCTTTTCTATGAATTGACTGTCCATTAAATCTTGTTTGTATGTCTCTTTTTTATCAATTTGCAGAATCCTTGTGATATTGACCTTTTGTTATTTGTATGTGTTTAAGTATTTTCCCAGTATTATTTGTCTTTGAACATCTGTTATCATTTTTTTAATGCAGTCAAATAGATTTGTCTTTTACTTGTGGCTCTGTTTTTCAATAACACAAATATCTTCCAAAGGGTTCTCAAATTTTTCATGTATTTAAAAATTTTTTAAAAGATTAAATTTTGCATATGGTATAACTAGGGATTTAGTTTTGTTTTCTCCTAATCATGCCAACACCATTTGTTAAATAGCCCTATATATCACCCTCCTGAATTGAAACATCTCTTTTGTCATACATTGGTTTTATATACCCTGAATTTCCATATAGACTTACTATTGTGTTCTGTCATGCCAGTGTAACACTCTTTTTCATGTTAATGGCATTATGTACATTTTTAAATAGGTTAAGGCAAGTGTCTTCTCACTATTCTGATATTTAAAATTCTACCATATATTCTAAAACGTTTACTTTCCTGTATTATTGTTTCAGTTAGATTAGGTGAGGCAAAGAGGAAACAATTAACCTTGAAGTTTTAATGCTTAATCAACACAGGTGTGCCTCTTGCTCTCGAAAACTCCCACGTGAGGTGGATTAGTACAGCTCTCTTCCAACTGATGACCCACGATCCACATCCAATTTGTATCACCACCATTTCAAAGTTCTTGTTCTAAATTTGTCTTTGAAAAAGAAAAGCAAATGGAAAACCCACACCACTCTCAAGTACAGTCCCATGGCCAGAACCTGTCATGTGGTCTCAACCTAATAGAGTAGATTGCGATATGCAGGGGAGCATGTGGAATTTTGGTGAACAGCACTGTCTATGCCTCATACCTGACCTTTCAAGCCATTTTACTCAGTTAAAAATAAAGTTTTCTGGGCTGGCTGAGTGGCTCAGTTGGTTAAGAGCACGCTCAAGAGTTTGAGCTCTGAGCAACAGTGGTTTGAGTCCAGCCCGAGCTGAGCAGCCACTGATCTGCCAACAGGTAGCAGGATGGCTCAGCTTAAAAAAAAAAACAACAAACAAAAACAAAAACAAAAACAAAATAATAAAGGTTTCTTCTGATTAAAATTGCATCACATGTGTGTTTTATTTGGGAAGAATTAATATGTTTATGATTTAAGTGTTCCCATCCAGGGGAATGATATTTTTAGCTAAATGTCTACCTGAGCTGTTTTAAGTATTGCAATAAGATTTATAGTACAGATCTTCTCTCTTTCTTATTAAACTTTTTCTTAACTGTTTTATAGCACTTGTTAGTTTGGAAAATGAAATAATTTGTTTCCATATTCATTTCTAACCAATTATTGAAAGTGTAGAGGAAAACTATGACTGTATATTTAGATTGTATCCAGCCACCTACCAAATTTTAGTGTGTATTCTGGTATATTTTTATTAGTTTCTGGTTTTTTTCTAGATGTACAATAGTATCATCCATAAATAGAGTGAATATGTTTCCTGTTCTCCAGTATATAAGCCAGTCATTTGATATTTCTTAGTATGTTATCTAGGCTCTCTAAATCAACTTTGTGTCATAGTGATATTCCTTTTCTTTTAAAGATACCCCCAGACGTTGCTACCTTGCTCTCTTTCAAAGCCCATATGCGATTCATCACAAAGTTTCAAACTCTATCTCAATAGTCCCCTAACCCTTCCCCTCTCTTTCCTCTTCATGGCCACAGCCTGAGGTCGTAAATTCATCATAAATTCATAATTAACCAAATTATTAGAATACCTTCTCCACTATCCCGTTGACTCTAATCTAGCCTGCCTCCAGAGCTGTATTTCCATACCAAAATCTAATAATGACCCTCCTTTTATTAAAACTTGTGATGGCTCCTGATTGCCTGTAAGATAAAGGTCAGGCTTCTTGGCATTCATTCCTCATTCGTGGCCCTTCACAACCTGGTGCTTGTTGTTATGTACCAGCTCTGTCAGTGTGTGGGGGGGCATGCTCTCCCCTAAGTGTGAAGCACCGCCCACTTGCATCATTTTTCCTGTAAATGTGGTCCCATATTAGGCCATATGGGTAAGTCCTTCTGTGTCATTGCATTGACATCTTTCTGGCTGGCATCGTGACCTTTTAACTGAAGTTAGACTTGCAGACACTCCTTCTCTTCATTGTCACTGTTCCTCTCCATTTGATCACTGGACTGGAGTGCACAGGATGCCAATCATCTGACCAACAACTGGATGATGGTTTTAGGAAGTACTGAATTACTTGAGGCAATGAAGTGATGTTTCTACAAGTACAGAGATTAGAGCAGCTGCTCAACTGAAAAAGGTCAGGAAATAGTGTATTACAACATAAAATGACTCTGTGGACTTTGTGACCATGTAGTAAATTAAACTGATTTTTTCACACTCGTTTCCTTTTTTAAAATTTTTTTAAAGGTGATAAAAATGGAACAACTCACTGGCTTAGTATTGTTAAGACATACACACACACACACACACACACACACACACTTAAGACTTTCATAATTTAAACATTATTTAAACATCATTAATTTAAACATTAAACAGTGAAAAATATTACCAGATAAAGTTTCATGATTCAAATTTTTATCTTTCTCATTTACATACTGCTGTGAGCTATATGCTTGCCCCAGAATATTGAGGCAAAAATCCTTTTCCTCTTTAGCTCTTTTATGATAAGAGCTAAAAAAAGCCTAGTCTTGGGCTGGTCTGCAGAACAGATATTGTCCATTCTCTACTACTTAACTCTTCTAACACCTCCTGTCTTGTGCTTCTTCTAGTCACCTGTTTTCTCCATAATTTTTGAGTAAATATTTTTAAGTGGCTATGATTCTGTTTTAAAACAAGGTTATAAAATCCTGGTTACAGGTTCATATCATCCAGTTATTTGTGTGAATCCTTACGGGGATTCAAGTTTAGGAATGTCTTCCAGGAATGTGCTCCATAGAGACCATGGAGATTAGATACCACAAATATGAACTAATTTGTACTGTTATCTTGAGAAGAAACTACCAAGCATAGGCCTAGTAACCCCTACCTAGATTAAAGAAAGCAACGGTATAGCTTGTCAATTATCACTTCCTATTTGTTTACAGAACTTCAAGGTCAAGGGAATAACACTGATCCCTGGAGAGGTGTGTTCTATCTCTTCTTCAATAGCTTTAAGTTTGAATCCTTTAGAAGCTGCTGGCTTGAAACTAGCCTGCAAGATCTTCCCCTGTCTGGCTTTCCTCCATTCTTCCCTTCACTTTCTCTTGTTTTATTTCTTGATGTTCCTTTGTTTAGTTCCCACAAAAGCACAAAATGATGGACAGATTCACAAGCATGATCAAGGATGCAGAGCTCAAGCCTAGAGGGCAGGAGAGCAGGAGAATCCAGCCATCTTTTGTTTTCACCAGGCCTCTGCATGGAAGGTGAGAGGAAAACCTCTTCCAACGGGGCACATCACCCTGTAAACGCTGGGAGCTCCAGCTCACCAGCAGACACACTGATTTTAATATTGTACTTTGTCATTTTATTGCTTAATTATATTGCTTCTGTGTTCCTTTCATCTTCCTCTGAAGGGAAAGTCAACCCCAGTGGGAAGGTCTGACTTGGGACATCTTCCAGCCCTTACTCTGACTTTGGCCAGTTATGTAGTGTTTCCAATCAATTTGCATAATTCTTCATTGCTGGCTAGATAATGTGTCTCTCTCATTTCTGTCTTTGTTAAAGTTGAGATCTTTTGTTCATCATAAAGCTGTTGTGTTTACTTTGAAAATATTGCACTACCATATTCTTGATCTTGACGACGCAGTTTGGTCTCTCTCTAAGTTCTGCACCTGAGGTCAGTGGCTTACTCGTCTCGCCCCCGTTCCAGCCCTTAGCTTAACAAATGATCCTAAGAAACATTTAGAATGTCACTAACTTGTCTGATTGGTTCAAATAAGTTTAAGGACAGTTCATTTTTACTTTCTATGCTTTCTTTTTATCCACCAAAATTAAATATATTTTTCTTTTACAGGAAAGAAAATAAAAAAAGAGCTAAATAGTTATACTAGATTATTTCAAATCCTGGCCAAAACAATACACTTTCTAAACGAGCATTTTTATCAGATGTGACTGGAAAACAACAAGAATAGGACCGTGACTTAGTTTTTTAAGGCCCTCGTCAAACAATTGGTCACTCACAGATGAGAAGGCTCTGAGACACCAGCTTCAGGGCTCACCAATGGGACAGTTTCCGCTGGTGCTGGGAAACAGGTTATCAGAGATGTGTGACTTGGGGTCATAAGAACCAGAGTTCAAACACACTTCTGTTCATGTCAGAAATACTTCCTAAAAATGTAAGTGTAGTTTGAAATATATTCTACAAACATCATGGAAAAATACATTTTAAAGCTATTTTATAAAGAAAATTGTTTATCTTTAGTCTATTAAAATATTAAATTATGGATTTTTTTCTATTAAGAAAGAGCTTAGAAAGCACCTAATACCAATTTTTAACATTACAGATGAGGAAACAGACTAAAGCCAAAACAACACTTTCATTAATTAGATTTTCTTTAGTCTTATTAAACAATCCTAATTCACAAGGGACCTATGTCCAGCGTTTTATGCTGTGAGTAGTGAAATTCTATTTCAGCTAGTTGATAAGCTTGGAGCTAACACATTTTTTTCTCCTAATAGTAACCCTTTCTGTTACTTGAAAAGCCATGATGCTGTCTCTTCTCCGTTAATGTGTGACCCAAGGAAGGGAGCGCCCTCTGATTTTGTCTGCACCCAGCTTGCATTAGGCCACCTCCTCCCCAATTAATAAATGTGTTCACAACATTCTGGAAGCAAATGAATGATTCAGCTATGCTCCATTTGTTGATTCTTAGCCTACTGAAGTATCAAGTAATGTACCACAGTAACAAATTTATCGATGAAAAAGTGAGCAAATCTACTTCATTATCAGTCATTTAAATTTGATCTTTGCCCTAGCACTATAATCACAGAGACAGAAAATTAACAGACTAGAAATAGAAAAAAACTTTATAAAGCCAGACACCTTGAAACCCAATGTTTCTATTACTTAATTTCTCCTTTCCCTAGTGTTCTTGTGAGGTAATTGTTGGTGAATATCTTTCCATATGTCTTATGTCGAGCATGTCAGGGTTTTCCTGTTCCCTACACCAGTGGAAATGTGTGTGTGTGTGTGTGTGTGTAAATTGAATACACAAATCCAGAGGTAACTATTAATATAAAATATTCTTGCTTTATATTGTCTAAATAAAAGTTTAGGGAAAACACTGCTAAAAACATTTATAGCTTCATCATATAGAATAACAAATGGCTGCATAGGCTTTGACTGCCAACCGGAAGATGGCGGGGACAGGCGGACATGCAGCGTGTGACTCAGCAGCGTTACCGTGAGTCAGCCAGAGTCCCGGCAGTGCCACGGGCTGAGGGGCCCTGCGCCGTGCGAACACACAGTCCTTCTTCCAGCTCTTACACTTCAGTCAGGTTTAAGGAGGTGCTAGCCATCATAGTCAATCAAGCTAGCTAGCAATCAAGATAATTGATATTTCAGTGCAATATTTTTAAGAAATTAAGATCACTGCAAAACAGTCACTGTGAACAAAATATCACAACTTTAAATAAAGACCGGATCAGCGGGAGCACATTGCACCCCCGATGGTTCAGCTAGCCAGCAGCAAAACATTATGCAAATTGATGGGAAACAGTTGGTAATTTCAGCAAAGTCAGCGTGAGGGGTGGAATGTGTCCCAAGCCAGGCATCCGGGCGGGGCTGACTTCCAGTTCAGAGGAGGTGACCAGGAGCACATAGCGGAGTTGGTGGGTCTCCCCTGGGCCTTACCTCTTAGCAGTTACAGGGGTGATCACGCGTCACTGGACAAAAGTTTACACTCACCGTGATGAAGGACCAAAGTAGGGCAGCCATAACACAGGCTCCCTGGACCGCTCCTCAGTGCAGCAGCCAACACTGCTCTCCGTCAGATTCCTCGGATACGTTGGTGAGTAGCCTTTCTCCTGACACTGTCGGTCTCAGGGACAGGAAGCAGGCTACTGCGGCCAGCTGAGTGACACACGGCAGCACATCCTGGGACCCCCAACGCTCCAGGTCACAGGTCCCTGCCCGTTTCATCTGTTTCTTATAGATTCATTGGCTTCCCCAAATGCATTGACTTCATGCACACTCATCCTTAAATAAACCTATGTCCTCCCCGTAGAATAGACTCCGCTTCTGATCAAAGTTTTCCCATCCAGTGCCTCTCATCATGGGCATACATGCATTTATTTAAAACAATGAAATATTATTTGCAAGTTCAATGCCATGAAAAATTGAAAATCTACTGACTGTGGAAACAAGCCTTATAAGTATTTAAATATTTGTAAAAAAAAAAAAGATGGTTTGTATAATATTTATTTATAACAGAAGATGAAAATATTAATTTTGTCCTACAGAATGAGTCCATCATAGCACAACCCATCATTATGTGACTTTTTTTTTCATTATGTGAATTTTGATTAGCCAGGACTCTAATTCACATAATAGCTACATGTAATAAAACCCACAGAAAACCTAAGTGCCATTCGTCATGGCTTGTGCTCCTGAACGTAAGTATTAAAGAAGATCCGTGGTGGTCACTACGCAACCTTGGAAGGTCGCTTGTTCTTCTGGCCTTGTGAGAAGACGAAGGAGCCAAACCAGAAGACGTGTGGTTTGTGCCTAGCTCGCTGGCTAAGGCAGAGGAGGGCGCCCAACGAAGGCACATTTGTGTGTAGCGGTTGCTAAGATTTTATATTTCAGATACCTGTTTTTTTACTATTATGTCAGACAAAATAAAGCCTCGTTAAACTGCTGACATTTGCCCAGCACATTTCTAGAATCTTCTGGAACGTTCTGCAGGCTTTTGGGGCCCTTGCCAGTTTCGTTGCTGAGAGCTGAGTGTCCCTGACCTTCAGGGGTGGTTTCAGGCAGCCTCTGTGCCACTGGGGCTTCTGTCCACAGGGGTCCCCTCTACAAGCCCCACAGTCTGAGCCTGGATTTATGTCCGCGAGAAATTGTGTGATCCCGCAGGATTGGCCCTGCCGCCCGCCCGGGAAGCCTGCACCTGACACACAAAGTTGAGGGCCCAGCCTACTAAGTCGTTCCCTCCAGCTATGTCAGGTCAGTACCGAGAGCATTAAGCAAATTACAACCCTGGGGGAAGCTGCAAAGAGAAAGATGCCACTGTCAATCCTCCCTCTGACTTAGGTCTTAACAGGAAAAAGAAAAAGAAGACTTAGTCCAACCGGCCATGTCTACAGGAACCGTTTTTTTTTTGTTTTGTTTTGTTATTTTAATTCCCAGAGCCAGGTAATTAAACTTGCAAATGAATGCGGCACTGGGTGTCAGCCTCCCCTCCCCCCACTCCGTGGGCCTCACATCCGGCTCAGCCCTCCATGCTCTGCGCCCACAGCCATGGGCCACCTCTCACACCCTCTGACCCTTGGGGGTCTTACCTCCTGGAATCCCAGCAGCAGGGCTGTGACGGGGAGGGTCTCTGTGTCCCCATTCTTCGGCGCCCTCCTGCAGAGGCCGGCTGTCTGTGGTGAGGCCTGCAGCCTGGGTGGCACCCAGGGCCCCAACTCCCACAGCACAGCAGGCTCAGGAGGCCGAACAGGCGCCCAGTTCCTGGCTGGGCTTCTCCACTTCCTGCAGCTCTGCATCCCCGCACCCAGGTTCATCTCCCCAGTGGCTCTCAGTCCACATGCTCCGTTCCAAGGGTCCTAACTCGTCAGCGATTCTCCCCACAGCCGCCTGTGCAGCGGGTCTGCTGAAGACATCCAGCTGTTCTTCGTAGTCTTTGCGTGAATACAGGAGCTCACTCTGTGCCCCAGGGCTTCTCTGCCAGGGTGCTGCAGTGCGCTGGCCTTGCGGTTAGGTCCGTTTCCCGGGGCCGCTGTGACAAATGACCATAATCCGGGTGGCTTAAAACTCTAGACATTTATTCTCTCGTTGTCTGGAGACCAGAAGTCCGACGTCAAGGTGTCCTAGGGCTGCGCATTCTTTGAGGGCTGGGGCGGATTGGGGGTGGGACAGGGGGTGTCCTTCCCGTCTCTTCTGCTATCTGGCGAGGGTGGGCCCTTGGCTGGTGGCTGCATCACTCACCTCTGCCTCCATCTTCATGTGGCTGTTGTCCTTTCTCTGAGTCTCCCTGTCTTCGTATGACCTTTTTACAAGAACACCAGTGGCTGGATTGGGGGCCCACCCTCTCCACTATGAGTCATTGTGACTGATTACATCTGCAGAAACCCACTTCCAAATCAGATCATGTTTGGGGGGTCCTGGTGGCCGTGGATTTGAGGGGACGCTATTCACCTTCACACGTTGCTGTGGACATGAGCAATAAATGTGCAGCACACTTTAAACCAGACTGTGGCAATCAAGAAAGTGGATTGTATTTTTACAAGTGTTTTAAAAAAGGTGAAGCAATAAAAGTTGTAGCAGTTGACTATGGAATTAAGCTTTTAGACATTTACGTGGGTTTTTTTTTCTTTACTGGTTTATTTTTTGCAAGTTCATGTTTCCACAATCAAATTAAAGTGCTTTGATGTAGACGTATTTGTTGTGCATACAGCCATTCCTTTTTTCACATTAAAAGATAAAAAATATTCCTTTGCGGTAAACAGGTGGGAGAGAGAGAGACAAGGGCAGGTGTCAGGAGACCAGGTGTAAAGAGCTTAGCTTTCCCGGCCGTAAGCGTCCACCCAGCACCCATTCACTCTCCTTAGAACCCTGAAGGCCCAAATAGAATTCCATTACTTTGGAAAAGCAGCGTGGGCTTTCTGGGCACTTCTGTTCTCCCAGAAACAGAAATCTGGTGTAAATCAGAGTGAAGTCAGACGGAGAAAGAGCGTGAGCCCTCCTGCCTTGCACCTCCCAGAGCCTCCTTCCCTCCGCCTCCCTGAACTCCGGGCCCCTCCCGAGGACTTGCAGAATCACGGTGTTTTAACTCAATGATGGGGATCCCTCCGATGAACACATTCTGGGGCTCTCTGACTACTGCACACACAGGGAGCCCGTCTGGAGCAGGCGTTAGGAAGCAGGCCCAATCCCCGATCACGATGTTCAGAGGAGGGGGGCCAGTCGGCTACATCAGCTCCCACCCCAGCATCAGCCCTTCTGACCAGGGCAGGTCCAGCTGGGGAGCTCTACAGCTCTGGTGAGATGGGGACTTCCCCCCAAGAAAAGAATACAAAGATGTGTTACTTTTGGATATTTTGTAAAAACACGCGAATATGGGCGCACACTGAGTGGACTCCCCACTGTGCCTGGGGAAGGGCCCCCACTGGCAAAAGGCTCGTCCAAGTGTCTCGGCCCTGGCCTTGACCTTCAGTAGTCCCTCCTGACCCAGACATGGCATCACAGTGGCTCCTGTCGGGACACTGGGCAGCTGTCCCGGCCCTTCACCTAAACACGGAAGCAATGAGCTCACCCCGTCTGCTGGCCCTCCCAGCCTGCCCTGGACCCAAAGCCCTGGAGTTAAAAACTCCAGTTGAGGTGCCAGAAATGGCCCACTGGTCTGTGTCTCCTTAATCCCCAGCCTCCTAGGAAAACAACAGGGCTCTCGCAGATGACATCAGCAGGCAAACCGGCCCAAGTAAAAGGAGGGGTGGCAGGTGGAGAGAATTCTCTGCAGAGGGAGAGGGAGAGGAAGCCAGTGGGGAACCTGAGCGTGGCAGGGCCAGCAGAGGGTGTGCCCTGGAGACCCAGGGCTGTCTGGGCACACAGGGAGAGGGACAATGAAAGGGACCAGCCAGGGTCCGGGGCCAGGTCCTAGAGTCGATGTAAGGGAGGCCAGAGGGGAGGTTAAGAACGCAGGGCTTGGGCAGCCTTCACTGGTCACATGCTGGTGAGGACAGCGAAGAAGAGAGCTCAGAGCCCGGGGACCCAGGAACACCGAGGCTCCGGCAGCATTCTGCAGCCACGGGACATGCCAGCTTGGCCCACGGATGCTCTGAGAGGGGACGCAAAGGCAGCAAGACAGAGAGCACGGGTGCTCCTCCAACACTGCACTTTAAGGCGGGGATACAGCAAACATCCTCATTCCCTCGGGGCCTCTGCAGGTCCATGTCCACTCCTCTGCGCCTTTAGTCCAAGCCTATAGCCTACAACCTGTTTGCAAGAATGGCTGTTAATATCTGCTACCTGCTCAATAATTCCGTTTTGGTTTTTTTTTAAAGATTTTATTGGGGAATTGAGGGAGGGAACAGGGCTGGGGGTTCCAGGGAAGGGGAATAGACAACTTGCTGTCCTTTTGTTCTTCAGTCTAGTTGTGGAGGATGTCGCTTCACTGGCCCATGTTGGTATTGTGATCATTGCGCTCTTCCCGGGTGAGGCAGATCTGTCACTGACCGTGGCCTCTCATGGCAGCTCATGGCAGCTCACACCAGCTGCCAGCTACACACGGTAGCTTACGGCAGCCCACTGCAGCCCCACTGCAGCCTACGCCGTTGCTGGCGACTCACGGCAGCCCAGCTCCAGGTTGAGCTGTTGTTCACCATCTTAGCTGTAGAGGGCGCAGCATCACTGGCCCATGTGGGATTGGAACCCGTGGCCCTACTGCTCAGAGCTGGCGCCCCCAAGCCAACTCTTAACCAACACACTACTCGGCCGGCCCCTGCTGGATAATTCTTTAGGGTAATTTTACATTTTCCTCACCCAGGATTCAAGGTAGTCCTTGTAACAGGAACTAAAACACAAGTTCACCTTCTCCACGGCTTACCTGCCTTCTCTTCTCCCTTCACCTTCCCTTCCAGCCCTCCTGCCTCCCAACTCCCCACGTTGCCTCCATTCCTTAGCGGACACGTATCCCCCACTTGGGACTGCACTTCGTTCTAGTAACCGAATTGCTGTCACATTGCCCATATTCACACTCTCGTTTCTTTCCTGTCCTCATTGCGCCTTGACCAAATGCCCCTCGCCTTACTCACTTGTCGGTTGGCAGCTGAAGAATGCATCCCAATGGGATATGATTGTGAAGTTCACTTTAAAGGACCCTGTTGGTGGAGACAGTCACTTCTAATGGATGTTCGACGTGCCTCCTGCTCCAGAGTAGGTTGCTGCCGGAGCTCCGGGTCCTAAGGGTATGTGGGTCCTGGGAGTCCTTTCCTCGGGGCCGTGAACCCTCAGTGTGAGCGCTAATTTTATGTGTCAACATGACCGGGCTAAGTGTCCATTGACGGATAACTGGATAAAAAAGAGATGGTACATATGTAAAACAGAATAATACTTGGCCATAAAAGAAAAAAAGGAATCTTGTCATTTGGGACAACACGGATGAGTCTTGAGGGTATTATGCTGAGTGAGATGAGTCAGATGAAAAAAAAACAACCATATTATTTCACTCATAGGTGAGATATAAAGCAAAAGACGAATTAACAAAACAAAATGAAAATAAACTCATAGATACAGACAACAGAATGGTGGTTGCCAGAGGGGAAGGGACTACGGGGAGAGTGAAGTGGGTAAAGGGGTCAAGTACATAGTGACAGAGGGAAACAGACAGACATGCAATAGACGACAGACATCAGGTTATAATGTTCATATATGGTTATTAACTGATATCACCTCAATTGAAAAGGAAACTTGGCTGGGCCATGGGCACCCAGATACTAGGTTAACATTATTCCGAGTGTGTGAGAGTGCTTCTGGATGAGACTGATATTGTAGCTGGTGGGCCGGGTGGGGGCCTCTTCCAATCCACAGGAGGCCCGAGGAGAACAAAAGGCAGATCCAGGAGAACTCGCTGATGCTGTCTGACGGTCTTCAGGCTGGGACATCAGCTTTCTCCTGCCTTCAGACTTACACTCACGCTGACACTGGCACCAGTGGCTCCAAGTTGGCTGGCAGTGCGCCACTGGCCCTGCTGGCCTCCAATTGCACATCTCGGACTTCCCAGGACCTATCACTGCATGCGCCAACGTCTTCCAATAAACCCTGTTATGTGTATTTACACAGACAGAAAGCCTCGTATTGTTTCTCCGAGAACCTTGACGGGTGCCCTTAGGGGTGCCAGGGACACAGCCAGCACCGTTTCTCATATTGGCACAGTGGACCCTTCCCCTATTTACTTGTTTATATTTTAAGTCATTTTACAAATAATTTACATGCGTCAGAATTTTAGCATAGCAAACCCAAATTCTGATTCCACGTTTTCTGGCTTGAAGGCTTACATGTGTGAAATGGGGAAAGTCCTGCAAACACACTACATGCTCATCAACCTCGTGTAGAATTAGAACAAAACTCCCCTGTAAAAATGGACCCCAGATTCTATTCACTTCTCTGGCAGTTTCTAGCTTATCATTATTTCGAGTTTGTGTGCGTGTGTGTGCTCGCACCGTCAGAGCACAATAAATATGTTTAAAAATTTTTTGACACCTTATAGCTTTCTTGAAGATCGAGGGCAGCCATCTTCTTTGTTCCACAATTTCAAATAATTTTCACTTTCAGTTTTATAATCTATTTTATAATCTAATTTATTCATTAAAAGAATAAATACAATGATTTTTTTTTCATTTTTACATCATCTGTTTCTTTCCAAATACTTGTATACAGAACTACTTTTTGTGCACTTAGGAGACGCATTAAATAAATTTTGGTGCACCAATCATAAAAGTTAAAAGGATACTCTCATGTGTCCATCTATCAAAAGTGGTATGGTGCAGGTCCTTGTCCCAATCGACTGTGTGTTGGAGACCTTCATCCCGCTGAAAGGTTAGCTGGCCGAGAGTACCATGTTCCCTCTTTGTCTGTACAAACATTTGCTCACTCACCGATTTTTGAGTTTGAGAAAATGCATCTAGGACATTGGGACATGCTCTGAGATTTCAGAGAGCTCATCGTTGCGTACGTATTAACTTTCTGATTTGTGCAATGATTGCGAAACATCTTCCACTTTCATTTCTTTTCTCTTTGCCATTTTGAGCAGAATCTGAAAAATTCTGAATTCTTAAACATGTTCAATGAAATGAAAAATGATGTACCAAGAAAATGCCTCAGGTCATTTTTACATCTTCTGGGTAGGTGAGCCAATATTTTGGACAACACCAAAAGAAAACAAAAAGAAAGATGAAATAATAACAATTTATTTCATTATTTTTTATGTTTCCAGCTGATTCCATAATTATCTTATACTTGTTATTTTATTTATTTTTAGCACAGTGGGAAATAATGAATAAAGATGAGGTGATATAGTTCCTCGAATGCTAAAATAGTGAAATGAAGGTATAGAAGAAGAGATCATTAAGAGTCTCACTTTCATTTTAGGTTTTATAAAAGAACCCAAATGGTAATTGAAGGTAAAAGAAATTTTATTCTATTAATAATATTATTATTATTATACTATATAACAGTGAGTACTATTTTTAAATAAGTAAATTTTCTCTTTGTTCTTTGGAGAATCTCTAATAAATAATAGCAGCTATGAAATATCAATTTACACACAACGTTAGACATGCCCAAGAAAGCCTCAAAACTAAACGTGTCCCCAATCCTGACAGCACACTGAGGGTTCAAGTCTCACTTCCTGACAACTTGCTTTCATTAAGACAAATCGCAATGTTTCCCATGTAAATTTTAACACGTAGAAATTTGATAAGTACTTAAAATAGGAAGACTGCTAATGCTGTCATGAGATGATGACACACAGGCCCTGCACCATAAAATAGGAAATCGTGATAATAACAGGAAGCACTATCAGCAGCATTTCCTGGTGGCTGGGTGTGGTGAGAGGTGTGGCCTCTGCTCTCTGCTGCCCAAAGTCTCCCTCTGCCCAAGTGGTCTTCCTGAGGCTTGGCCCCCACCCTGCTTGCTGTCCAAGCCCAGAGGGTGCACTCCTACCAGCAGGGCAGCCACACCCTTGCAGGGAGCTCCATGGGAGGCCAGAAAAATCTAACACCCTAGGACATATTTGCTTCCACTTTCTATGCAATTTAAACCAAAATAGATTCTTGGCTTAAATCTCATAGATGACTTAGTTGGTTGATTATTAAATCAAATGTGAGCAATTTGATAAAGATTAAATTCTAAGACAAAGAAACAATTTTCTTTCAATTTCTAAATAAGTGAAGCAAGAGAAAGAAAAGACATTTTGCTGACGAAAACTCATGGCTTCCATGTCCCATTGAGCCCAGCAGGGACACATAAGGACATCAGGCCTGGCAGTCAGGATGTTTGGGACAAGGAGCCAGACAGCACCGCACCTGCCCTTCCAGACTGGAGGGTCCCCAGGCTGCGAGGAGAGAAAGTCAAGAGGCGACATCCAGCCTTGCACACCAGATTGCAGGTGTGCACTCTTGCTCTGGTGTGACAAAGGTGTCACAGCTATTTTATACATAAATGGTTTGCGACAAGAAAATCAAGTGTGACCTACATGTGCCAGAAATATTCTTGATGGTTCTCCCCTTTGCCACCATATAGCATCCTACCTTGCCTTGCCGAGGCAATGCCTCTGCAACAGCTACTCCAAGAGATAGTTAATTTTGCCTGAATTGCTTTTATGAAGTGAGGAGGGAGAAGAAAATGAGCTAACATGATGTTTTTAAAAATGCGTTTAAATGAGCTTCCTTCAAAGATTCATGTTTACCCACATAATATCAGGCATTAAGACTGTTTTGCCAAATGTACCACCTTTGCAAATTAGTATTCCCAGAACAGATGACTTTCATATCAGCGCATCAGATTTTCTGGCAGTGTAATGCTATTGAAGGGTAAGTATCATTATTCTTTAGGGCAAGATGCAAAGAAAAATGAGACCGGATCCAGAAGCGTCCATGGCTGGCTTTCAAATACACTTATACTAATCGTCCTCGAAGCAGCACTCCTCTGCATTATAGATTACCCCAAACATCCCTGGATAATATTTACGCTACAATAAATATTGGCTTTATGTAGAGTAGAATTGTGCGAACATTTTGGGCAATTAAAAGATAAAACATGTATGGCTTATTGAAACAAAAAGGAGGATTTTTTTTTTCCTTTGGAGTATTGAATATATTTTTTTTCCTTTGGAGTACTGAATATAAAAATGAGTCCCTTCAAAATACAAGAGAAGTAAGTGCACCACCTGGTTGGAACGCGGCGGCAAAGTGGGCGGTTATCCCACGGAAAGCCACGCCTACGCCGCAGGGTTGAATGTTGCCCACAGTGGTGAGTGTCCGTGCACCGCACCGTAAACAGGAAGCTACCGACAAAAATGAGAACTTTGGTTCCATGAGCAATGATTTAATTTCAAAATGAGAAATAATGCACACATCCAGTTTTTGTGTAGTGTATCTCTTCTGATAAGCATAGAACAATTCATATTACATTTGGATTAAAATGAAATCATACTTTGTGTACACCTACCATTAATATGTCTGATATCATAACTGTTAAAAGTGGGAATGTTGCACTTCTGTGAAAACAAAGGGAAGAGCTCTTCACATCTCAGTTTTTGCTGTTTTGCAGTTTTTTTATGAGCTAGTCATTGACAAAAAGTGGATAAAACAGGCCTGTATAAATAACTTATCAATATTGTATAAGAAAAACAACAAATAGGTATCATTTTTTCCCTAAATTTGATGTTTACATTTAATTTGAATAAAATAATATGTGAAAAGTTTGAGATTCAAAATGGCCGTGTGTGTTTACTTTATAAAATAAACGTTGATTTTACATCTCTGTCCCTCCCCGTTCTCTGTGTGTACATCTGTATCTGTACATCGACATCTGTATATCACCTAAATCTATACCTACGATTATATCTACATCTGTATTACCATTCCCTGACTAGTAGGTAAACATCTTTCGGTAGTTACTCAGAATTATTTAGTGACCGGAAGCTCCTGTCACTTTGCTCAAGGCAGTCATAAATGTCAAAATATATTTTGTGTGTGCCTCTTCCAAGGTTTCAGAAGAGTTGAAGTGGGTTCATCATGGCAATCACTGTTTGCTCAGGTAAAACAAACAATTCTGGGACTGCCCAACTCCTGGACTGGCACGCTGTGGACACGCAGAGATAAAGGGAGGCCTGGGCCTGTGTGCCTCGCGCCTCCAGCGTGGCGCTATGCAAATAAGTGACCAGTTGTCTGACAGGCTTGGAAGCAGCCGAGCGTTCCAACTGACGGCCTGCTTGCAGCTCGCGGGCCCCGGGAGCCTCGCCTCTCTGAAGCCGAATGTGGTTGCCAGACAACGTGCTGCAGCTCTGTAGGAGCCGCTGGTTTCTCAGGCATCAGTGTTCAACTTTTCCCAATCACAACACACACACACATTCAAACGCTCCAGCACTAAATCAACAGAGCCTCCCCGAGTGTATGGTCTCATTTTATTTACACAGCCTGTAGCTGGGCAGTTCACTTAGGTCTCCATCCTTAGAAGGTTTGAAGAGTCAGGCTTTGAGTGGATTACTCCCAAGAGATCCATCCAGAAGAAGTAAATGAGTATTTTCTCCAGGTCCGTATTCATACGTGGGTCTTTGCCACAGAATCTATTTTTTCTCAATTATTGGGGCTGTGACTAGCCCAATACTCTTCTCCTCTTTTCAAGTTTCACCTTTCAAGTTTTTTATCTTCTTTAGAGGAAGCTAAGGAAATAGTCCACACTTTTCAAAGGGAGCACCTTACCTCTGTACCTAACATTTAGTATCTCAAAGGTGGGGAATGACCAAGACCTCATGTCTCAACTCATGGCCCTGGACCAGAGCACAGAAGTCTTGACAAAGTCCCGTCATTATTAGAAGGTCATTTGAAGAAGTCCCAGGTTCAGACAGGTACAATTTATGACGGTGTGTTCCCACTGAGCCCAGCTCCTGTTCCTTGGGAGTCCTTGCTCTGTTTTCTTGCCCTGTCTACCTGCTAGATCAGGACCAAGGTGATTTATGGAGACTTTACCCAAAGTCTAGCCCTGTGACACGTGCCCTTGGCTAAATAGAACCACAGGATTTGGCCACTGAAATAACACATTCCAAGCAACTCTACAGAGTCTGTTTATGGCCCACAGCTTAGTGACTGGGAGTCCCCCCGGTTCCCTGGCACTGTGGGGTCTCACCCAAGGTCACGGCTTTCTGCCTTGGCTCAGGTCTTCGGCTTTAGCTTTCCACAACAGATACCCAGCCTGCTCCGTCACACTCCAGTCAAGACTGGGCTGGGGGCAGTCGGTGCAAGGTGGGAACCCACTTGCAATGGCTGTGGCTTGTTGCAATAAGTCCTTTCAACTCTAGGGAAACTAAGTACTTACTAATCTACATAATATGAAATCAAGGAATCAGAGCAGCAGTTGACAGCAGCTCTGCTGAGGTTCTAGTAGGATCCTTTAGTCAATGATGCACGTCTCAGCAAAACTCCCAACTAAGAAGACCTTCCCACCAGTGAACCCTAACCCCCACCCCACCTCCCAGAGGAGGGGACGCCCCATGACATGGAGAGCCATTCCAACACATTCCATGTCCTCTAGAGAGCGATGGACTCACTCCTGTGGGGCAGTAAGGGGGCAGCAGGTCTGACAACTCCCACTGCGGGAAGAGGGCTCTCACTTTCATAAGGAGGTCAGACTTCAGGATTGAGGATTCCCATCAGACTGCCTCCTCAGCCACTGGCCAAGGCTGCTGGAATACCCTGAAAACTCAGGGCAATGTCCCATCTGATCCAGTTGACTGTTTGGGGCTGTGACTCCCCAATATGTTCACCCCAGAGCATCTTAAATATTTACAATGTTTGCCTTTGTGTTTTCATTATTCCTACTAACAAAGGAGATTTTCAAGAGGGCTTCCAGTTTCAAAATCTCTGTTTTACCTATTGTGATCCCTGATTCTGTTGATGGTACTGTCATTAGTGACCGATTCAAGAGAGAGGGGGATGGCAGGTGACTCAGTGGGGAGATGCATATGGTGGACGGTCACTGAGGAAGCGTCTCCCTGACAGAAGA
This sequence comes from Hipposideros armiger, assembly GCF_001890085.2. Lineage (NCBI taxonomy): Eukaryota > Metazoa > Chordata > Mammalia > Chiroptera > Hipposideridae > Hipposideros > Hipposideros armiger. Next base: position 2,386,461 of record NW_017731543.1, on the reverse strand, counting down.
ACCGTAGCCGGGTCCCTGAGAACCCCCGCCAGCAATCACTGCACAGAACTGAATGGACCCAGCTGCCTACATTTGCAAGGGCGGTACCGGAAATGCTTCACAACTGGAAGAGCCTGGGCGCTGACCAGTCAGGGTAACGGCCAGCCATAAGCCGTTCTTCAGCTATGCTGGTGTGAGGTCTGGGCCTGGCACAGCTTCTGCGTGAGGTTCCAGACCTTCTCGCAGGCAGGACCTAGGTGGGATGCAAACAGCCCTGGTCACCAAGACACAGCACACCTTTTCAGACCTTCCCTGACAGTGTTGACCTGAGCGTGGTCGATCACAGGGTCACGGAAGGGAGAGAACAAAGGGACTCTTGGACCCAATAAGCTTGAGAAAGCTGAGCCAGACCAGTCAGTGTACCTGATGTACTGGCTGCAGGACTCACCAGTGCCTTTTCTCTGTCCCTGGGGAGTGTTCCAGTCCTGCCAGAGGAGGATGAGCTCCAGGAAGTGTTCCAAACGCCCTGGACACAGAATCCTTGTTGCAGGAAGTCCCCAAGACCAGGAAACTGACTCTGGGAGAAGTTACCCCCTGGGTTCTGCACACAGCGTACCACAACGCTGCACCCATGCATGTGGTTCCCGAAGAGAGGGTGAGGCAAGTGGGTGCAGGGGCAGGCAGATAACACGGGACCAGGCACCAGGGTCTCCCCAGAGAGGACACGCCCACCCGCACACCCTCTGCTCACCGCGTCATGAAGAGCTGCATTGACCATTTTCTGGCACACACATTTTTTTGGGGTGTGATTGTTCCTTCTTTGTCCCAAGCCAGAGCGTGTGTCTGAGTCTGTGTGCCTGATGTGTGCTTGTACACGCATGCGTGTGTGTGCAAACTGAAAGCTGACCCTTAGTATAACCCAGGACTGATCTTTGCACCTCAAAGGAATGGTGACCAGATGGCAGGAATGACAAGGACATGGCAGTGCTCTTGGTCCACCTTCCCAAGCACCCCTGTCACATGTCAGGACAAAAAGTTGGTGGAGATTTTGCACTTGATCCCTCAGTGTAATGGCTGGTCGGCTGGCCCCAGGCACATTCTCTGTGACAGCCTCCTTCACCCCAATTGAGATATTTCATGATTTTTACCCTGTGGAGAGATTGACCAAGGATGTATCTTGTACCCACTTTCCTGCATATAACTGTATTTTCTAAATTTAGAGCAGCCCTCTGAGACTTGAAGACAGCTTTCACATTTTTATCTTAATTCCGTCTCATTCCTACTACGTGGTGTAAAGTTTTACAATAGAACACCGAGTACAACAGTTGAAGAGTGGGTTACATTGACAGTCACGTACATGAGTTTGTCCTTTCGGGGGAAGTCTAATTATTGAGAGTTAAACACTCTGCTACTTTCTAAAAATACTAAGCTAGAATTCAGAAGGAAGACTCCCAGCAGACTGTGACAATAGCTGACAGCCAAGTAGAGTTCTCGTGTGTTCTTCAAGGTGTGTTCTCATTATAATAGACTCCTGGTTAAGCAGGGTGAGGCCGCGCTGGAACAATAGCGGATAGAACTCAGCAGATTGTAATGAAAGCAGAATATTCTATGGAGTTACAAATCAATAGATTTTAGCCAGCCTTATGCTAATGAGCTACTCAGATTCCTTCATCAGTCTCTTGGGGGTTTGAGAACATTACAGCAGCAAAGCTGGGCCTGGAGTCGGGGTCAGCGCTTTCCTGGTGGGCTCCCTTAATGCCCCTTTCCAAGCACGACAGGCTGGGCAGTGTCTGCATCGCGGTTGTGTCGTATTGATTTAAAGACGTATTTGTCCTCATCTGTTCAGGAGGAACACCAGACCCGAATCCTGGGATTCTCATAATTGGATTCAGCATGTTTTGTATTAACTAATTAGGACGGTTCCTTTTTTCTGCCTGCTCCTTTCTGTCTGCTCAGCAATTTTAATCTTCTTTATTCCATGGAGCAGAATGTAAGGTTCATTATTTTTTTTTTAAATATTTGACGATGCACTTCCAGCCCGATCGGAGTGAGTGGGGGTACATTAAAAGGAATACAGGTCTAATTTCTCTCTACTCTTTTAATATTTTTTCTGGAAACTTTTCTATAATGTCCCCCTCCCCTCCCCTGTCTCCCCCCTTCAAACACACACACACACACACAGCTCCTGCTGACATTGGGGGCGCTTATCTGTGTGTCTGAAGGCTCTGATCAGACCTTTATCAGATAGTCTTGTGTTCCACTAACATTAGACCCTGGGTTTGCAAAAGCGATGCTGGTTGTGGCCGCGCACTTGCTTCACCAGCCTCAAATCCAACCCAACTACTGAACAGCCTTATTCGACTCAGCACTCCACAGGCATTTGATCTGAGGGAAGCACATTTTCTGGAACTAAGACATCTTGGGTCTGACTCTGCACTGTCTTTGTCCTGGCTGAGCTACCCACGCCCAGAGCTCCTTTGGAATCAATGGGGGCCCTGAGCTGGGGCCGGCTCTCTGGAGACAGGCAGCGAGCAGAGGAGCGAGCCTTTGGAAGGCCCATGGTGGAGGACAGGGGCCGTGAGTAAGCGGGACAGGCCCGGGCAAGGCCCGGAGGTGAGCCACGTTGCGGGAACAGCGTGTTCCCTGGTCACACAATGGCCAAGAGATGAAAGAGCCCCGACTGAGAGCCACCCGCAGTGTGGATGCAACTGGGGTAGATGTGAACTGGAGGCGACAGGCGCAGATCCGCCGGCACTTCCCGTCTGCTGGCTTTTGCTTAGCAGTTAAGAAAATGAAAGTCTTAAATAACAAAATGATAAAAGTGTGACTCTGTGTAGATTGTGTGCTTAGGTGCTTTCTCATCATCGTGATACCGTGCATTCGTTCTCATTGAAATCTGATGGAATGGCTCAGTAGAGTCGACGTTAGATGCCCAAATCAGCACATGGTGAGATGGCCCTCGGGGTGGCCCACGGGTCATGTTCTCTCCAGCACCAGGAAACCACTGCCTTCCTGGTGGCTTGTGGGTTGAAAGTACGGCTGTGTCTTTATTTTTAGAGTGCAACATTATGCACCTTTTAAAATCCAGCAACTGTACTCTCTACTCGTCTGCAGACAATGGAGAAGGTAGGTCTGTGGCCACCTTCTATGGCATCTGGAGGTTAGAAACAGGTGAAGGTTAAGGTGAGGGTGAGGGATAAGCCCCTGGTGGACCAGTCACACAAATGGAGAACTTCAGCCAAAAGAAGAAGGCATAGGGATGCCTTTAAATAATGATCTGTCACAGCTGAGCGAAAAGCTGGGACTGCCTTCACTGTCACCAAGGTGTCAATCCCACCATTGTGCCTTCCTGCTCATCTGAGAGTTGCATTCAAAGCAGCTCATGGACAAAACAAAGCCTAGACAGTTCACCTTGATGGATGTGAAGATGATGTCCTGAGAAGGTGCCAGAAGTCTGGCGCACGGTGTGCCCTGGAGCCACGTAAGCATGGCCCCTTACCTTTAGTCTGTGCGTGTGTTCTTCCTGGGTGTTTGGACAATGGAAGCATTAGGCACTTCCCTCACACTTCCAAAAATCCGTGACCTGAACATCTAAACAAGTTGTGTGGTGCTTTGTTTGTTAAGCGCAAGCAAAAACCTCTTCGGTGTGAAACCCCCAATCTGCTGACTGTGCTATCACGGGTCTTGGCTGAGAGGGGCTATGGATTTTTCCTCTCTGCACAAGGTCAGAAATGGATTGGCCCCCAATCCTGGTGTGTCAGCCCAGCCTTCCTCATGAGACAATGCTGCTTGAGTCTTGTAGGAACTGTCTGTGTCGGTCCAGCCCCATGGAGACAGCTGCCTGAGCAGACCATCTGCGCAGTTCCTACCACCCCACTCATCTGGGACAAGCTGGGTGTCACTGCCATGGGTCCATGTGCTCTGCTTCATTCTGAGTCTGAGAAAAATGGTGCATGGCCCTCTAAGATTTCCCTGTGGTCCTGGATGGCTTTAAATCCCCGTGGTCGGAGAACTTATGTCGGCCTGAAGGCTGATGACCAAAGTAATGGAGCAGAGGAAGCGTGACAAGGATTGCTTTGTTCGTCTGCATACACGGACGTCCGTGTGGGTGTGCTCATGCATGTGCAGGTGTGTGTGTGCTGTATAATAGTTATTATGAGGCCCTGACCAGTCTTCTGTTGTTCTGCCCTGAGAATGGAGCTGAGAACTATGTCGGCCAGACGTTCTTCTCCCTTCGAACCCACGCTCAAGGCATAGCACAGAGGTTTAAAAATGCAAATTCGAGAGATCAGCTGTGCACCCCAGTGAGAGAGCTAACACCGGACAAAATACTGAAACTCTTTGTTCTTCCTCTTCCTGCACCCCTAAATATTAGGGGACCGTCATATCTTTCTCCTGGAATTGCTGTCAAGTGTTCTCATGGTGACTAGCACAGAGTAAACACTCAGTGCATGTTGGTACCATTATTGTTATGTTAGAAGCTTACCTCTGTTTTACAGTTTTTTGCTTTTTTTTTGTCGGGGGGACAGGAGAAGCAGGTGTTATATTGGCCTCTTAAACTTTTTTCCATGATCTGTTTCTTTCTCTCTTATCTTGATTTTCCCTGTTTTTCCTTCTACCACCTTGAGAAAAAAACGTAAACTGTAAGAAGAACCTCATTCCCGTTATTCAGTCTTAAAATAGACTGAATAAGAAGAGCTTGCCTGTTACCACGGCATGGATGAAACTTGAGGACATTTGCCAAAGAGAAATAAGAGGCCAGGAAAACAAAGACTTCGATCTCACTTATAGGTGGAACCTAAAAAAGTGGAACTCCTGCAAGCACAGACTATGGTGGTTTCCAGGGGCTGGGGCTGGGCAAACGGAGAGCCCTGGCCAAGGGCTGCAGACGTCCAGTTCTAAGATGAGCAAGTGCTGAGGCAGGAATGTGCAGTGAGGTGACCCGGTTAATAATTGGGGATTGCAGACTTGAGATTTGCTAAGGGAGGTCTTCAGTGTTCTCAACACACACACACACCACACACACACGGTAACTATGCGAGGTGATGGATGCGTTAATTACATCAATTGGATATGTAAATCATTTGATATGTATAGCAAAACATCACATCGTACCCCTTAAATATATACAATTTTTATTTAAAAATAACAAACCTTATTCTCAACCAAAATTCAATGTCCTGCCTTTTTAACAAGACCACAGCCCTCCAGGGAGGCCAGCCCGACTAAACCCCAGGATGGGGGCGTCATCCAGGACGGTCCCTGCGTGTCAGCAGCTCGGCTCTATCCATCGCGCAGTAGCCCCACACCCCCAGGCAGGCTGACCTTTACCTGTGGACGCCGGATCACGGAGGCTGGGAATGAAAGTGTTGACCATCTCACATTACTTACCTCTCACTTTGGGAGGCAGAACAGGTATCTTTTCATGCACTTACTATGGGACTGAAAATGAGAAAAAATCCCCAAAAGAAAAAGTGAGAAGACATGGCCAGCTCCTCATGGACTTCTGTATGTCTGTCGAGAAGAAAGGCGTTTGTGAAGCCTCGCTGGGCAACACGTGGCAGCCCCTGGCTGAGACCCTTTCTTCATCCAACTGGGGGCCCTCCCGAGGGCCCTCTGATTCCCAGTGCAGTTTCCGCCCGCCTCCAGCAGCCCCACAAGGGGCCAGATGGCCACTGCCCGCCTGGCTTCCTTACCGCCCGCTTTGTGGTGCCTTTGGGTCCCTCTGCTGCCCCCCCTCCACCCGCAAACATCCAAGGACACATTCAGGTTCGGTCTTTGAGGAGCCCCCAGGCAGTGCAGGACGCCAACGTGGAAACGCGTCCTCAGCACACCATGGTCCCTGGCAACACCTGCCATGTGGGACACGGGGGAGAAGCACAGAAATAACTGGGTTGGTACTGCCAACCACCACCGCGCAGGCGCTTTGGACGGGGCTGTGAAGAGTAAGGAGCAGGTGGACAGGCAGAGACCAGGGGGAGGGGCCAAATGCCAAGAACGGAGCTCATGGAGGATTTACATACAGCAGACATGCCAGCAAGCGCGTGTAGCTGACCCGTACAGGAAAGGTGAATGTTTCAAATTCACAAACAAGGACAAAGAAAAACACAAAAGAAATGCCCACATTGCCACCCACCATATTTAACATCCTGTGACGTTTCTCCAGAACAGGAAGTCTGATGACAGCCTGTGTCAGCTACTGTGTGCAGAAAGGGACCTTCCTGCATGTCTCTGCTTGAAGGTCCACATTTGTAAGACCACTCGACAGCGGTGGTGCCTGCTAGAGTGAAGGAGACGGGGACCTGCCTGCCAGCAGTCCTGCTCCCTCGCCCACCCTGGACCCAAGTGCAGGTGTCCACAGGGTCACAGAATAAGGCTCCAGGCTGTGGGGTGCCGGGGAGGTCAGAAAGGACGTAGGCCTTGATGGGAATAGCTGGGAATACCTTGCATGGGAATAGCTGATGGCCTTCAGGTATGAAAATGGCAGGGTCATATTTGGTTTCCGGAAGGTACCCCAGTCAGGTTATGCTAAATGCAGCTGGGGTAACAAACACCCCCAAAGCTCAGAGCGGGTCCGGATGGCCAGAGCTGTTGGAACACCCGACAATTCTTCCAGAGGAGTGTCGGAACTGTCTTCTGATCGCACTCCCACAGTCTCCGTAGTTTCCCCCTCTCCTCTGTAGGTGATCCCCGCTGTGCATCCTGTGGTGCCCAGAGAAGCACTTCCTGGAGAACTGACAGGCTCCTGGGATGCAGAGATGGAGTGGATGGCAGGAAAGAGGTTGCTAAGGGTGGCAGGGGTGGCAATTACTTAACCCTTCCTGATCCTCACAGCTCACACCAAGATCCAGGTTCAGGGGCCGGATAAATATATTTGTTTCCTTTTTAAATATAACCGAAGAAGTAATTTTGCTGTGCTTTCAATCCAACAAATATTTACTAAAAGTGTTTCCTTGAAGGGAATGCTGTGCTGGGAACACTGGTGGGTTATGATGTCGATGGCGTTGGCGGGATGGGCTCAGTGCTGGTCTTGGAGACCTGGGCTCTGACGCCAGGAAGCGATTGTAGCCCACTGACCTGGCAGGCAGGACACGTTAAAGGAAACTCGAGGAGATCTTGCTTTCGTGAGAAGGTGAATTAATTGAAATAAAGTCATACAGTAAAACAAAAGCACTAATGCAAAAACCAAGCCAGCCTTTCAAAGGCTAAGAAAGGCACATCGATTTTAAGATAAATCAGAGTTTGTCTTTTTGGATGTGGCAAAAGGAGGCGTCTCCAAGACAGCGCGTTTTGCTGCAGTGTTCCTGTCACTTGCAGTCCAGAGATTGATTTTCTCACGTATCTGGTCCTTGCTCATTTATTTTTGGCTTCTTTATGGTGCCAGATTCCATTCATCGCCTCCCATGAGTGTCACCAGCTTTCCCCAGTCTGTGATTTCACAGGCTGGTAATTTTGACACAGAAGACAGAATGGACAATGGGACGTCTCAGTTGCTGTTGGGAAAGGCCACGTCGGGAGAGATGGTGCTAATGATGCAAACTGGGAGACGGAGTTGCAGGTAAGTGTTGAACAGGTGTGTCTGCTGAAGGAGAGCCAGGATACTGATGCAAATTATTAAAAGATATGAGGTGCTTATCATTTATAAGCCGCCAAATGAATCATTAAGTCAGCTCCTGGCACACTATAAAGCAGGAATTGCTGAAATGACAACCGAGATTGAATAAATTCAACGTATTTCCTCAAAGTCAATCAACCAGAAGAAGAAAAATGCATTTGCTCTGATGGGATGTCAGGAACGGGCCGGTGACTGTGGCGGGTTCCTGCTCAGAACTTCCTGCATGACGTTTGCAGAGAGGGCTTGGTGTCCTAGGAAATCATTTTTACACATTTCATCAAAAGCGATTGTCTCATAACACCAAGTACAGTTAATCCATGTTAATGAATTTAAAGGGGCCCACCAGTACATTAACCCATGTATTTCTAAGCTGAAATTTGCTTAATATTGTGTGCACATGTAAACCATTAAGCTTCATTATTTTATCCTAATAAGGCAACCTGTATTGTCACAGCATCTGAATTAGAGAATATTTGGTGACGACTATTTTAGTTAATTAGTTATTTCAGTCATAAAAGAAAGTGCTTCTGGGGAAATCTGCTTTAATAAATATGTGATAATGATTAAGAATGTACAAATGGAGGTGAATGAACTGCTATTTCTACATTAAGGTACCCCACACTGCTTCTTTTACTAGTGCTACGTAAACCGCCTTTGATCTTAGAAGCTTGATTGATTTACTGGGTACACGTCTGCGTTACTGCTGTCAGACAACACGTAAAAATCGCCCGCTGACAGAACCGTCCCAAACTGTTCTCGGGGCGGGTTCGTGCAGAGGGGAGAGGGACGCCTTGGGTCCAGACTGCCCGGAGGGTGAGATGTGGCCCCAGCCCACACCCGCTCTCGGGGAGCTCAGCACGCCGCCTGGGGGTACGCCTTGGTGGCTGGCTTCCGGCGCCTGCACAGGCTCCCGGGACCAGGAGGATTTCCGCCCCCAGGACTGCAAGGGCAGTGGCTGTGCGAATTCACCGTTTTCTGTCTACCGCAAAATCACATTACTTCCTACCCCGAGTTCCCATTTAATGTCAAAAGAGAACTGGATGCCCATTCAATTCAGGACAAACTCTTCAGTTTAGTTCAGGCATTCCTTCTTGTCCTCCTCTCTGTAAAGGACCAAAGTTCCAAGGCCTTTGAGCATGGAGGCATCAGGGAGGCACCTGGCTCCCCACTCCTGAATACGAGCTCCCCCAGCACCCAGCTCACCTGGGTCCCAGCAGGCTCCAGTCAGTGTCCGCGCAGCACCCATGAAAGGTCCCATTCAGACAAGGCGGCCTTCGTAGGGCCAGCTCCGTCAATGCCCACACCTCTCAGGGGGTGTGGGAGTGTTGGGTGTTCTCACTGGGGCTGCCCCAGGCCCCGGGGCCCAGCACAGCCTGCTCCTGTGTCCCCAGCCCGCCTTCTCATGCCAGCACAGGGGCAACTGCCAACATCTGATCTCCAGCAGCCAGCACTCAGATGGAGGCCGAGTTTCCTGTGCTCTCAGATCCCCAAGCCCACCTGGGGCTTCCATCCTCACCCTCCACCCCCTCGATCAGGAGAAATGCTCAGATCCCCCACCATACTCTCCCAGTCTAGGGAGGAGCAAACTCTCTGGTCCCCCCACCCCCCAGGTCTGCCGGTTAGGGCAGAACTGTGACGGCGACGCACAGCCAGTTATTGAGGATTTAGGCTGATAAAACAGAAAGCTCCAGAGATTCAGAAAGGCTTATCTTTCACAACTCTTACCCTTGTCTTCAAACTCAGAAGCTTACTTGAACCGAAATGCCAGGACTCGGTGCCTGTTGGTCATCTGCATTATCCTTTCCCTGAAGCATGAAGTTTGAAATACCTCGACCTCCATGACTGTATCTAAGGGGGGACAGGGCCAAAGAGTGAAAGAAATTAGGGGGCATGAAACACCTCGGTTAACCCGCTTGCCTCTTACCTAGTTAAGGAACTTTAGTTTGTTCCTACAAACTCTGCCCTAAAGTGAAGAGCCAATATAAAAAGTAAAAAAAGTATAAAAACAGAAGTCATTAATTGTGATGAGATAAAGGATGATGTGTTCTAGCTCAACCCAAGCGACTCAAATGACTTTCCCAAAGAGAAAAAGACTGTGAATCGAACGAATGAGCATGAGCTTACATAAATAATAAACAACAATTCCAAGGTCAGGGTATGTACCGGGGCTGCCAAAAAAAAAAGTACACATTTTAAGAGATGTTATCTATGTATTACTTTTTGAAGTTGAATTGAATTACAGTAGCAATGTGTAGTATGGTGTTCACTCAAAAGATGGCGTTAATCAAATGAATGCTAGTGGGATTCATTGTGTTACAATTTTAATAGTTTTTTTTCTTAAAATATGTATACATTTTTTGGCACCTTCTGTAGTTTGCACATAAAATATCACATAATAAAGGAGAATTCTGTGCATTCTTTTTTCTTCTTGCTGCCTCATAGTCTTCACCGATTTTTAAATCTTTTCAGGCTTATAGTTATCTTGCATTCGAACTGCAGTAAAAGCAAAATTATGGTACAAAAGCCCACCTTTCAGGCGAAATAAAGAGTCCACATTAGAGTCCTGGGGCCCTGGTGGGAGGGGGAGGTCAGCCATGACCCCGGAGGTCTCCAGGAGGCACCACCTTCGTCGCTGTCACCATGTGCAGGGCAGTAACCCCTGACACGGCATGGAGGACACCCTCACCACGTCACCACGCAGTGACAGGCAGGATGCCTCGTGCTTCGCAGAACACTTGCTTCTGCTGCAGGCCTGGATGCCCTCGGATTACCTCTCACAGTGAGCATTGGACAGGTCAGGACTCGCCGGCCTTGGCTGCTCTGAGCGAAGAACATCCGCGCCCAGCCCCTGAAAAGCTGTGTTCCCTTCCCGAACAGGACGCCCTTTGGTTGTCGGGTGGGGGTCTCCATGTGGCAGCTAGTCACTGAAAGACAGAGTGCTGAGGCAACAGCAGGTCCTTTATTTCAGAAGAGCTTGCCACAGCCCTGAAAGCTATTCTGATGTTTTCCCCGGTATGTCAAGTAAACTGGTGAGAATTTTTATCTGAAAACGTAATGTGCGATGTCACTTCTCATAGCTCATCTTTTTCTGTGGTATCTGTTGAAGAAGTCACTATACAAAAACCATTATCCAGAGCCCCTATTGTGAAAAATTGCTACCCAAACCCTCCTAATGCCAGGTGAGTGTGCGTTCAGGACCTCAGGGGAGCATTGGCAAGGCTGTATCTACAGAGCCCAACTTTCTGTTCAAAATGTATCCTTTTCATTCTAGTGGAATACTGCAAAGCCCAACTCCAGTCATCTAACCCACTTCCACCATTGCATTCAGGTACAAAAACTATATTGGGATACAAATGGGGATGCCTCAAATGAATGACCGATTGAAGTTATTGTGGTTGACCAGTTATAGAAACCAAGATTCATGAAACCTAATTTTCAAATTCCATCGTCATGGTCAGTAGCTATCTTGAAGAAACAAGGACACAGACAAGTCTGCTCATACAGGGACGCTGTGTGGGCATCAGCTGTGCCAGGCGCTCGCAGCGAGCGCTCTTATCACATGCATGGCCCTTCTGTTCCAAGCAGCATGAGTGCCCTGGAAGGGAGGCTGCTCTTCACGTTCAGATGACCACATCAGGCTACGTGGTGCTGAGACACAGGTAGCCACCTCTGAGTCCTACACACGCTTCTTTTATTTCAGCTGAGTTATCCGTTGATATGGGATGAAACTGATAAGGGGCAATGCTACCCTTTGGCGTGCCAGTTAGGAAAGGCATAGGACCCCAGGGTTGGACTTGGACCATTCACACCTGGATTCCCAGGAAGGGTTCTCCAGGCCTACTCCTTTCTCTCCAGTGGCATCATGGGGCAATTTGGCCCGGTTTGAATAGTCCTGGGTATTTGATTTTAGCTCCATAAAAGGAAAATGTCCTTTCTTGTCATTTCCTCCCCCTGGTACTGTCCCTTACCAGGGACCATGAGGCTTAAGCCTGACCAGTTGAAGGCAGTGCAGCCGCCTCTCACATTCTCTTCTCCAGGCTCAATACCCAGACATGGCTTTCAGTTGTCATGTGGGTAAGGGTTTTTTCACCAGAAGCCTGGTCCACGACCTCCAAACAGACTTTGGATTTCCCAACTCTCTCCTAAGCCCGGTACCAATGCTCAGGGTGTGGCCACAGCCGGGCAGCCATCGGCCTCTGTTCGGGAGCAGAAGGTCATCTCATTCTCTGGTCCAAACCTACACAGAGGCGGAGGCAGGAAGCCACGCTGTGAGCAAGCCTCATGCAGAAACTCTCTATCACCGTCCTGTGAGTCGTACCATCCGCTCTTCACGCATGAAGAGGCCGGCACGCAGCACAGATCGCAAGCAGCTTCCAATGAGCGTCAGAGACCCAGAGCCTGCCGATCTCCGTCTCCGAGGGAGGCCAGGCCATCTCAGCCCTTTGGCAGTGCACCGCCTACATGGCAGCAATTAAGGGATAAACCCACTTGTGGCTGAACTAGCTAATCTAGGAATAAAGACCTGCCGACATAATGAAGGACTCTGGTGTTTTCCAAGAAACTGGATTAACTCACCATAATGCAGAGCATTTATGGAGTGACGATTCCAAACACAGGAAAACGACCCACAGACACAGATGTGATCTCATTCAGCACAGCACATGCGGAGAGAGACGAGGAGGCTGGCGTTGTCGTGCTTACACATGGAGGAGTGCCGAGACGAAGCTGCACAGGGCCCACGCACTGAACCAATCAGAATTGACTGGGTACTGTGAGCCAAATACTTACCCTCTAACTTGCTTTGTGTATCTGATCATGTTATTGCAAAGAAACTACTTTAACTGACAAATGTATCTTTTTTTTCAAAAAAGCTAATTTCATATTCTGGAAATGTGATTAGTAATAACGGTTAGCTCAGTTTCAGAAAACAAACCTCGAGGTGGGGAGAGTGTGACAAGACCCACGTAATTTCATGGTTTGACAGATCGAATTCCACTGACCTACAAACATGGTGGCCTCAAAGAATGAACTGGAAACATTGGGTTTCGGAAAAGTCATGATTTAGTTTTTCTGTTTTTCATTGCAAAAATGCATCCTGACTTTTCCGACATCTCAATAGATGACTGGTTTATGCATGCTGCTGACAAAAACGTCCCACAGGATTGGAGCAAGCTGAGGTGCTGAGATCCATTCTAGGACATGGGAGAAGAATAGGGGAAAGACACGAGGAAATATGGTTTGCTGGTGATTCACTGATCTAGAAATTTTAATGTCACAAGGGATCCTTGCAGACGTTTCTGTGTGGAGACTTTGAATTTATGATTCTGAATAGAGACAGGCCCACAAAGTCAGCTGCAGAGAGAGAGATTGACAGATGTGGTTAAGCTCGTTTTAATCTTTGTTACCATCAGAGAAATTCTAGGTAATTAACAGAATGGAGAGAGAGAGAGAGAGAGAGAGAGAGAGAGAGAGAGAGAGAGAGAGAGAGAGAGAGAGAGAGAACACAAACTTTCCTCTGGGGCCTAAATACTTAATTTCCATGAATAAATGCCAAATTCTACCCTCTCCACCGGGTCTCTTTGGCCC
>NW_017731543.1:2362307-2368136 GCF_001890085.2 Hipposideros armiger | reverse complement strand
TCTCTCTCTCTCTCTCTCTCTCTCTCTCTCTCTCTCTCTCTCTGATTTTATAGTATAATATGCAAGCAGTGAAACGCTCAGCTTTAAATGCACAATTTGAACAGTTTTCATAAGTGTGTTTCAAGACACAGAATCACCCTAAGAAGTATCTTCATGCTCCCCCCAGTCAATCCCACTCAGCCCAGAAACAACCATCTCTCTGCTTTCTACCACGGTGTTCACATTTTGCTTATTCTACAGACTTCATGTAGGTGGAATCACGCAGCGCTGACCTCCCTGTGTTTGGTTTCTTCCATTGGCCACAGCGGGTTGGAGCTCCATCTCTGCTGTCACTGTGTCAATACAGCATCCTTTTTCCTTGTGGACGTATCCCGCGTATGACCAAGCCGCGAGTGACGTGCGCACGCTCTGGTGGGTGTGCTTGCTGGCTTTCATGGTTATGGATGAAGTAGCCATGGGCATTCTTGAACAAGACCTTTTGTAGATATAATTTCATTTATCTTGGGTAAGTACTTGGAAGTGGAGCTGCTGGATCCTGGGACAGACGCATGCTTAAAATTCTAAGAAACTGCCAAAAACTTTCTGAAAGTTTTTAACATTTTATGCTGCTGCCACCAATAAACACGATTTCCTGTGGCTGCATTTACTCTTCATCATTTGGTGTTGCCAAACTCTCTAAATTTTAGCTTTTCCTGTGCATATACAGATGTATCTCTTGATGGTTTCAACTTGCATTTTCCTGAGACTGTAGTAAGGAATGTTTTCATTTGCTGATTTTATGTCTTCTTTTGTGACTTTTCTGTTGTAATCTCCTGGGTATTTTTTGGGGGTTGTTTGACTTTTCTTTTTATGGAGCTGCAGGAGTTCTTTACGTATTCTAGATACAAGCCTTGTCAACTGTATTATTGTGAATACTTTCTCCCAGTTTGTGACTTTATACACAGCATGGTATTTTTTGATGAGCAGATGCTTATAATTATGATGANAGAGAGGGAGAGAGAGAACACAAACTTTCCTCTGGGGCCTAAATACTTAATTTCCATGAATAAATGCCAAATTCTACCCTCTCCACCGGGTCTCTTTGGCCCAAGCTCACACAAAGCAGCACTCTCATGTCTGGGCCACCGCAGCCCTGATGGCTTAGCCCTCATGGATATCTTGTGGATGAGTTTCATTTTAATCTATGATTTCTTTAAAACCAGAATGTAAGCCCCTCCAGGACAGGATCCGTGTCTCTCGTCCTTGCATTCTTCTGGGGGCAGCACTGGAAGAGCAGGGTGACGGGGCCGCGAGGCTGTGCCAGGGCTGGCCGAGGCCTCACAGCGCTGGTCCTTCTCACAGAGGCTCAGACGAGCCTGAATGCTCATAGCAAGAATGGGAGCTGTGCTGTGAAGTCTGGCTCCTCCTCGTTGAGTCTGCCTGCCCACGACTTTAGGCCACAACCTCTTAGGCTTGAGGATGAGATAGTTCAGAGAGCTCATTGAAGTCCACGGAGCCAGCTCAGGGCAGGAGGCAGAGGGACTGTGAAGCGTGAGGGCCTTTGGGTTTCCCGTGCTGGTTACGTGCTCATCTGCACCGGTGTTGGAGAGGGCACCTTGGCGTCTGTCAGCTTGCATGCTGATCTGCAGGCGGCAGTCCCCAACTCCCTTGCCTTAGTTTTCACATCTGGAAAATGGAAACAAGATCATACCTGCCTCAGAGGATTAGAGTAATTGAGACATAAGACAGTAGGGCAAGAAAATGGTTCCCCAGATGGGTCGCCTGAGTCCCAGAACCTGTGAATGTGTTGTGACCTGGTGGAGGGGGCTTTGCAGGTGTGATCATGACCTTGGACCTTCCCACAGGGAGATTACCCTGGGTGGTTCGGGTGGGCCCAGTCTAGCTGCCAGGCTGAAACACAGAACTTTCTTGTCTCCCAGGTCTGGAGCTGGATGTCTGAGATCAAGGTGTCACAGGGATGGTTCCTTCTGAGGCTGAGGGAGCTTCTGTTCTGGGCCTCTCTGCAGCTTCTACTGCTTTTCTGCCCATCTTTGCTGTTCCTTGGCTTGTAGAAGCTCCGCCCTGATCTTTAGCTTCATGTTCACCTGGTGTTCTGCTTGATATGTGAGTGTGTGTGAGTGTGTGTGTGCGTGTGTGTGTGTGTCCAAACACCCCCTTTTTATAAAGACACCAGTGATATAGGAGCAAGGTCCACCCCTCTCACCTCATCTTAGCTGGGTCATCTGCACAGACCATATTTCCAAGAAAGGTCTCATTCACAGGTTCAGGGGTCCGGACTGCAACGTGTTTTGGGGGGATATAATTCAATGCATAACACACAGAGAACTTTGTGTTAGCAGAGCACTTTCTCTGGTTGGAGTCACAGAGAGACAGCAGAGAGAAAGTGAGAGTGAACTGAGGCCTGCCCAGGACTCAGGGTATGGTTGGGTCTAAAGACCAAGCGAGGAGAGACAGGGGACACAGGAGTACCAGGCGCTGGGGCAGCTCCTGGCCGGGGCTGCCAGCCCCACACACTGGAGGAGCTGTGTGCTGCCCACATCCAGCGCCCAGGAAACAGGTTCTTCAGGGCCTGGCGCGTCGCTCCACACCTCGGTTCCAGCCCGTGCAACCTGGAGCACAGAAGCCTCCAGCCTCCGTGACCTCTGACCTGTGGAACTGGTGAGAGTAAATTTGTGTTGTTTTAAGACACTAAGTTTGTGTGCAATGTGATACGGCAACACTAAAAAGCGAATATAAATGGTATATAAAGTTGTGTACAGTGCCTGGCTTGATGTATATTGGCGATTTTCTATAATTCATCTGTTTAAAACATGCATGCATTTTGACCTGCTTAAATTCCCTGGGTTTTTTCACAGAAAAGGCTGCTTTGTGCATGTGCGTGTTCACTCACACACACACACACACACACACACACACACACACTCACATACACTTAGTCACATACACACACACACACCACAGATCTAGATTTATATCCTGCAATATGTACATAAGCTCTTGGTCTATTAGAACATGTCCTGTTACCTTTAGAAGACATTGCATAAATTTACACACCTTACTAAAGTGGCTCTTTGATGATGAGATGCCCTGTGTGTTTACACGACTATCTTATACAACACGATCTGCACTTACAGCTGCTGTATCCTGCACACACACCGCCCCTCTTTGGAGAGGGAAGCCTGCAGGCCCCGTGGCTTTGCCGGCATGTGCATTTAGTCCGGTCCGTCAGTTCCAAGGTGAGAAGTCTAGGAATCGAGTACCGGGTGACAGTGGGCAGGTTGCGACACGGGCGTCAGAGCCCGGCCTTGGATTCAGCTCCACAGATCCTGGGCGCGGTTCCTGGGGCGGCACTGGGCTCTGCGTCAGGAAAGGGGCTGAGGTGTTTACATGGCATGAAGGACACCCAAGAGCACTGGCGTGTTTCCTCGTGAGTGGGGGCCCTGAGGGACCACGCGTAGAGGGGATGGAGACATAGTCCGTTTACTGGTGTGAAGCCGAGCGAGCCCAGCGTCTGTGTCATAGTCTCTCTTACGGAAGCAGCACCCCCACCAAGAGGCACGCCCACGGCCCGGCCGGCTCCGTCCCAACCCGTCTCCACTCCTGAGACGCCACTGGAACCCCGTTCTAGTTCAGCGGGATTGCAGACCCATTAGGCTTCGGGAGACGAGCCACACCTGCTGCTGATGAGGACAACGTGCTTACTGAGCACCTACTGTGCGCTAGGAATTAAGCCAAGAGTGTTTCCACACTATTTCCTGTAATCCTTTGCGAACATGGTCTTCCATCCATTTGCTGTTTCTGTGCTAAGGATACTGGGACCAGACATAAATCACTTGGCTATTTATTCTAGGAAATACTTGCTCCTGGTAGATAAGACCATTAACCAATTATAAGATAGGTGATTTATCAGGCTTATCAAGACTTATCAAGACACTTGCTCTTCAAGACCCTCACCTCGCTGTGCCCACTTCAGTCCTTTCCTGTCATTGTAACTCCTGCCTCTCAGTCACCCGCAGGCCCTAGTCTGCCCTGGCTGCGCTGAGTCTAATGAACTTAGTCGGCTTGGGCAACAGCTTCCCTGGGCACGTTCAGGGCGGTGGGCTGTGGACGCCTCACCTCGCCACCTTGCACGGGCAGCTGATGTCAGGGCCCCGCTCCGGCCACGGGAGCTGAGGCAGAGAAGAAGCCTGCCCACTGAGGCGGCGCCTCTGCTTCTGCCCGTCCTCGGAGCCTTGGCTTGGCTGCTGGACTCTCGTTACCTTGAGGCCCCTCCAATACCCAAGTCTCAGTTTTGATTCTGTGTTTGGGTCCCTGCCTCTGCCCTCAGCAGCTGCCCGTCCACAGGACTCCAGTGTCTCTCCGAAGCCCAGCGGGATGGCCAAGGACTGGCCTCCGTGCCTGCAGGCTCCTCCTCCCCAGCGTCGCCCGGCTCCAAACCACGTTTGCCGGACGACCCCTTCCGGGCAGAAGGTCCCAGCCCTCCCAGTCGGACCAGCCCTGCCGCAGACTGGGCTTGGCCTTGATGCTATCAATCTCTAATGCCCAATGTTTACGAGCTTGGAAATATTTCCTCTCTGGATTTCTGGGTCAAATTGGACCACATCATCAACGACAATAAAGTTAGTATTTTCTACATTCTTGAAGCTCTGGCATTTAGGACCTGACAGATTGGGACAGAGACACCCCCACCCCCATCCCAGGGCTGGCTGAGTCCTAAAGATAATGACAACTGCCCCAGGGGCATGTCTTCCACTGCAAACCAGCCAGTCCCCAGTCCACAGCCCCAAACTTTTCCTTCCTCCACCTCTCGTACACCCAGGGCCGCTGCTGGACCAGCTAGGGACACGCCTGTGATGGCCCCAATGCCACCAGAGCTGTTCAAACCAGCCGGTGCTCAGCTGTTTGCATTGCCTGCCCTGCCTGCCTGCCCACGGAAACCCCAGGAGCGTTCCTGGTCCACACCGCCCCTCACCGCTGCTACTACCTCCTGCCCACCCGGATGGCCCCCTGAGGCCCCTGCGGTGTGGCATGGCATGCCCTCCCCTCCTGGAAAACGGAAGTGACGTCCGGCTTTCTATGCCGTCAGCTGGTCACACCTCTACCAGGTAAATCACAAGCCTTAGTTATTTTAGAACCAGGACTCATGTAGGCAGCTGGCTTCTTCAAAGCCAGGGGCAGAGGCAGGGAGGGATTCTAGCGTGAGTGTGCCAGACCCCTGACGGGGTCTCACATACTGTGACGCCCTCATGGAAGTGGCACCCCACCATTGCCAGTCTGTGCCAGGCCCTGCCCACACTTGGGGGACAGCATCAGCACCAGGACAGGGCTCATGGCCCCGCTTAAAGTCTTTCCACCCAAATACATGATCATGTGACTCGAGCTCAGAAACAAGGCGTGATGGATGTGTACGTGTCACTCACTAGCACACTTCCTCGTGCTCCTGGCTCAGTAAATCTGAGCCCCAACAGGCTGCGCACCCCTAACTTGCTAGGAATTCGTATGAGCTGCTTGAATGTGCGCTGACGAGGCAAACTGCCTCGCTCAGCGGGTGTGCACTTTGATTTAGTAGATTAAGGGTCTGAATCAGCAGAAAATTCATGTTGTGTCAACAGGTACCGAGCACATCCGATTTCATTCTTGATATATAAGGCTCAACCGGTGATCTATTTCTTTTAGTTGGTGTTTATTTTTCCTATGAATGATTTATCTGTTTTAGAATGAACTGTGTCAACTAGTGCATATGGTATATTAATTTCAGTGTGTTATGCAAACATTTCCTCGGTAATATTCCTTATTCCGTCTTTATTTGCTCTCACTGGCAACATCATA
>NW_017731543.1:2352445-2354627 GCF_001890085.2 Hipposideros armiger | reverse complement strand
ACACACCTATTTCTATGGTAAGATGGAACATTTATTTCGATCTTGGTTTCTAAGAGGAACTGGAGTAAGAGACAGTCGGCACTAAGGAAACCTCTCTTTACACTGCTTGTGGTACAGCCATGTGTCACAAAAGTTTGGCTTTTTAAGATCACCTGTCATGAATGAAAGAGCAGCATGCTTCACAGTGATCAGCTCCAAATTTGCGTTACATTCCTTCAGATGGACTATATTAGTAACAGAAACAAAGCCATTGTGGAATCATGTAAATCTGTGATATAAAATACAGAGAAAATGATAAATCTGTGCAAACTGGGTTATGCAAAGGCAATGCTAGGGGTCTCTAGATTATTAGGTCTCGATCGGTCCCCAATGTCTCCGTCACTTGGGGTTTTGAGTTAGGATGCAGGTTTTAAGGTAAACAGAACCTGAATTTGAAACTGCCTCTGGACTCATGATGACCCTCTCTTTATTGGTAACGAGATCTAATGACATCATCTTTGACAGTCATGACCTTTAACCTGGCTTGATCGAAACCAGACTGCTCGGGATGATATCATTTAGGTAAATCCCTGAAAACAGACCCAGCCGCTTCAGCATAAACCACTGGAGGTATTGAGTTACTGGGAATGACCTCATCCATCCCGCCTTCCTTCCCTGGGTAACACAGGCCATATCAAAACTGCAGAGAAGGGCAGTGGATTATTGAGGCTGTTTTTAGTAATAACACTCAAAGTCACACCAGGATTCTCATTATGTATGTGGGCAAACCCCTCTAAACGTGGCTCACAGTCTTCTCCATTAGACAGATTTTAACTCGGAGAGTTCACACTGCTCTCCATGTTTGAGAGGAATGTCCAGCATGCATGCAGAGGTAACTTTTAATATGCCTCCTGGCTGGTGCACAGGATAAGGTAGAGGCATCTGTGTAACAAGCTGTGAACGTCATCGACAAATAACGTTTATATTAGCCAAGAATTGTGCATGCAAATGAGAGTCTGTGGGTCCACGTCCCTCTGTCTCTCCTACCATGGTCCCAAGTCCTGGCCATATCATCTGTCCCTTGCTCTGTGATAGCCTCCTCCTGGTCTCTTAGCTTCAATTTGCACCCTCCTAAAAGCATTTCTGTATGGAACCACAAAGTATTGACCTTGATATGTCTCAGCTCACACAAAGCTAAATCTGCACCCAACTATGCTAGCCAGTCTTACATTTTTATCAGCATTTATATACAAATTTCTGTAACCACAACACTTATCAATAGCATTGATAACTAACATGATAAATTATTTCTAGAAAAAAAAATTAACATTATTTTCTTGATGTTACCTAGGCAGGAAACTATTCTTTTTCTTTTTTAATCTATTTTTTTTCTTCTTTCTCACTCCTAGTTTATATATGTATATATAGGATGTGTGATCAAACAATACAGTGAATGTTTAAATTAAAAAAAAACTTATCACAGTAAAAGACACATTGCCATTAATCCCCCTCAAAATGCTCCCCCTTTGTTTCGAATACACTTATCCCATCATTCTTGCCACTTTCTGAAGCAGTTCTAGAAGTGCTCTTTTGTGAGTGTCTTTAGTTGCCCTGTCATGGCTGCCTCAATGTCCTGAATCATTTTGACTTTGGGGAAGAGCCAGAAGTCACATGGTGCCAGATCCGGTGAATAAGGTGGATGAGGACACACCGTAATGTTCTTATTTGACAGAAATTGCTGTATATGAGAAGTGATGTGGGACACAGAGTATTGTCATGATGGAGGATGAAACAATTTGCTCATCTCATGTTAATGAGTTGTTCATGATGCGTGATTTGTGGCACACTTTAAAACACACCTTCCCTCAACTGCAGCTAACCCCCGACTGACTGCACCGAACAAGTTGAAACTTGTCACACACTGAAACTAAGGTTCAACACACTGCTTTCTGTGTCAAAGATCTCTGCTTTTCCGTTGGATGGCACTTAGCAGCAGCATTCACCATATTTTCATCACAATGGAAAGGATAGCCTTTCCATTAGGTCTGACAATAAAGTTCACGAACTTGTTACAACAATGTTGGTAACCTTTTTTTTTTTTGATATCAGAGGGATTATTCATTATGAATCTGTACTAACTGGACAAATAGTTAACCAAGTTTACTATTTGGAAGTGCTGAAAAGGCTGCATGAAAAAGTTAGA
>NW_017731543.1:2304330-2351527 GCF_001890085.2 Hipposideros armiger | reverse complement strand
AGAGATATGCAGTTTGGGGAGCTCCTGTCCATGAACCTCATTTGTAAACTGATTGGTGGCTACCAGAGCGTCCTCTCTGGTGGCTGGAGCAGGCTGGGGCAGAGGGGTGGTGGGAGCAGGGGTAATATTCGTGCCAGGCCGCTTCTGGACCGGAAGCGCTGTATTCACACGAGCCTCCTTGTTTAAAGCAGGAGTTGCCAGCCCTTTCCAACAGTGCAATGGGGGGTAACTTAATAAAGTGTGATTTATGTAGCCATCAGAAGGAATATCAACAGCTCCGTCCTGGAAGCAAATCAAAGTTCAGATACGGGCACAAACACTAATTACTTTTAACAAGTGCAAGAGTGAGGGGAGGGGAGTAAAGGGCAGAGCTGCCCTGGCCCCAGACGGCCGGGGGGACTGGGGGACTTGCGCGCCCAGCGCGCACAGCCAGCCTGTGCTGGGGAAGTTCCAGGAAGCGGCCACGTCAGCTGGCCCCCAGCCGCCCTTTGAAGTCCCCAACGTGAGAAGTGAGAACATCCATCTTTAACGTGTGCTGAGTCCGCGGGCTGCTTTGGGTTAGTGAAGGAATGTGCGCTTATTTGAAACCTGACCCTGGGGCCCCTAAAAACTTGGGCTTAGGCGGAGTGAGGAGTGACCTTGTAAATTTAGACAGCTGCTAGACCACTGCTAGGAGCAAATTATTACAGCAGTGGCGATTTTCCTGACTAGAAAGAAGCAAAGGGCACCGCTTTAAGCTCTACCAGGTCAGCTTTCACCTTAAAGACCAGTTGAGAACCAGGGCCTCGGGGGATCGGGGCCAATCTGAGGGGATGCTGACATTCCAGAAGAGGGGAAGGGGAGGTTGGACACAGACCCTAAGGACCCCAGACCCCAAACCCCGTTTGCAACCATCAGTGTCCTTCCTAGGAGAGGCCACTTTAGGGAACTTGATCCCAGAAATATAACTCACAAGCAGTTAGTTGTGGGTGACACTGCCCCAGGTGGTGGGTCGTCCCTTTAGAAAAGTAGCCTCGGGGGCCTCTTCGATGAGCCGGCATTCTTGCATTTGGAAAACGCAGCTCTGTTTACACACGACACAGTTGTTGCACAAACACCAGTGCAGGTTTCGTCCCCTTCCCTGAGTGAGCAGCCTCGGATGGGTTGTGAATGAAACGTCTCCTTCTGCTTAAGGCTTGAGGGACAAGTGGGATTCTACAGAGATACTTTAAAGATGTCCGTTTAGGAACAGGAGAGGGCAGGAGTCCCGGGGGGCCCAAGCCAAAGTCGGTGAACACGAGACACTTGGACCCAGCACAGTGGCTGGGCAGTGTGCGGCCAGGGGCCAGGTGGGCAGGGCCGGGCCCAGCAACATGGCCCTGGGGTGTGCAGGGCGCTTCCAGAAGGGTCCTTGCTTTCGCTGCCCCTCCCGCCCTGCATCCTTGTGGGTGGAGCCTGTGCTTCTCGGGGCTGGAGCAGTGCACGGGTCAGGCTGCGGGCCGTGTGCCAAGTTGGCACCATCAGGGACCTCAGATCTGCTCTCTGCATTTTTCAGTGTGAGTCATGTGATGATAAGAAGCTCATGAATATTGTAGAAAAGTACAGAGAAAAAGTAGGAAATCACTATGAAACCAGGCCTTTACAAAGTTGTGCCTAGTTGCTCACCTGACGTGTACTTTGCCTCTTAGCCTAGGGGAGTCCAACCCACCTAACCACATGTCTGGGGGCCCTGCCTACAAATGGGTCAGTGCCCACTCTTTGTTTACTGGAGCCTTCCAGCCATTATTTCTAATCCAGATGGCTTTGGGCACCCCTGGGGAAGATGCACAGAAATGTGAGGTTCAGAGAAGGTCAAGGAGGGGTGCAGACATAGGGTGAGGGCCCCCTGCTCTCCCAATGGGCTCTACTACCCTTGGGAACAGACCCTTAAAATGCCTCTGTATTAGTCAGTGTTCTCCAGAGAAACAGAACCAACAGGACCTATATCTATCTATCTATCTATCTATCTATCTATCTATCTATCTATCTATCTATCTATCTATCTATCTATCTATATCATCTATCTAACCATCTACCTGCAAGCAACATGCCCATTGGTCAATCAAAGAGAATGACCGAAAAGTCCATGTTGTGTTGCTAGAAACTGTCTCTGAGGACACATGCCCTGTGTCCCTCATTGTCCACTGACTGGCATCACCTGAGCTGCCAGAAACTCAGAGGCCCCTTGCTGGTTCCATGACGTACCTGGGAAGGCCCTGTTTCAACAGGAAGTGCAAACACAGCTCAGAGGACATATCTGGAATTGTGGCAACATAACTGCCAATGGGAGACGTGGGAGACAACAGGTCGGGAGAAGGAGCTGTTGGCAGGGAGATGACGGTGGCACAGCCTTGTCCGGAGCAGGGGGTGTTTCATCGCACAGGGTCCCCCGAGGGTTCACTCAGGGTGAGCCATTCTGGTGGCGCTCTGGAGGGGTTAGTGTAGAATGGTTGACCCTATAATCTTGTGTACGGACAGAAAAACCAACAGAAGTTACAAACTCAGGGAGGTCCCGGCCTCCAGGGCCATTCTTGTCTTCCAGTCATTCAGTGCTGTTGGGTCTTCCATGAAAACTAGACACTTGGGGTGAAGCTGGCTAAATCGGTCAAGTTCCTCTCCATCCAGCTCTCCTCCCAGCACCCGCTGCACTAATGGGCACTAGGCGTTTCTAAGTCAGGGGTGGGGTATGTGATGCCACGTGTCCCAAAGGGTTTGATCAGTGACCTTCGTCATAGAGCATCTGTGCCCCTGAGACCAGTGTTCTGGAAGCAAACGCTGCGAAGTGTTGGCCCGGAGGTGCCTAAAGGATCGAAATTGCTTAGGAAACACTTTCTTAACCCCAAAGCACAGTTTTAATCATGAAATGCCAAACTTCCATGCTTATCTCTTAGTTGATTATGCAGGAAATACACTGAAGCCTTTTTGAGAAAGCCTTTTAAAGCAAGCGGCGGATTTCTACTCGAGGGTGTGTGAGAGAGAAGTGACATGTAATTGTTGGACCCATCACAATGGGCAGAGTCCATCTGTTTCCCCTGCCTCCCAAACCACTCAGTACCCCCCTTGCAGAATAACAGTGTGACCAGGGCAAGGTAGGACAGTCTGTGTAGGTGACCAAAGAATTAGCCGCACAAATGAGCTGGGTACGTTTTCGAGAGGCATTTCTTTAACTCCAAAGGGTCTTGAAGTCCCACACCTCCATTCTACATGCAAAGCTTTAGGTTGTCCCCCAAACCCAGGAACCCTCCCAGTGAAAGTTCTGAAGGTTATTCACACGGTCCCCGAACCCAGCCCACTCTATCCCGTGACCATACTGGCCAAATGGCGGGAAAGCCACTTGTAAAGGGCTGCAGACTGGTTGGTGTCTCTGGCCACATGTGCTGTGGACATCTCCTGTGTCACACTGACCCTCTGCCTGTGCCCTGGATCCAGTATGGAGAAGGACCACCAGCCTCCCCTGCAGAACAGCGTGAGTGCTTAACGCGGGCCCCCATGTCTCGGGTTCTGTGGGTGTCTGGAGCCTTCTCTTCCCAGCAGCTGGGGGCCGTCAGCAGGGTCTTGCTTCCGCTCCCCACCCCCATACCTACCCGTCACTTAGAGACCTTCCCAGGCCAGGGTTGGGAGGCGACGGTGAGTAACATGCGTCCCTCGTCTACAGGCCCGCCTGGAACCTCACGTGGGGCCCTTTCCTGCTCTTGACTGAAGTGTCAGGCAGGGCTCCCGCTAGGGTGCTTCAAGTGGAGACAAGTGCCAGCCCTGGGAAAATGTCCCTGAAGTGGCAGTCAGCACATAATTGACATCAGACACGAGTCCTTATCTGCCAGGACTGGTGTACGGCAGGGAAGCAGAAAACAGATTCTCCCAAATGTCACCCACACCTGCTCCCAGTGCACAGCCAGCCACACATGGGCTGGAGGTGACACTGTGCCCGGGCCAGGCATGGCGCCATCCAGTGGAGGTCCTGAAGGATGACAAAAGCAGCTCCGTGAGCACGAGCACAGGGCACGCAGTTTGGAGGAGGAGGGTTTTTTCTCTGGCAGGTACTCTGCATATTCCTCTCTCCAGAAGCATGAAACTGCCATCACGTGGAGCATTTTCTGTGCACCATATAGCGAAGCGTCCTAGCCATCCACCTGTGGTGACAATGCCTGCTTCAGTCACCCAGAGCGGTGTCAGTGCAGTCCCATCCCCACCCGGAGGCTCTGTCTATCACTGGAGAGTGGAGTTGCCTTCTCTTCACTGTAGGGAGAGTCCATGGCCCCCATGTGCCCCCCATGTGCCCCCCTGTGCTGCGTCCTGGTGCTTGGCGGGGCCGCATCCCAGTGGAGTGGGCCTCGTCCTGGGGAACAGCCTGAATCTTAGACCAGGCAGCCGCTTCACCACTGTGGCTCTGAGTAGACCAGAGCCAGATGGCCTGAGATGGGGCCCCAGCCCTTCCCTCGCCTACATACACGCTCATAGCCTATGTGTGCCTCCGTTTCTCCCTGTGAATCGGCACCTGCGCTGGCGAATTGCTGTAGTCACTGTTAACGGCAGTACGAGTGACAGCCAGGTGTGCAGAGGGATGGATGGATCAGGGACAGAGGGAGAGCAAAGAGCTGTGGCAGTGGTTGGAAGGTGACGTGCACCTGGGGCCTTGGAGGGGTTCTTTCTGCGAAGGTGACATTTATGCCGCGTGACCGTGAACAGTGTGCGATTCAAAAGGAAGACCCCAGGACTGCGCTCAGCACCTGGATTCTGGTCCACATCGCCTTTTATTTTCTGGTGTGAGTTTATGGGATTCACTGTGTTCTCCTTTCACAGTTTCTTGTGACAGATAGTAGCTGCCTTGCCCAGATAAGGAAATGATAAAGTGAATGAAAAGTCAAATGAGAACTTGAAACATTATATAAATTCCTGCTATAAATGCCATAAATTAAAATCCTAAATAAATAAACAAAACACACAGTCACCTTGGGGCGAAGCCCTGGCCCCCTCCTCCCTGGCCCCAGGCCCTTCCAGGAGAAAAAGGTTGTCCTTCCTCTGGGAAGTCCTGGTTCAGAGACCCCAGAGGAAAAAACTGGCTCATTCGCCCTCCTCTGGGCTCTGTGCTGCTGACGACGTCTCACGGAGTCATGGTGTGATTAGCACTGCCGACGTGCCCAGAGCTGTGGACATCGGACGCCTTTGGGGGCAGGTAGGAAAGGAAGACTTCTTCCCCTGCTGAGGCCACCATGGGAAGCAGTGAGCTCCTTCTATCTTGAGGACCTGAGGGCGCAAGCAGATATTTCTTTTGGGGAGTTGGGGCTAGGGGCAGCCTTGGGGAACCAGGGAGCCATGCCTGTGGTTGTGAGAAGGGGTGGGGAGTATGTGACTCAGGAAAGTCTGGGGTCTGTGATAGGTCCTCTGAGCGAGGGCGGTTCACCCACCGAGGGTGATGTGGAACTTTACAGGGCGAGCGGCAGAGAAGAGGGGGCCTGAGACTGCCTGTGTGGGACTCCAGGAGAAGAAACGTGCAGGTCTCTGTCTTACAAGTGGACAGAGCAGAAGAGGAGACTCTGAGAGGTAATCCAACCAACAAGACTGCAAGGAAGGTGCTGCCAGGCCCATGGGAGACCGTTTTCTAAAACATCACCATACCACCTCCTGGTGAGGCACAAAGTGGTGCAGCCAGTTTGCAAGTCAGCTGCTGGTTTCTTACGGAGCTAAACAGACTCCTATCATACAATCCAGCAGCCACACTCCTTGGTATTCACCCAAACTCATTCCAGTTATGTCCACAGGAAACCCACACGTGGACGCGGTAGCAACTTTATGCATCTTCACCCAACCTGGCGCCTACCGAGATGTCCTTCCATAGGGAACGGATAAACAAACTGTGGTCCATCCAGACGATGGGATATTGTTCAGCGCTAAAGAGAACTGAGCTCTCAAGGGATGAAAAGATGAGGAGAAGCCTTAAACGCACGCTGCTAAGTGGCTGCACACGGCATGGTGCCAACTCTGAAGGTTAATTTTCAGCGGCAGCCTGACTGGCCAAGGGGCATCCAGACACTCCAGTCACCATTATTCTGGCGTGTCTGGGAGGCTGTTTCTAGGTGAGATGAACGTTTGAATGATGGGTATGCTGAGTAATACAGACTGTCCCCCACCCTACACGGGGGGCCCCGTCCAATCAGTTGAAGGCCTGAGAAGAACAAAACAGCTGGGTAAGAGGAAACTCCTCCCGCCTGGCTGCCTGCGCTGGGACATGGGACTTCTTCTGACCATCGGACTCACGCCGGGACACCTGCCCTGCCTGGGCCTCAAGACCACAGCTTTCAGACGTCATGGACTTCCTTGGGTCTTCAGCGTGCAGATGGCAGACGCTGGGACGCTGCAGCCTCCATAACCGCGTGTGCCAATTCCTTATCATGTATATTGTATAACAGAAAATAGATCCCAGAAGTTAGTGGGAGGGAGGGGTGAATGGGTGCAGTATAGAGGATTTTAGGGCAGTGAGACGACTCTGTACCGCTGTCGTGGTGGGTACATGTCACCACACATCTGTTTAAATCTACAGAATGCATGACACCAAGAGTGACTCTAATGTAAACTATGGGCTCTGGGTGAGGATAGCCTGTCACTGTAGGTTCACTGATTGTAACAAATGCACCGTCTACTGGGGACGTTGAAAGTGGGGGAGGCTGTGCACGTGCTGAGGCAGGAGGTATGTGGGAAGTGTCCATAATTTCCATGCAATTTTCCTGTGAACCTAAGACTGTGTTAAAAAATAAAGCCTTTTTTCTTTTTATAAATGCTGCTGCCTCCAGCCATTGGGGTGATGGACATTTCTGTGGTCCCTGTGATGGGCCGGCAGCCCTGACACTGGAAACAGGCCAGTGGGGTCTCAGGCTAAAACTCTGATCTTATTTATATCAAGTGGAACATCTTCAGTTTTGTTAAGAGGAATTGGAGAGCTTCAGACATCGCCTAGATCTTTAAAATTTGGAGAAAACCTGAAATTCATTTTTACATTCTAAACACTGTGTCCTGAAAATACTTCCCTATTTTTGTTTGTCACCTAAGTCCTCCTTATATCCATGAACACTCACAGAAAAGAGTGAAGCTAATATTTCAGAAATTTGTCCGAATAATTTCATAACATGGATTCGGCTTATTTTCTTCCCAGGAAGTTGAGGCCCTGAGTTTTGCACTTGACTGTGCCTTGGCTCCCAAATTCCTCGGCTATTAATCATGTCCAGCAGACTGGAGAGTGTCATTGTGCTATGTGGTGTGACTGTGATGCTTTACGCCCTTTTAATTGGACACACGGTGGCAATCCGGTGGCGTTACCACCAGCGGTGCTGCCAGAAGTGTCTTGCCATAATTAATGTGTAAACAATGGAGCTCTGACCGAATCTAGCATTTTTGGGCTCCCCTCTCTATTGGGGTGCAGACAGGGCTGGGAAAGCATTTGTTTTTAGCTTTTCAGAGTCAGGGCAAAAGAGATATGCAGCTTTATCAATGAATGTTTCCTGTAAGCAGTGCAGAAGAGAACGGGAGAGATAGTTGGACACCGAGAGTGGACACAGCATGGACGGTGACATCTGGTCACACCCTATAGCACATGTCTGCCTGCCAGGAGCTGCTGTTCCCAGCCCCCATTTCAACAGTACATTGTGTATGGAAATAAATTTTTTCACTGCCATTTTCAAATTGATTTTGCATAGTAAATCCTAACAAACGGCGCCGCAATGCAGTTGCTCCTGCGAGGCCTCAGGTTGACGTTATGCCCATGGATTGCAGCATCTCTGTCACTGTCATTAATGGAGCTGGCACTCACAAGGCAGGAAGGCTTTCAGCTCATCAAAGCACGTCCAGCCCGGCCTGGCCCTCCCAGCCTCTCTGCAGAAGGGCCACCACCAAAGTCATCCCACGGCAGACCCTGTGTCCCGCACAGTCCTTCACAGGCTCAGCCGTTTCTCGTTATGTTAAGCGGGGCTGTGTTTGACTAGTAGGCGACCTGGAACCCTCTTCCATCGATTACTGCCACCTGGCACACTCACAGAAGGGGTCCATGTCATCGTTCCGCTGGTGACAGAGCCGCCTAAGGAACGCTCACGAGGCCCGTTAAAGAGACCCAGGAACACAAGAGCCCGATTAAGTTCCCTTTCCCACCAGCACCCCGCCCGCCCCAGACAGACACCCCACGCCTCTCCACCTGGCTTGAACCTGGGAGGGCTCCCAGGCTTTGGAGAGAGCAGACACGCTGCAGACATGGCGCCACCCTCCCAGTCGCGCCTGCTTTCCTGATGGCAGCTTCGTGTTCACAGCACACATCCCACTTGCCAACCAGGAAGACACCTGTCATGGTGTCGGTGTGGCCTGTTCACACAGTGGTGGGCTTCACTAAAGCGTCAGAGGAACGTCTGAGAAATGTTGCTGACTGCACCAGAATGAGTGAAAAGCACACAGCACACACGTGACAGAGAAGTGCTCTCAGGGACCCAGTAAAGCGGGACTACTGCCACCTTCACCTCACAGGACACGGCACCAGCAGGTGTGACTGGGCCCGGCTCACAGCTCAGACACAGGACGCTGGACTCAGAATCCAGTCCTTGGTGGAGAAATGTAGCTTAGTAGGGATGCAAGAAACACGCACTGAGTGGGTGGTCGAGGGAGCACTTCAAAGAGTGAACGTCACAGTCAGAGAGATACACTGGCCTTCGCTGGGCTGTGGGATTCCACGTCCAGCGTCTCCCCTCATTCATCCTATTTTCCAAACGTGGAATCTGTCTCGTATGCGGGCCAGGCTTTCCAAAACCTAGTTTGCAGTTAGTGATGGGACCAGCCTTGTGTGCATCGCACAGCCCTGTTTAGGGGAAAGGCTGCTTGGCCACCTCCCGCGGCTCAGGGTGCTCCCTGCCACCCAGAAAGTCAATGGCAGTTCTCAGCCACTGTAACGTCTTTCTATACTTTGTGCATCATTTAATGTGTTGCTTTTTAAATCAAATCTCATTTCAAAATGACTATTAGAAGTGCTTATGATCTTATTGTGTGTGTGTGCACGCGCACACACATGTATACTGGTTTCTGCTTGGCTCCGTGTCCAGGAGCACCCGACCACACACACGGCCAGCCGGGAGCTCTCCCCACCCTGCAGCTCCACCAGCGTTGCTCTCACGCCTCCCTTGTCTTCACCTTGGGTTGCCGCTGATCACAGCACACACCTGTCTCAATAGTTCACTGTCCAGCCAGAGGTCCTGGCTGCCGTCCACCTGAAGGAACGCCCTCGACTGGCCTGCACCTGTATTGAGAGGCACTTGGGTCTGATGGCGCATTTTCTGCCTAAGAACATGGGGTCCGGTTGGGAGGAATTATATCTCTGGCTTCTCCTTGAAAAGTGTGTGCTGTCCATGGCATTTGAGGCTGACATGTGCCCTGCAAGATGATTTTGGGACATTATTGTTTTGCTAACAGAAGGTCATACAGTAAAACAGAAACTGTTGGAAGTAGTGAAAGCTTTTGCAGAGTTCAGTTTTGTGACTGAGCTGGGCTGTTTGCGCAGTGACAGCCGGGGAACCTGGCGGGACCCTTTGATACTGTCTCTGGCCGGATGTGTTTGAAAGTGGGGTCAAGAATGACACGGCTGCTCGCCTAGCACGAGGGTTGGCATTTTGACTATTTTGTTCTCCATCCTTTCCTCCGCTCTGCACATTAACGTTTCTGAATTTATCGCACGCCAATGTCAGAGCTCTGTCTTCTTAGTGGGGGACAACGGAATTTACAAATGGGAAACAGGGCTGCCGCTGTGGCAGGACACAGGTTCCAGCCAAAGGGCTGTGCAAACACCAGTGGGCCTGCGTTAGACAGAGGAACGTTCAAACAGTACGATTTCAATTTAAATGTGGGAAATGCAGGTAAGTGTTACCAGAAAGTTGCCTTTTGGCTAGAGCTCTATAGATTTTCAGGTCAGCTCTGTGGGCAGCAGTAGAGATCCTCACAATATGGAGAAACATCTAGAAGATTGAACGAGTTTGAGCCCAGTGCTTTGACTCGTTAATTAAAAAAACCCCAAAACCATATTGCTTGTAAAGCAACAACCTGCAGAGAGCTCAATAAATAAATACAGTTATTGTTTTGTTTTTTCTAACTGTTAAGGTGCCAGTTTCTACTTGTTGCTCTTGAGGATGGGGACACACAGCTGTCACTTGTCCTCACCGGTTCTCGCACCTGGGTGCCCACAGGGTTATTCTGATTTGAGGAGCAGCCCACTTGTCTGGAACTCAGTTTGGGGTCCAGGAGCTGGAGCAGGCACGTTGCAAGTGGAGATCTGCCCATCCCCAGGATGCCGGAACTCAGGGCTCACCAACGTCTCCTGGCCTTGGAGGGCGCGTCCTTCCAGCGCTGCTGAAAAAAAGGCTCTCAAGGGAAAAGGAGTTGGTCAAAATCAGCCTCACTTTTTCTGTTATATCTCAGCAATTCCATTTGTTTAACAGATTCATTTTGAGGAATAGCCGCATGTCAGCCCTTTACGTTCTAAAGATGGGCGCACAGGGCAGGGCAGACAGGAAAGGAGAACGTTTCAGTGGAGGAGAGCCCAGAGTTCTGCAGTGTATGAAGGAAGCCCCCCCCCAACTGTGCTCAGAAAAGTCTAAAGCCTTGGAGGTAACGTCTGAGGACACAGCTGGAGAACACTCCGGGCCCGGGGAAAGCGGTGTGTTCATTTAAAGGCGTAACTCACTGAAGAACAATCTGAAGTTACATCATTAGTTACGTGTCTCTCCAGAGCGGTCTGGGTAACAGAAGCTGAGGGCTGGCCCAGGGTTCTTGAGCTGGAAAGCAGGTGCGAGGAAGTTTTACTCACTCCCTAGAGGTGTGGTGGCTGTGCGTGGGTGCCATCTGGGTGTGGGCTCTGAGAGGCAGAGAAGAGCCGCTGGATTCCCCAGCTTTCTTGCTTGAGCAACACAGCGGCTGGTGCTCAGAGGACAAGATGCCGGGAGTCACTGGTGACTGAGGGCACTGGGAATAAATACAGCTGCTCAGAGTCCATAGCATGAGAGACATGGCCTAGGACAATGTTCTGAGGCACATCGGGATGGAAGAGGTGGAACCAGGAAGAAGGCTCCGTGAAGACCACCAGGTTAGTCAGAGGTGCCTCTAATGAGCTCTTCATAGTAAAGAACGAGGCGTAAAATAGAACTTGAACAGATTTTGAAAGAAGTTTAATTCTTGAGAGACTGACCTAACCAGGAAGGGGTGATCAGTTGGTAAACATGATAGGACGATAGGATTTTGAACGTTCTCAGGACAAATTTTAGGGTCACTTGAGGCTTCTACTCCTGGACCTGGGCAGACACTTCTCTGTCCATCAGGAGACTTCTATGGGCCTCCCTGTGTACTCGCTTCTGTATGATGCGACACTCAGAGTGGCCCCGGCCAGCCAGGTCAGAGGACAGATCAAGGAGAAGCAACATTTCATGTGCCTGAGCAAGATATGATTTAGGATGATTTTTTTTAAAAAAAGGAGAGGAAGAAAACTGACTATGCTACATCCTAAGATTAGTTTTGTTTTCTTTTGATGACCCATTGCTAGAGTGTCTACTGCATGTTATCATTGTATCGCTGACAGATAGACCTTAGCATCTTACAAAATGCTGAGGCATCACGGAACTCCCCACCTTGTCTGCAGGAACACTGCATGCTGAAAATGCCTGAGATGTGTCTGGCAACGTTAATTAAAGATGGAACCACTTGGAAGGAATTACCCACTGAAGCAAAAATATGTGTTCCCACACGGGGTAATTTCCCTGTAACTGTCTTTATTATTTATTTGCTGATAGGAAGGGACTGTTGATGAATACTTATGGGGCACTTCAAGTTTGAGTATGGTTAATCTCTTTAGTTCAGGTGAGTTCATTTTAGCCATGATTCCCTTCATTGGCTATCTATAATGATTATTAACAAGCTTAAAGACCTCTGGGAGATTGTGGATAAAAATGCAGCAGCAGGAAATGAGGCTATCATTATGCTAATAGGGTTGGAATAATAATTACCAGGCAGGCACAGTTTCCATAGGAATCCTGGGGACTGCAATGGGTCACCAGGTTACACCATCCCTCACTGGCTTCACATCCCCGTGGGCGCACACACGCGAAGGCACACACACACACGCACATGCACACACATGCACACACATCGATGCGTACAGAGAGGGGGATGTGAAATGCATATGCATGTGCGCTGCTTTACCACCGCACTCGGATGAATTCAGAGTGAGATGAAGGAAGATGTAAAGAAATAACACTCTGCTTTTCATGCATCAGTGACAAAGTTTAGTGGCCGAAAGTGTGCCCTCTCGTTAAATATTTTTAAGCACTTTCTTCAAATTTATCACATGTATTCCAATGGCTTGTCTCTTAAGAGTATTTCAGTGGAGTCCTCATAACAACAGAATGAAATGCATCTGCAGCTTTTCTTTTGCTCGTCGGTGGTGCTCCTTCACGTGAGTTTTTCCCTTTCCTGCCTCTCACAGACAATGCTGTGCTCTCCTCTGCATCACACCCTTAATATGGGACAGGTCCGTCACCGGGCCCTCCCTCAGAGCGTTTGTCCCTCTGCACTTGGCACTGGTTCTTGACTGCAGAAATTGGGTCTTATTCTCCACTGCGCCTTCTTTGCTGGCATAGCCACCGCACACAGGTATCTACTATAAAGGCATATTTTAAAATGCGGGGATAGTGGTTTTGGACAGTTGGTTAATTAATGCCTAAGTCGCCCACACCAATGCTTGATCCTTCTCAGAATGCACCAATCTCTGTGCCAGCCTAGGGGCTCGCCGAGGGTCTGTGAGGCCCGAGGGAGAACGCTGGGTTCTTGCACACAGTGTCTCAGTGAACTTGGCACCTGCGCTCAGTGTGGAGCGGCCTCCCCAGCCTGCTGGTGGCACAGGTGGGCCCTTGTGTGCACCAGTGAAGATGTGACAGGTGTCAGCGAAGGACAGATGTGCACAGTTGAAGCAATCTCCCTCCTAACGTACTGACGGTGGGCTGGGAGGGGCTGCAGCTGGCTCTCACCTGTGGAAGGAAGGTGAGGTGGGCACCTCTAGCCCCAAAGGTTGCCTCGAGTGGACAAGCAGTTTGCTCAGCTGGACAAAGTGATGGAGAGGACTGTCCCCACCTGGAAGGGGGCCCTCGCATAGACACCATGGGGGCAGCACAGTAACCAGTGTCCCTTGGGTGGCATTTGTCAAACGAGTAGCATTGGTGTGCTTCAGCTTTTCCTGAGTCTCTGGGCGTTCAGGTCTTAGAGCCCATTGATTTAAATGGTAAATTTAGTGTACAGTGGCAAAGCAACAAAAACTTAAAAAGAAAGAGAAAGAAAGAAAGAAAGAAAGAAAGAAAGAAAGAAAGAAAAATGTGCCTCTTGTTTTGTGATGTCTCCGATTTTTAACTGCCTAGATTGTTGGCAGGTCTGAAATAGGCAGCTGGGGACCTCCCACGCCTCTGGATTCTAGATTCTTCACAGGAGCACAGCTGCCTCCCTGGCCACTGAATGGGAGGGACACTGCAAGCAGCAGCCGCCATTGCAGAGGGCCAGTGGTCCAGGGCCAGGTAACACAGCCTACGCCAACCTGAGGCTGTGGCCCCTTCAGGAAACGCAACACCGAGGGCCCCTTCCCTCTCCCTTGCGTGCCCGTCTCCGCCCTAACACCCCTCCCTGACAGAGCCCCGAGCAGCAGATGCAGGGGTGCTCCCCGCTCTTTGGCTGCTCTGTGGTGGGAGGGGGCACCCATCCGGGGAGCCATGGCTCAGGTCTGCGGGTGCTCAGGGAAGTGAGGGCTTTCTGCTTGAGCACTCTACCTCCGCGAGGTCCAGGAGGATCGCAGGCACCCCTGGAGCCAGCCCTGCACCAGGGGAGAGGCACAGCTCTTGGGTAAGCTGACCCCAGGTAAGGGCCGCCCCATGGTCCTTATATGACAGTGGTGGGATGCCCAAAAGCAGACAGCCTCTTCTGCATCAGGGCCACCAGCAGGGGGCAGGCCCCGGCGTGTGCCTGAGAGAGTGGCCACAGTGGTAGGCATTCTGGTGGCATCCGGCTGGAGGTGGTGCCAGTGAGGTTGAGCCAGTTCTGCAGCTGCTGTGACAGTGGTTTGTGGTGTCACTAATAGAGGATTTGCTTCTGACCCTAAGACCCAGCAGCGACCGCTAAAACCTAGGAAGAATTGAGAAGAAAAGAGACCACCTTCCAAGGCCGACTATGGAATATTACTAACACTTTTTTATCTCAATTTTGGGACTTTAGCAATCGGTTTCATTGCTGAAAAAAAAAAAAGTCCAGTGAATGCAATAAATATTACTAGCCAGCTATTGCTTCAGTCGTAATTTTAATGCACACTTAGCTACCTTGACCAGTAAGTCATGTAAGCCTGCCCGTGTCATCTATTAAGGGTTTTCTTGCAAATATTTAAACCTGAGATCTGGACTGACAGCTGCTAGTTACAAAGGAAATTTGTTCCACCTTCACAACTCTGAGATTTTTCTTTAAATTAGCTCTGATGATGGTGAAATGCAGTTAACTTCTTGCCTAATTTTGACTTAGCCACTGTAAATTAGCACCCTTGGTGAATTAGTCTTATTCCTCTCTGTTTTCTGACTTGGGAGTCCGGGTTACTGCTGAGAAGAGGATGAGAACAGGCTGCCCGGCTTGGGGTGCGGTCCCAACTGCCTGCCCGGCACCTGTGTGCCTGCGCGGGCCTGTTGGGTTCCATTTTTAGCACAACCCAAAGTGCTACATTTCCAATATGTCTAAAGCAAGAGCATTGATCCTAAAAGAAACACTTCCTAGAATCCAGAAACGTACACGTCAGCACTGTGAGTCATGCCAGAAAAATGCACACAACCGGCAAACTGCTGGGTTTTTTCACTGCGACAGGGAGGTGTGAATGTGAGTTTGTCATCATAGCAGGCTCATCAGAGTCCATTGTTTTGGAGCCAAAGTTTGCACACACCCCACAAAATGAGTTTTAACCCTCCCTTGGGGGGCAACTGATCTCACAGATTCATTGCACACAAAGAAGCTGCTATGAAATACATCTTTACTGTACTAAGTCACAAACACGACTGGCGTAATGGCGCTAGGTTACGGTAGAGGGGGAAGATACAGAAGCAATGAGTCATGATACTTAAGTTAGCTGTTAGATATTTGAAAATTTGTGTGCAATTAACCTGTGAGATCAGTTGCGCCCGACGGAGGGTTAAACCTACTGCTTGTTAATGTTGGAATAAATTCTTTATGGGACACGTTTCAATACATACTTAGAAGTTTTGCCTAAAAGATTTCATTGAAAATTTAATATATTTGATTAAGAGGTCACGAAGTGTCTTTTTGGGGAACTTTACATGTGACCAATTAGGGCACATTATGCACTCTTTCAGCTAAGTGTACATTGTACAAATACACCTATACAGACCTTCATCCTTCTCTCTCCACATAAACAAAAAATTCCAGTGTGGGGTGGAAAATTTTTAAAAGCATATATCATTTTAAATGTATTTTTCTTATCATCATGTACGTCTCAGAGACTCCGTTTACACTCCGCCCACATATGGAGAGAAGGGAAGTTTGTGCAGGGGCCGGGGTGGCAAAGTTGTGAACCGTGGGAGAGGAAGATTTTCAAAACCTCTTTCTCTCCTTTCTCCATATCTGAGCAATAAACGGATCAATCGGTGAATATTTTCTATAAATTTGTTCCTTATGTGTTTTATTATGCCCTGGTAGAAACGAGTCCTTCTGACTGAGTGACAAGAGTCTTAAATTGCCCGCCTGCCTGCCTCTGACATCTCCAAAGGTATGCTCCTTCCTTTAAAAGCAGGCCCCCACCTCGCAGCTATGATAAATCTCTCCTCTAATGGGGAGCTGCAGCGAAAAGTTGAACAAGATGAAGATGATTTTAAGTGTATATTCGTTATATTCAAATGCTGCTCCGTTTCCCCATCTGGCAACCATCTTCCACGAAGATCAAAAGGCTTTTAAACTTGCGCGTGTTCATCCTCGCGGTCCGTCCAGCGAGATGGGTCAGCGGCGGGCGGCGGTCCTCAGCAGGGGCGCCGGGGCGCGGAGCTGCCACGGCCGGTGTCGCCCGGAAAGCGGGTCCCCGCGGTCCCCGAGGCCGTGCCGGCGCCAACCCGCCCGGCCGGTGCAGCCACGAGGCTGGGGTGCCGCGCTCCTGGCGACCACGCTCTGCCCATTGCCCGCTGTGCGCTTGTCCAGCGCGGGGGGACGATGCTGGGGTCACCCCCATTGCAGAGGCGCCGGGCTGGCTCCCCCAGGGGGGCTCAGCCGCTGACACAGCCCCCCTTGCGTCTCAAGGGGGATGAGTGATGCAGGTATTTTTACAACATGATGAGCAAACACATGTCCGGATAGCTTTGGTGATCTGGAACATGCTCTGTGTACATGCTTCCGCCGTATTTTGTTGTTTAATTTTAAGAAATATGCCTGTGTGATATCTAAAGCGTAAAGAAACCCCCCAAAAAACCCCCCAAAATCACATGCGCATGCGCGCTCGTGTGGCATGCGCGCGGTGTAACGTGTATCCAGAGAAGCCAGGCGTCCCGGCGCCCGTTTGGGGGGGGTCCCCCCGAGAAGGAGGATGGGCCTAGGGGGACGGCGCACAGGGAGAGAGGCCCCTCCAGCAGCCGATGGAGCCCCTGGAGCTTCAAGGCCCAGGCTTCCGCCTGTAGTCTCCGCATCGCGTCCTGGGGCGGGCAGGACGGAGCCCTGCGAGGTGAGAGGGCGGAGCAGCAGTGACCGCGGTGGCAAAACCTGCTGGGGCCACGTGCGCCGTGCAGTGCGCCGTGCAGAGGAGAAGCCAGGTGAAGAGCTTTCACTGTGTGGTGTCCGGGCAGAGGGCGAAGGCCGTGATACTCACTACACGATGCATTCGGGGGTCTGCATGTAAATGCCCCCTTTGCCTGTTGCTGGTCTGCATATATTTTTTAAGTTTTCCTCCATTTGCAAACCATTCAAGAGTGAATATTGTGTGATTATAGACTGGTGATAATTTATTACTGACCGCTAGGTACCTGCTGTTAATATTATGAACACAAGAGAGGTTCCCTGTCAATTACTTAAATTTAAAAACTAAACATAAAGTGGGGTGATCGTCTCCGTCTGGCCATGTTTAAGGGCGAGTGCTCGTCACCTGCTGCGGGAAATGCCTGGAATCCTGGGGAAACAATGGATCGTGATGATCGATTACCCTCAGCCCACAGGCACGTGTCCTGGTGAGTGGCCCCATCCGTCCAGGGCCGCGTTTATAATGCCCGTCTGAAAGGTGCAGCCCAGGACGACCGTGTGAAGTGCAGCTGGAACCTTGGGGGTCCTCACTGCTGGGATAAAAGCACCAAAATTATAATATCACGTTCAATTACCAGGGCTGCTCTCACCAGATGGTGTTCATGTGTCAGACATAGAACACCGGCTTTGTTCTGGCTGTGCGGTGGGACGAGGGTTTTGCAGGAGGCTGAGCGAGTGGCAGGGCTCAGGGCACGCTAGCCCTGCCCTGAGTGGGACGCTGGTGCAGGCCGCATCCAGAGCTGGGCACGCGACCCATGTGTCACAGGCAGTCACATTGCCACGTGACAGATGTGTGCTTTGCTGCGTCCCTCGGGGCAGCTGGGGAGCCGGGTCCTCACGCTGCTTCAGGTAGAGCCTTACCTGCAGTGCTGGCTGCCTGGCCTTGGAGGACGGGCAGGGTCACCCCCAGGACCCAGCCTTTGCCGCAGGGCTGTGTCCTCAACCCACACCCCTCAGGCTTCTGCCTGTCTCCCCGTTGCTCCTGAAATGCCTTCCTGATGCAGGTGCCAGGGAGCCCCCACACCCCGTCTTCAGTAGCCAGCACAGACTCCCTGACAGGCGGCTCCTTGGCTCAGGATAAGTTGTTAGAACGGTCAAACCCTTACTCCCATCACCACCACCTTGAGGACTCTGCGCTGGGAAGGACGCCCGTAGCCAATCTGACTCAGGAAGTAGGGGCAGGACAAGACAAGACAGGGCGGCCCAGGGGACGTGCAGCTCATTTCTGGGTTTACAGCCAGAATTCCAGGGCAGCTCTGTCGGGGCCGCTCGTCCCTCAGGCTCTCAGACTTCGCGTCCTCACCTGCCAGGTGGGAAGAGCAGTGGCTGACGCCTCCCAGGGCCAACGCAGCACTTAGGACACTGCACAGGTGCCCGGGTCCCAGCAGACGATCCGTACATCTCCCGCGGTGTGCCTTTCCCCTGGGACAGGGGACAAGGGGACAACCCCCCCCCCCCGCTATGGTTTCTAGTGTCACTCTGCCCCAGAATACTAGGCCTTTATCAAGGAGCCAAACAATAATATTATTAATAATGATGACAATAAAATAAAAGCTTCTATTTATTTTTTTTTTTTTAGGGAGAAGGGAACGTGTGAGGGTAGGGAAAACCATCTTCCACACGCTTTATGTAAAAGTCAAATGGACTTGATACGAGCTGATGGAGAGCCGTGGGAATATAAAAGTGGGAGCGAACTGAAAAGTCTTCAAAACCACCTTTCTGACAGTTTCTAGATCACATATGACGCTCAAAGTATTGGAAAAAGAAAGTAATAAGGTGAGTTTAGAGTTATTGAAAGGCTTGCTTTCAAATACATTGTCAAGGTGGTGATTGGGGGTGTTTCCGCAATAACTGTTGGCAAGGCCACTGCTGTCTTGGCAGTGTCAACACACTAGTGCCTCTACCACGCATTCTGTAGAAACCAACCCATCTGCCCCCCGGGCACACAGCTGGCCCTCCACGATGCACACAGGAGGGCTGGGCTGGAGGCGGTGACTCGATGGGATCCAGCAGGAAGCCCTGCCCGGCCAAGCCCATCGCAGCCGCTCCAGGAGGCAACACGTAGTGAGATGCGCTCAGGACCCCTGGGAAGACCCTGCCCTCACACCAGCAGTGGTCACTTGGGAGCATGGTCCCCAAACTTTCATCACCACATAGCCCCTAAAATCACATTTCACAACCCCATGCTCCCTCACACATCTTCATGTTGACATGTAAAATTTTCCATTCTACTTACGTAGTTGCAAAGTATGTAATTTTTGGTAAATTACAAATGCTAACATCTTAAAATTGTCATATCACCCTTTTGACTGATTGCATGCCTGCCAGCATCTGTTTAAAAACCCAAGAGCCATCTTGTGACTGAAGTGTGACACTAAATCGATGACCACCCTCGTCTATTGAACGACACATAAACAATGCCTGCTTTAACACGTGGAAGACATTGCTTAACTGTTTTTTTTTAACCTCTGTTTCCATATATTTACAACCCTGATTTTATCTACGGGTATTTTACTGTCCCTCTTAAGTCTTGTATCGATTATGCAATCATTCTTCTTTGCAACAGAAATTTATAGAAAATTGAAAATGTATTTTCTTGCTGAAGTTTTGTGTAAGCTTTTCTTTTGAATTGAATTATCATTAGAAATGTTATGTGTTAAAACCTACATAAAATAAGACTATATTATACATGTAAAGTTATCAAACACAAAATAATAAAATGTTACTGGAAATGAATCTCTAAATAAAATGGACATACATTGATGATATTGTTGCTAGCATTAAATATGGTTCACATGTATTCATTTCGTTGTTGCAGTCACTGAAAGCACACACGAATAGATGAGGACAGAAGAAATTCAGGTATAAAATAACACTCAGTTCTCGAAACCCCGAGTCACAGACTAGTCCTCACGCCACGACCTGGCATCCAGAGTACTCTCAGTGCTCGCCTGACACCATGATTCAGCCTCCCTTCACGTTTGATGGTTATGAAGAGGTGGACGCCCCTGGACTTGCAGAAGTACCCACTTAGCTTCTCGACCTTGGCCTCTTGCTCAGTCCGTGGAATCGCTAGGTGGGGGCAAGGTGCCCCAGTTAGGTCCCCATGGCAGGACCCCTTCCTTTTGAGAAGAGAGGAGGGACTGAGAGAGGGGAGAAGGGCACACAGCAGGCAGGCCCC
Source organism: Hipposideros armiger (assembly GCF_001890085.2). Lineage (NCBI taxonomy): Eukaryota > Metazoa > Chordata > Mammalia > Chiroptera > Hipposideridae > Hipposideros > Hipposideros armiger. Next base: position 2,331,510 of record NW_017731543.1, on the reverse strand, counting down.
CCCCCGGTGGGTGTGACGGGAGATGCACACGGCAGCTGAGCCCAGACAGCGGTGTCTTCACCCCACCTGGGCTGGGCTCCCCTTGGAGGCCTTCTTCCTTGGGAGGTGTGCACTCTGGGTTGACGGCTTCGGCCCCAGGTGCCTGGAGTGCGCAGGGATTTGGCTTTTCCATATTCATTTTGGGAAGGAACTAGGAGAGGGTCAAAGGAGGGTCTGGCCCAGTCAGCATGTTGGGATGGAAACCCTAAACACCGCACCGACTCTGGACAGCTACAGACAAAGTCGACTGACCACACACGAATGGAGCCACCCACTGGCCAGCAGCCTCCAAACGTAACTGCGATGGAGCTTAGGATGAAGGCTCCACACCTGTGTGGCTGTGAAGGCGACACATTGAGGGGCTGCCATGATTGACCCCAAGCTCTGCTCCCATCTACACAAAACAAAACGAAGTGCAAGTCTAAGCAGTTTGCCCCAAATACCGCCAAATGCTTCCCATAGACTGACAAACACACCTTGTGTTTATTTGGGCCACAGCAGGGCTTCTGACTAAAGAATCTGTAGTCGCTACTGATAGACTTCTTAAACATAATAAAGGGAATAATGTAAGAAAAGAGTTTCAAGTCTCGTGCAGCTTTCCATCAGGGAAAATGTACTCAGCTAAGCCTTCCAATGCTCATCTCCTTCAGATGTTAGCTTCCGCACCTGCAAAAGGGGCTTGCCTTTGCGTAGATTATTACTAGTAGCAGGTGACATGGAATCCAGAACATTCTCCAGCAAGGAAAGAAAACACAGCCTTCGGAAACATTTTGGTGAGCTGAAAGGTCACATATCTCAACCAGAGAAGATGTCTGCCTTCCAGCAGCACTGTGGTCAAGCCATCACAGCCATCACTGCCACAGGGCGGAAGAGAAAAGGCGAGAAGCACACCCCATGCCCTGTCAGTTACAGTGACTCGGCATTCTAGAAGATTCTTTTCTATCTGATCTTTTAAACTTTTTTTATTTTGGAATAATGTTACACTTAAAGAAAAGTTGCAAAGGGAGTTGAGAGAGCTCCCAATACCCTTCCTCCAGCTTCCCCGGATGTTCGCATCCTGCAAAGCCAGGATACATTTGCCAAAGGCTGGAATACCACTTAGCAAAACGCAGGCTTTATGTGGATGTCACCAATGTGCCCACCAATGTCCTTTTTCTGACGCAGGGCCCAGTCCAGGAACGCCCATTGCATTTAGTCCTTGTGTCTCCTTAGGCTCCTACAACCTGGGGCACGTTCTCAGATGTTCCTTGTTCTTCACAGCTGTGGCAGTTTGAAGAAAGTTGGTCAGGCGTTTTGCAGACTGTCTCCCCATTTGAGTTTGTGTGAGGTTTTGTCGTGATTGGGCTGGAGTTGTGGGTTTGGGGGAGGAAGACCACAGACGGGAGGCACCTGCCTCGCCTGTGTATCAGGGATCCGTGGCAGGCACCTGGCACCACAGGTAACGTCATCGCGGGGCTCAGGAGGTGTCGCCACTCATCTGCACTGTAGCTCGCTGGGTTTCCCTTCCCAGACGACTGTCTTGAGGCGAGTCACGAAGCCCAGAGCTCTGGCCGGGGGAGGAGGGACACTGGGAGAGGAGGCGAGGGTTACGGCCACTTCCTGGAGGGAGAATATTGTTTGAAATTGTATTATTTGAAATTCCTCTATGAAGTTTTGTCCCTCCTTTCTCTTGAATTATGGACCATATTCTAGCTAAGCAATTATGTGTTTCATAGGTCAGTAAAATCAACAGCAGCCCTTCTACATGTAGACTTGGAAACGGCTAGGAAAGGCTGACCCTAGTGCTGAGCCCAGGCTGCGTACACAGAGGTTTCCTTCTCAGGGCTCTGCGCCCACACAAAGGCACACACAGCGTTCAAACGTCATAGTTCTGAGGGAGAGGCAGATCGACTTCGAGCGAAAGTGACTGATAAGAGTATTTTCAGTGGGGAACTCTTTTAAGCTCAGGGAAGCCCTTTTTGTCCTCAAATGCTTGTTTTAATTTGCAATCCCATACTGAAATGCAGCAACCTGCTCTGACTTCCGCTGAACTCCCCCAACTGGAGCTGAGCCCTGCTGCCTGAGCCTGGGCTCCAAATGCAGGGAACGTGATGGGGACCTTCCCCGGCCGCTCAAGGGTTTTGCTGAAGAGTGACATCAGCCAGAAACGTTTTGTTTCGGGCCGGCCCGCCACACACTCTCCCGGCCAGGTGGTGCATTTTACAGTGTTCCTTGGGAGGTGTAAATGAAGCCTAAGTGTTAAGAACGTGGATTCTGGTCGGGTGATACTTTAAACAATTACAGATGGTGCGGGGCTGGCTGTAATTGACAGCAGTATCAGCACCGAAAGGGCCTTGACAGGCTTCGTCCTGCGATGATTAATTACTGCGCGCTGTCTCTGGGCGTTCCAATTTCCTCTCTTGCAGCTCATAGCTGCAGTGAAGTCTGTAGCTCCTATTACATACCACACAACACAGGAAATGTCTCCGCTGCTCTATCGGAGGACCGCTCACGGCTGGGAAAGTCGCTCACGCAGGCTCCCTCTGACAGGTTGGGTCTGGAGAAGTTTTGCACAGGGAACGCGGAGGGGCACACACAATAGAGGCGCCCCCTCTTTTATTTACTTCTTCTGCGTTGACAGTGACTTACAAATGGAGTCAGGCCAACGGCCGTCAAACAGACTGGCTGTAACGCTGAAAAGAAGAGCTGCCTGGAACCATGATGGCTTCAGGATGAAAATGTGGGGACCATCCCTGCTTAATTGCTTTCATTTCACCAAACGGTGTTTGCAGTAGACTCCTGGGTGACACAAGGACATGTGAACATGTATCGTGGGGCTGCAGACGTAACACTTCGTTTTCTGTGCCAGCTGCTCTCTCCTCTTTCCCGGGAGCACAGCACGTCCTCCAGCCCGTGTCCACCTGTGGTCAAGAGCACCGCGGGGGGTCATTCTCCGCCCTGTGAAATGAATGTGGTGACTTTGGACTATGGCCTTGGGCACATGTTCTTTACAACTTCATGAACATTTAATAAGTGGGGCTTCCAAGCCAAGTTGCTATATTATTATGTATAGTTTCACAGCTATACAAACGGGCACAAAGTATCGAATCCCCAGCCCCTGGACTCAGCGGGCAGCGGTATTCCCAGGTAGACTGCTGCTAGACCGCCTGGACAGTGGGGACAGGACGGGCAATGGGGCCAGTGAGCAGAGCAAGGCGCATGCGGCCCTTTAGAGTGTGTGGCTCACTGGCACCCAGTTAGGGCATCCACGTGGCTGCAGACGTCGAGCTTGGAGGAACAGCACTGCCCCCTCAGGCCCAGCAGAAGCCAGGTGAGGAAAAGTGCAGCTTGTGTCTCGATCCGGCTGAGGACCTAGGCAGTCACACGTTGGGGTCTCTCTGGCCCCTTCCTTCTGCGCCTGGCAGGGTCCAGTCTCACCCTTCCTTCCCCGGTTCTGGCTGCACCTGCACTGACCCCTGTGCTCTCCCTCTGTTTCAGAGCAACCTTGGTGAGCAGGGCTGGGAAAGCCTCAGGTGTCTAGGGCCCTGATGACACGATCTCTGCTCTCTGCCCGCCCCTTGTGGGTGACGCACCCAGGTGAAATGCACGACACGGCAGGTCGGGCGCCAGTGCGACACCCAGTCCGGTGCGACCATCTGGCCCAAGTCCTGCGTGGGGCCCTCAGCCAAGCTATAACCTTTTCCATCCAAACCACCACATCTATAAGACTGAGCACCCGGAAAAGCCTGTCTGAGACTCTCACCCATGGCAAGCAGAGTGAGACCCCTGCATGGAGGACGTGTCTGGTGGCTCAGCACAGCCAGCCAAGCGCAGCCTGTCCGTGCCCAGCCTCTCTGGGTGTACCTGGCATGTCCTGAAAGTGCAGCCACATCGACAGGACCACAAAGCCAGCCCCCTCCCCGGGGAATGGCCAGTGGGAAGCTGATCAGACATCCCAGGACACAAGGCCCAGGACACCCAGACTCCGATGGGGGAGGACATACACTCTTATGATGTCAGGGTCCCGGCAGGTGGATAAGAACAATCAACCCATGAAATGTGGGGCAAGTATTGGGTTGTCGGAAAAGTTATGGCACATTTTTGCAACAAAAAACATAGAAAAAATACTTCATGACTTTTCCGACAACCCAATATATCCAAATAGCCAAAAATGCAATAACAAAAAGACATGCAACTTAACAGGGAAACACAAATTATAATCTGGTAGATTTACAGACATTCGAGAACCCGAAGCAGCATGGGTGATGGGGAACGTGTGAGCAGGACGGGGGTCAAGGTTGAGGGGGTCACCTGGCCGGCTCCTGCTGGGGAGGGGCGGGGAGCTTGGAGCACCAGGTCCTGCAGGAGCCAGCGGCAGCCACGGCTCCCACACAGGCGGCCTCCTGGCGAGGACTTGGGCTCACGGACAGAGTTTGGATAATAATGCAAAGTGACACCTCCACACAGGCCTGCGGTGCTATCCAGCGGACCCGGGCATCCTTCAGTCTAGACGCTTGAGACACTGGGGACTCTGCACTCTTAGTATTTTGAGGAAACACACTCCATCCTGAAGAAAGCCTTTTTTGATCACATTCTAACGTCAAATTCTCCATGGCTCTTTGGTTTTGAACAGCGAGAGTCCTGTTTCCTTTCTCTGACAATTAGCATGCAGACTTTTACATCAGGGTCCCAAGTGTCCCCGGGCAGCGCCGGACTCTGCTGCGGGCAGGAAATGTGCAGCTGTCAGCTTGTCTGAGCCAGGGCCCAGCCCTGGATGCTGAGACAGGGGGACAATGGCTCCTCCTGGCACCTCCCGTCCCAGAGACCCACCTCTGCCCCTGAGACTCTCTGGGACGGAGGTCACTGTAGACCCACTGGGCACCTCGTCAGGATGCTGGTGTGAACGCTGGCCCCAGGGTCTCTGGGAAAAGCATTCCACGGCACTGAAAAGAAAACGGGCATTTTCTTGGCCTTCCTCCTGCAGAATGCCAGGGCCTGACTGAATCTTGTGCTTCCTCATCTGCGTTTTGCAGCTTAGTTGTACTGCCCTCAGTTGAGGTAGGGAAGAAAAGTTGTGCTAACGAGTTACAGATTGCAGACCCCAGGCCCATTCAGTAGCCCACACGAGGGAGGGGACGGCTCGGCCAGGACCCCGTGTACATGCGGGGAGCTGAGAGCACTGAAGCTGAGTTACAGAAGTGGGCACTGTTTGCACCCCCATACATGAGAAATCAGAGGCTCAAGCCAGCTTTGGAACCTGGGTCTTCAGCTCCAGACCGGGCTCTTTCTACCCGAAGCCCAGCCGGTCCCTGGCCCTTCTGTTTTGGACATCCCCACAGTGTGGAGGCAACTGCTTAACTGATCAAGTATTTTCAACATGATTTACTGGAACCAAAGACACTCATACTCACATCAATTGGAAATGTGTGGCTGGCTCAGCCCATTTGACAAACTGGGAAAATAAAGATGAATTTGCAAACCACATGATGCTCAGAGTTAATACCCTCGATATACTAAGAACTCCAGAATAAAGAGCAAAAAGCAAATGTCCTACAGGAAAGGAGACAACATGCGCAGGCAATGTACGGGGAAGAAATGCAAACTCCCACAAAACATATGAAGAAATGTCTGTGCCCTGGTGATCATGTTCATATTTTTGTGCATTTAAACGGAGAGAGAGCATTTTCACCTATCGGTTTACCAAATGACCTTGTTTGTTATGGTGAAAGGGACGGGAAAGAAACCATGTTTGTACGCTTGGTGGAAGCACAAATTGGCAAAAACTTCCTGGAGAGTAATTTGGCAACATTTTCTCAAAGCCTTAATGATTTGCATACCTGGCAACAAGTCCGTTTCCAGGAATCCACCCCGCAAAAAAATCATTGGACAAATGTGCACACGTTTTTGCTTAAGGACAGTCATTTTAGCAATGTTTGTGATGATGACAAATTAAAAAACGCTTTGAAACCTGAAAACAGGGGCTTGGTTAAATACAGTGTAGTATAGCATTATCACAAAATTCGATGTAGCCTTTAAAAACGAAGATGAAGATCTTTATTTATTGACAGGGAGATATATTCATTAAATATTGCTATGTTAAAAGCCATAAACTAATATGATCCCATTTTCATAAAATGTGTAGGAACAGACAGAAGCAAACGAAGTGTCGGGAAGCAAGCCGGCGTGACTTCCGCCTTTGCACAGACTACCTGTGGCTGTAGAACAGAGGCTGGCTCTGTTTTTTCCTGCTTCTGTGTTTGCTAATGTTCCACATGTAAATGGATATAAGTCACTTTCATAATCAGAAAAGAGAGTTACTTCAACTGTACCAAAGGTGGCTGCCTGTGAAGCTCATGAGAACTTGACATTGACCAGGAAGGATGCCTCTTGGTCAACTTCTATTTCTCTAGGGAGCTGTTAGCAATAAAGCTTCCACATGTCTGTTCTTTGGAAGCACTTGGACGCAGGCTATTTGCTTCCCACGACCCTTATGCAAATAGCTTTGGGTAGCTATTTATGAATACAAACCATTTTTCTCTGCTTCTCTTCATTTTCCTCTTTTCTTCCACAGAGTGTTGACTGCATTGCCTTTCTTGTAACTGGTAATAATATATTCTGATTTATGTTAGTGAATCACGTTTGAGTGGCTCATTCTTAAAAACCCACTCACCGTTTTTTATAAATACCTGCAATATTTTATTTCCCTTCTGAAAAATTTTCTTCCTAAATGTTTTCAATCACTAGTCTTTTTAAGCTTTGTAAGGTCGGCATGTATAAAATGTGACCTGACTCTGATATATTAGGCTGATTCTTCTTTGTGTGTAAGTATCCTCAAGAGACATCCAGTGGGCAACTTCAGTGCATGGCTGGCTCTCACAAACGAGAATTTGAATTTCGCCAGTATTTCAACCCATGCCCTTTCTCTGTTCCAGGACCCAGTTCAGGGTCCCATGTCGCTGTCAGTGCTCCTGCCCTGTTAGGTGTTGAACTGTGCCCTCCCCCAGATCCATGTGTTGAAGTCCTGACCCCCAGTATCTCAGGATGTGACCTTATGTGGACATAGGGTCTTTCCAGAGGTGATCAAGTTAAAGTGAGGCTGTCAGGATGAGTCTTAGTCCAATATGACGGACGTCCTTATAAAAGGAGATCTGAACACATAAAGAGACAACAGGAAGTACACACACAGAGGAATGACCATGTGAAGAACGGCACTAAGGCTGCCATCTGCAAGGCCAGGACAGAAAGCCACTGTGCTGACACTTTGACCCTGGACTTCTGGCCTCCAGAACTGAGAAGGTGAATGCTTTTTGAGGACGGACCCTATCTGTGGCACTTTGTCATATGGCCTGTACAGAGTAGTTCATTTACCTTCCACACCCTGACATATTCAGAGTCCTGGTCAATTATTTGTAGAATGTCCCTCAGTCTGATTTGTCTAATGCTGTCTCGTAGTTAGAATGATGTCATGGATCTTTGGCTAGAGTACCACAGACACGGGGCCTGTCCCCCTCGTGGTGCTGACACCCCCCCCCCTCCTGGAACGCCTGCCTAGGCTCCACTCTGCCTCAGGTAACACTATGGCACTGAGACAGTCCCAGCTGTGATGACTGTGCTGTGGTCATGTCAGATGACCTCATCAGGGGAAAAAACTGGGGAGAGCTACACAGGAGTCTCGGTACGACTTTTGTAACTTCTCTATAAGTCTAGTAGGGGCTGAAAATAACAAATGGAAAAACAAACCAACAGTAGAATTCTGTTTATCAGAGAGCTCACCCATTCATGAAGTTTTCCAAAAGAATCAATGAAGCTCTCAAAAATGCTTATCGAAACAGATAGATCCAAATCCAGGTGCTGAGACCCATGGATGAAGGAGGTGAGAAAGGCATTCCAGGATGGGGGGCCAGCAAGCCCGGTATGGGAGGACAGTGACCAGGGCTGTACATGGCTGGGGAACACAGGAGAGTGTCTAGTCTCCTGAGAGTTGAGGACCTGAGCCGGACAATTACGAAGTGGGTGGCCTTGCCATATACTGATGCTATATAATGAAAGGACCTAGTGACAGTTTATGATGCTTGGGTGTCGGGGTCAATGTTCAGATATAGGTCAGGGACCATGAGGACACACATAGGGCTAACGTCAGAAGCCTCATCCATCTTGGGGGCAGAGTACAAAGTATTTCCAAATAGGTTTCCATTTAGCTCTGCCCAAACGCCTTTGAGCCTCCCAGTTTGGGCACCCCACCTTTGTTGACCCCCTACCACTCTAGATCTTGACGGGACAATAGTTTCACTCATGCTAGAATTAAGAAGCGGGAAGAGGTTGGGTCCTAGCTTTCTTATTTACAAGAAACAGAGTGATAAAATTGCTAAAAACTAAACTGCAAATGTCCAGTAATAACAGCTCTGGAATGGAGGGAGAGAGAGGAAAAAAACATATGCAGGTTATAAAAGGTATTATTTGATTTGAAGTTTTCCTGACAAAACTCAACCTGCAGCATTTCTGGCTGTTGGCAGCTCACCGGGGGAAATTTGATTTCCTGGAGATTACACAGAAAGTGAGGCCAGGTTCTGAATATTTACCCCCAAATGACATCATGTGTTGCCTTAGATTTTCATCTCTCTTTCAAATCACTTTTTTAAGTATTGCACGGTACTATCCATTTACTTTCCACAAATTCCAGTCCAGCAGTGATAGACAGACGGCTGCTACTTAGAATTATTGAGACCATTTGAAACCAGTGGAATCGAAGAAACCAGTGGAATTGAAAAGATGACAATGACCATATTGAAAGCTAATATCTTACCACTTTCCGTGTGCCACTTTGCTAGGTAATCTTTATATACTTGACCTCATCATCTCTTTAAACCTTCACAATGATACTGACACTTATGATTTCCATCTGCAGAGCTCATCCTTAAAAAGCAGGTCACGTGAGAATTACAACTCTCTGGAATGGTTTCCAAAGAAATGACCACTGGTCTTTGTCCTCACCCCGACTTAGCATCCTCACGGGGGAGAAAACAACCGATGGATGAGTTTGGGAGGGGACCTGACCCTGTCCTGCAGAGCGCCTTCCTTCCCGTCCTTCCTGGGCTGGACATGTGGTTGCTCTCTCCTTGCCACGGGCTCTTGTATCCGATCCACGCCTGAGGCACGCGGCCAGTCTGTTTATTGTTAGGGACCAACCCTTTTGGCTGCTGGTACAATGCCCCTTGTCTAAATCACCTTCATCAGAAGTAAAAGTGACACTCTCCATTGGGGGTCCCTCCATTATGCATGAGTCCTGGGGCCAGGATGGCCCCCAGCAGCAGCACCTCAAGGAGAAAAGGAGCCCCAGCTTCTGGTACCATCAGGATATTCGCAAACTCTATTGATGGTTCCCTGATTACATCCTGCCAGATCCTCATGGAATCCGATTCAATGGTCCAACCACCCTCAATTATTTATGAATACCTTATTCTTCTCCATAAATTCCAAAGTCCAGGAAAATGCAGGATAACCTACTGAGGTGCTCTGCCTTCATTCTGGTCAGGATTACTCTGAAATCTGCTCAGCAGAAAGACCTGTGGGGGGCCTAGACAAAACATATGTTGGCTTTCCCAGGCAATCTACCCCACTTTCCAGCTCTGGGAGCTCCCAGATTATGAGCTCTCTCACGCTTCCACTTCCAGGGTGCCACTTGGTCTGTAGGCCGGAAGACGGAGTGCATTACCAGGGCTCACCAGATAAAAACTTCTGAAGCAGGACTCTTCCTAATGCCAGACTCTAGTCCAAGCTCCATATTTGCAGCTACAGAGACAGAGACCAAGGGATGCTCAGGGCACTGCCAGACCTAAGGTGAGCTTGCAGTCCCTGGGCGCCGAGAGTTAGCCCCTTCCCATTAATGGCTGCTGTCTCTATTTACCAACGTGTGTCTTTCAGCAAAGTCCCCACCCTGCACCCTTTGTTCTGTCCCAGCTCTCCCACAAGCAGTAAGAAGCCTGATACTGCATGTCTGAGCCATCAGTTCAATGCCCTACCTACCAGGGTTGCCATCCCCCCAAATTGGTATTCCAGACCTAGCACATCGTATCCACCCAAACTGGCCTCTCTTGTGTCCCACGCCAGTCACTATGCTTGTGAGATCCCTTGTCAACTGTGAAACCTTAGCCTGAGTGGAGAGCTTTGGCAGGAGAGTATTCGCCTGGATTTCCTTAAGCCCACACAGTGCGAATGAAGTGATTCTGTGTTCATCCATCCTTGTTTTAGCAAATGCTCAGCAGTCTCATCATTGCAAACAGCAACAATGCCCGAGAAAATTAGGTGATTCCAAGAAAAGAATATTTTTTTCAAGGTGGGGCAGCTTTAGCTCCTTCATTCTCCTGGTGGAGTTGTTAATCCTGCAGGAACCTGACCCAAGGCCCCCTCATGTCAACATCAGCGCCCCCTGTGTCTAGGCTGGGCTGTTCCCCACACTGGAGCCCTGAGAGCACACGTCGGTCTCTGCTGGGGAGAGGTCTTCGTTACGCCCCTGTTCACACCTGTCTGCAGCCTCCCAGAGCACTCTGGCCCCGACCTCCACCACCTGTGTTTCTCTGATCTGTTTGGGTTGCATGAGAGACGTCCATCACATAAGCACATGGTTTTCAAGCCTGGGTTAGTGTTTGGGCTATTTTTTGAATCCTTTGTTTGGCCAGTATCAGTCTTTGCCCACAAGTCTAGGAGACTACCTTCCTTCAACAGCTATTCCCCGCAAGTCCACATCTGGCACCTTCCCAGCTTTAACTCCTCATTACAGCGTCTGTTGCCTTGCAGTTTCTAGTCCGTGTTCAGCTCACTTGCCCAGGAAAGGCATCTGGTATACCACATGTCTCCTGGCGGTGTAACTGAATAGCACCATAGTCTCTGAACATCTAAGTTACATACTACATGTATACACATAGTTTCCTGGGGAGATTTCCTTCTTCTTGGCCAATCCTTTCTATTAAAATATTTTCAAAATTCTCTGTAATGAAACTCTTCCGGGAATGTTTGTCTTCTTCTATTTCCTGTCACCCATCAAATACACTTCTTTTTCCTTTGCATGGAATTCTGCATTGCGTGAGGTGTTTAGGGACACCATATCCCATGCGTTCCGTAATGGAAGCCAAATGGGGACGTTTTTCCTCCCCTGCTTCCTGGAAGCCAGGGCTTTGGCATGTGACCTTCTCACCCAAGACCTTGCATTTTTCAGGAGGATTTGAAAACCTGCTTGGCCCTTTGGGCTTGCCCCCAGGGACCAAGCGACGGCCAACAGCAGGGGTTTCGTGTGAGCCCCCGCCAGGAACGGCCGCCCCTCCTCCTGTGGCCTACGCGTGTTTCTCCCTGCCCTCCAGCACACCCTCCTCGGTGCTATCGCTCTCCTCTTGCGTTCCTTCCTCACCGTCGCTTGCGGGAGCTGGCCCATGTTCCTGACCACAAACCCTGGGTGAGAGCCACGTGAATAAGTGAAACTAAGTGGAATCTCGATCCTGCTCCCTACTTCCCAGCCATTCTGTGTCTCACCATGTGGGGTGGGGTTAGCCAGGCGAGGAAGTTCATTAGTCTGAACAGACCATACCTCTGTGTGTCGTATCGAAGTTATTATTATAGGAGATCAACACGGCAGGCTTCATAGAATGGGTCCACTCACAGTTCTCCTGTCGCCTGTCACTTATTAAGGTCTATGTGAGCAACATTAAGGGTCTATTGGAAATTTTCACACCACTTTCCATAAATATCTACTTGAATACTGTTTCTTATATCTTAATGCAGGATGGAAATTTCCATTTTTTTTTAAACTCAGAGGCATCTTGTTCAACAACGTCGCCATCATTTTCCAGCGGCCGTTTGTTTAGAGCGCATTTCTTCCTCCACTGTGGCCTTCAGATCAGCAAATTCAGTACATGAACCTCAGATGCTTCTACTTGGACATGTTAGCATTTCTTCCCTACATTTGTGTATAAATGTCAAACTACCTTTTGCCTTAGAATTGTTTTAAAATCTTCCTAATTACAGTAGATACTGGGCACAGGCAGGGCTACCTGGTGAGCTGTTAAGCACCTGCTGGTTAACTTACATGTCCAATAAGGTGTGACTCCCAATGTGCTACAACACCTTTCTCTTTGGAGGGCAGGACCAGGAGCCACTTGTGTGAAGGAGACAGGAGTTTCAAATCCTCGGCGCTGAGCCTGCTGTTGGTAACAGGGTGACCACCATGTCCCAGAGCCCCGCCTCCAGGCTCTCTGTGGACAGGGAACCACAATAGGGGTTCAATTTTAAGCAGCCTAACCACAGGAACGTGGAATAGGTTCCCAAGCCAAGCCTTTCTGTGTGGAGGGCCCGGGGCAGGGGCACACTGGGGTGCCATCAAGCTGGTAGGCCCTGGGATTTTAACACTGAAGATGCCCTGGTTGCAAGGAAAATATAATAATGGACCTGAAGCACTTATCCTGCTGAGAGTATGTGTGGAGACGCTGAGAGTGCCTGGAGATGACAAATGCAGCCAAGAGTCTCTAGTGCAAGGAAGGTTTCGTTTCATGACCACTTGTTGCACTGAAAGAAGGCTGTGTCTGATTTTTACATCTTAAAGAAACAAACAGGTTGAGAGGGTTTCTGCTTTAACTTCCTGTGTTGACCAGAGAGAGGTTCACAACTCATACATCTGGCTTTACATTGGCTTTTATTCTTTCCTAGGATTGATATTGTTGAAAATATACATTTATTCCCATTCTTTATTGACCTGGAAATGCTTACTGGCACGATGGAGACCCAAAATCCATATGTCAGGGCCGGCCAAGTGGTGCGTTGGTTAAGAGTTGGATTGGGAGTGCAATCTCTGAGCAACAGGGTCCCGGTTCAGATCCCACATGAGGGCCAGTGACGCTGCGCCCTCTACAGCTAAGATGGTGAACAACAGTTTGACCTGGAGCGGGGCTGCCATGAGTTGTGTCGATGGTGTAGGCTGCAGCCCCTGCTGCAGTGGGCTGCTGTAAGCTACTGTGAGTGACCGTCCAATGGCAACGAGCATCTACCTCAGCCAGGAAGAGCACAATGATCATAATACCAACATGGGCCAGTGAAGCAACGTCCTCCACAACTAGACTGAAGAACAAAAGGACAGCAACTTGTGTGTTCCCCTCCCCCAATTCCCCAATAAAATCTTAAAAAAAAAAATTCACAAGTCAAAGCCTTAATTCCCAATGTGGCTATATTTGTAAGGAAGCAATTAAGATTAAATAAGATCATAAGGTGGGACCTGATCCAAGAGGATTAGTGTCCTTGTAGGAGGAGACACTAGATCTCAATCTCTGTCTCTCTCTGTCTCTCTCTCTCTCTCTCTTTCTCTCTCCCATCTGTCTTTCTCTCCTCTCTCTCCCCTGGTGTGCACATACCTAAAAAAGGCCATGTGAGGACACGGTGAAAAGGTGACCATCTCCAAACCAGGAAGGCGGCTCACACCAGGAACAGACCTTTCCAGACCTTGGTTTGCAGCCTCCAGACTGTGAGAAAATAAATTTGTATCATTTAAGTCACCCAGTCGGTGGTACTTTCTGATGGTAGCTTCAGCTGCATAACACAGATAGAGCTTGGGCTGTCCACACACGTCACAAGTTCTTAGATTCGCACACAATAAGATATTTCTTCCATGTTATCTGTGGAGAAAGACATGCTTTGCTCACAATTGCTATGTGGATTCAACATGTCTGTCAGTCAAAATATACAACTCGTAAACCAGCACTTTGAATAAATGTCTTAATAGAAGTTTTTCCCTTGGCAATAAGAGTATGGCCAAACCATCAAATATTGATGGGTGTCCCCTGTGCAGCTGCCACCGTGGGGGCAGCTTTGCTGCTGTTCCATGTGTCTGTCCATCTGTCTGTCTATCTATCTATCACCTATCTCTATCTATTAACTGTCGTCTACCTACCTACCTACCAACTTATCTGTGCTTTACAGATGAGGAAACTGCTGCTTAGGGAGGTTCAATAACTTGCAAATACCCTCCTTCTGGAAAGGGCAGAGCTGGGCTGGCAGCCAGGGTATCTGTCTGTCTCCACGGCGCTCCATTCGTCACACCACCTACAGCTACAATGAAGACTGACCTTGCCTAAGTTTGTCATGAAATGAACATTTTAAACATGTCATGAAATGGACAGTTCATTGACTATGTTTTCCACAGGGTTCTCAGTGTTTCTTTTCAGGCTCCAGGATGGGCAAATTTGGGGAAAAAAGTAACTTCCAGATGCCACTACCCAGGTGAAGAAAGGGGCTTCTTCTGCCAGGGGTTTGGCAGGTGTCTGATTTTTGTCACAGGCCATTAATGTATGGCTCTGCACCTCTGGGCCACTGTTATGAATTACCCCTCCCCATGTCTCCAGCACCTGGAAAGATGGTTTACTACAGAGAACGGAATAATAATTCAGTTGTGTATTGACAAGCCAAGCAGTATATACTTACTCCGTGTGAAGCAGTACGAACTGCATAGCATTACTTAAATAATAGGTATCTCAATAGACATACAAATCTAACTGGACTTAATCAATCTGTGTGACTGACAAGTACATCATCCAGGCTGTGTGGCCCCCATTGACCATAGAACAATTGATTCGCTTCCTTTGAATGGCGGATCAATGAGGCAGCCATCGACAAAGTCAGCTGAGCAGTGACTGCTCCTGCTACCGGCGCCCGGTGACAATGCAGCTCATTTTGAAATAACAGGACATGACATTATGTCATGGCTCTGGGACTCCCTACTTACAAACACACCGTAAGTCCTACAATCCTGTCTCCCCCCCCCAATCTAGTGATAATACAAAAACAGGGCAATTGCATGAGAAATCAATCAATCAGATTTGAAATTCTGGAAATTTCAGGAAAAGAACAATATACGGTGAGAGTCTGGAAATAAGAGAAATTTGTCAGGATGTGTGAGATGGGGCCATGCAGACCATCAGTGTTTATTGTGTTTGTATTTTGAGAATCACCTAATGAAATAATGGTCAGGATCCTAGTAGTGAAGTTATCACCAAACATAATTCTCTGACTTGAAGACCAGCTGGCGGGGCCTTTTTTCTGAGCAAGCAGGTCTCAGGGGACTTCGTGCTGATGCTGTTGACTGGCTGGCCAGTGAGTAGAGCTCTTCCGTTGAGTGTTTCTCCAGCACATCCTCCAACATCACCAACGAAAGACATGGCCAGCGGGATGGGGAACGCAGGACGTCCGCAGAAGTGGGGACTGCACATCTCAGGAACTCTCTCGCTAGCACAGCTGTGTCTAGAGTTGAGACTCGGTGTTCAAATATAACAGATGACAAGAGGGCCAGAATAGCTCAGACTTTAGAAGTTCAGAATTACATTCTGGTTTTAAAAAGCTTTAATGTACATACATATCATTTTGCAGAAAAAACAAACAAAAACCCAAAAAACATAAATATGATAGTAATATAATGCTGATTTTTCTTTCACTTTTTCATTTTTGTGTTTGTCACTGCTACACACCCTTTTCCATCCTCACCTTCGTCCTAAATCAGCCCCAGGCTGTCCATCACAGAGAGTCCTTGTGAGCATCGAGTACTCCGCCTCTCATACAGCCCCTCCACACACACACACACACACACACACACATGCATGCACATGCACACACACACATGCACACGCTTCTTTGTTTTACAGGCATGAGATCACATAGTATCTCCATTTTGCTTTCATATTTCACCACATCTGGGGGATGTGTCTGACCCAATTCTAATGCATTTTTCGTGACATGGAAGCACCACAACATAACCACACGTCCCTCAGTGTATCTGAGGGCTCACTTGGTTTCTGATGTGGACACTGTAACAGTCACCTTTGCGCTGAGGTCCTCACAGAACTGCTCATTCTGTCTCTGCCGTGGTTTTCTGGGAGCAGATGGAAGCCATGTTTCTAAAGTCAATGGATGTGGCCAGGTTGCGTTCTAAAGGCTGCGACGATGAGCTTTCTTGGCCCCATGACATGCCAGCACTGGGTTCTCTGTTTATTTCTCCATCTTGCCAAGCAAATAGTCATAGAGCGAAGTCTCACTGTCATTTGAATTCACAGGGAGTTTGAGCACCTTTTCACAGGTGCACTGGGTATGTGGTTTGCTTTTCCGTGATTGCATTTCATTTTCTTTGCCAGTTTTTCTCTCGGTTGCTTATCCTTTTTTATTTCTAAGAGGCTTTTTTTTTTCACCCTTTAAATTTGTGAATACTGCTCTTTCTGTCCTCTGCTTTGTAGACGCTTCCACCATGACTGTTTGCTGACATCTGTGGCAGTGTTTAGGCTGTCCCATCTTCCTGTTCTTTCTGTCTGGGCGCACAGTCAGACTGCCCCCCCACACACACCTCTTGGGGGTGGCTGTGTCTTTGTGACTCACTTGAGTTGTGATTGGATGGGAGGATTTACTGTTAGCCTGAAGGCTTGAAGAATAAGGATGCTATCTGCCATATTCTCTTCCCTCTGCCAGGAAAATCACCGACATTGCAGATGGTGATGCCTCCAAGAGCCTCAGTCCCTGAGTGGCAATCGCACGGAATAAAGGCTGCCCGCCAAGTCACCCAGGATGGACATGGAACCTGCGCAACATGGAAATACATGTCAGTGCATTCCACTCGTTCATCCTGACAAATATGGAGATTGTTATGGAGATTGCAGTGCTGTTCAAAAGAGAGTGAGTGAGTTAGAGAAACATCTAGGTACAGATACACACAGAGACATGGATATAGAGATAGAGATAGACATAGAGACAGAGATGGAATAGAGATTCGATAGAGATACAGATAGAGCTAAGGATACAGATGTAGATATCCCATTGACTTTGAGACTTACTAGCATGTAATGACTATGCAATTATCAGTGTCTGGAAAAAAGATGATCACCTAATGGTGGTAAAATGTTTGGGAAACTGTTCCCTGGGGAAATTTGTGAGATAATGACAGTTGTGTAGTTCTAGGGGGGGCAAGACAAAAAATCAGAATATTTTCATGTATATTGGCTGCTATTTTTGACATTTGGAGAGTGTTAAAAAGAAAGAATGATCTCAGAGAACAATTGGTCCATTTTCAGGCTGAAATAAAAACAAATTGATTTAATAAAGATTAGAGCAGAGATTAACAAATGGAGAATAGAAAAACAATAGATAAAATCATCAAAAGCAAGGTTGTTTCTTTGAAAAGGTCAACAAAATTGACAAAACTTTAGCTATTATAGATTGACCAAGAAAAAAAGAGAGAAGATTCAAATAACTGAAATCATAAATTGAAGATGGGACATCGCAACTGATTTTACAGAAATAAAAAGGATTATAAGATGACACTGTGAACGATTGTACCCAAACAAATTAGATAACCTAGATAAAATGAGTCAATTTCTAGAAACACACAATCTACCTGAGTCAAACAACCAAAACTGAATCACGAAGTAATAGAAAATCGAAACAAATATCTAATTAACAGAGAGATTGAACTAATGTAAAAACTCTCAACAAAGAAAAGCCCAGGTCCATCTGGCTTCACTCTAAAGAACTAGACCCCTTCTCTACAAAATCTCCCCTAAAACTGAAGAAGAGGGGTATTTCCAAGCACACTCTATGAGGCCGCTCACAAACCCAGACAGACACTTCAAGAAAGCGAAACTACAGACCAATATCCCTCATGTATATTGATGCAACACCCCCCCCAATAAAATACTAAGAAACATAATTCAACAGAACATTCAAGAGATTATACATGTTAATAGAGATGCCATTAAGAATGTTTTGGGGTCATCAGGGTCAACTGGGGCTTAGCTTTGTAGCAAGGATCAAATCTAGAACGTGGTCGTTAAGTGCACTCTGGGTGGTTCTGAATGGATTAAGAGGTTTTAGAGTGGGGAAACATCGACGGTATGGAGGTCAGAAAATACTTTAAGTTGGGAAAAAAACCAGAAGTAGAGGAGAGACAAAAGGTGTGCATTTTTCTCCAATCTTGCTAAGAGTTAGGCACCCCGCATTTCCTTAGGGATGCGGCCTGGAGGACAGGAAGCTCATGTGAGAACTGTGCCGACAGCAGCCCTGAGTGTGGCTCTTGGCACGTGGCACTGCCTGGGGTCGAGCTAGACAGATGAGGGGTCAGCTATGTCTGTGAGACACTCCGCTGTCCAGGCAGCCACCAGTCTGGCCTGAGCTGTGGAGCAACCCTTAGCTCTGACACTGGGCGATAAGAGGGATGAGAAGATGCTCAGCTTCCAAGAAAGTGAAGTCCCAATGTGGCCAAGGGTGAACACGGAGAAAGAAAAACCTTCCAAGGGTCCCGGGGAAAATACATAGAGGAGCACATGAAGTCAAGGGCTCATCAAGGAAGCCCCGTTCCCTCGGGAGGAGGCTCTCAGCACATCTGTCTAGAAGAGATCTCAAAACCCCTAAGGTCCAGTGTGTACCTCAGAGTCTTCCCCTTTCCAAAGGGAAGTGTCTATTGTCACTATCCCCTCCCTGTCCCATCACTGTACACTGGGCATGTGCGCATGTGGGGCTGGGGATGGGTGAGGGGTGTGGTGAGTCAGCATTACTTTCTCTTAAGTCATACATCTCAGGACCTGGTACAGAGGCTGCCACATATGCGCAACAGTCCTCAACTTTCAGTTTGATGTCATGCCTGGATTTGAGGATGAAAATACTTTGCGTAAGAAGGAAAATAAGCAAATATTTGGTGATCAGATGGGTAGAGCATGTGGTCTGGACTGCTGTTTGCCAATACTTCTCATTCCCCTTTTGAGCTCATGGTTGGATTGTGCATTCCTGTCCTCTCTGTCAGGCACGTGATTTGCTAGGCCAATGGAATTTGAGTGGGAGTCATCTATGTCACTTTGACATAGCCTTTTAAGGAGCCTTTAAGAACCAATGAGTAGTTTGCCACGTTTGCTTCTCAGGCCATAATGATCAGTGGTGTTCTAGGTGGTGACACCTCTAGCAACTCCACAAGGACAGATACTGTGATTGAGAAATAAACGTTTGTGGCTTCAAGCCACAAACATTTGGGTGTTGTTCATTACTGCAGCGTGAGCTGGCTCACCCTGACTGAAACCACTATGGAGTTTGTTTATGGTGACTTTTGCTATACACATGCTTTAAATTACTTTCTTACAGTTAATTATATCCATCTTTTTGTTTGTAACTTCTGGGCCTCTAATCTCATTTGGGGAGATCTCTCACATGCCAAACTGAACTTGTTTATAAGCTTAATTCCTAGCTGTCCCCCTGATTGCCTCCTTTGCCAGTGCTCTAACTGGACCCTCTCCCACGATTCTATTCTACTTTCCCCTCATTATCCTGCACAGGGAATACACTGGGTTGGTCTTTTTTAGTGCAAGACACAGCAGATTATATGTCGTGAGCTTTTCACTTGGTAAAAGAGTCTGAAAGTGTATGTCGGTGGAAAAGGCAGACTCCCATGACCGCCCACTCATCCCTTCTCCGTGCTCAGAGTGCTAGAGGTCTGCAAATTGAATTTTTTTTTTAATCTTCACTTCTAAAACTCACCACTTATTGTTTATTTCTCAGAAAGGGCTTTCTAGCCACACGGCTTTATTCAAAAGGTCATTCTTAGCAGGAAGGAACCACTTAAGAAATATTTATTACACTCTCTTGCTGTCAGGGGTATCGATATGACATTAAGCTACTTATCATGTCTGTAGCACCTTCCCTCCCCCACTCAATCAGAAAAGAATCAAGTGCACATTTTTTTAAATTATGGCAATTACATAGCAAATCTTCCAATGTTATAAAATAGCCATAAGTCTGGAGGTTAACTTTCCCTATTTATCTTGTTATAAATGGATGGAAGAGCTTAATCTCAAGAGAAAAAAAAACTGACATACGCTCAAAGAGTGAAAAGAAATATTCCTACAATGTGTTCATAAGTCAAAAGCAACATTCCATTCATAGAACTTGGGAGGGGAAAAACGTGCTGAAGTGTGTTTTGATGTGACCAAAGTGGCTTGTGCCGTGAGACCTGTCAGTAGCCTTATTTACACCCCAGTTTATAAAGGGGAGTCTTTAACAGGATAAAAAACTCAGTTCATCTGGAGTCTGTTTGGATGTTTGGAAAGAAGAAGCTGAGCAAAGCGGGTCCTTAATGGAACCAGCAGTTGGTAAAAAGGGATTTTGCACTTAATTCTAACCTAGGTACTTCCAATACTTTGTTCTCCCTCACCGGAAACGAAGGAAGGCAGTGGACACCTACACTTTTGGGTGAACTTGGTATTGAGTTTACAGGTCTATTGTGAACACTTGTGAAATCTGTTCTCTGCTTTACAGACCAGAAGCAGAACCTCTAGCTTCAGGTCTCTAACATTTGCAGATGATTTTAGGAAGGAAAGAACCCCAAAAGGCAGGAATAGTCAAGATTTGCTCTGGTGACCTTGGTCTCTGAGGGGCCACCCACAGCCTGGCCAGCAGCTCAGTGTGGACCGCAAAGGAAAGCTCAGAGCTCCAGGCTGCGAGGAAAGCCAAGCTGGGCCAGGCCCTCTGCTCCGCCGGGCTCCACTTTTGCCAAGCAACCGACATTGCTCCGTAGACATCTTCAGCTGAGCAGCATTTCCAGAGCAAGTGGGCTCAGCTTCCTCTGCAATCTGTGACAGGTCAGGTGGAGAGGGCGAGAGATCACCCCTTAGCACTGGATTTTGCCGAAAGGGACGCTGTGGCTGAGGGCTCAGGAGTCTTGTCTATTTCGGGAAGGCTGTGGCTTCCTCTGGTTACAGCGCTCACATCATCACACTCGGGTTATCTGCAAGAAGCCAGCTGGGGGCAAAGTGTGAAGTGAGGACGGACCGCTCCTTGGCTGCGGACAACTGCCTCTGACAGGGAGTCACTTGAAGGGGTGCATTTCCCACTAGGGCAGGGAGGTAGCTGGGGTCACCCAGAGTGAGTGGGCAGGGACGGCTTCTGTCCGGTAAGAGCGGCCCAGGCCATGCGGGTCTTTCCAGGGATCAGGGACTTCACACCACCTGGGGGGGAGCTGCCTGCCACTGGGGAAACCAGTGCTGAGGGCTGACGTATTTGGGAGGCTTTGAATGCTTAAAAATGGAATAACTACTGAAAAACAATGCTCTGTTTCCAAATGCACACGGTGAAAGGGAACTTTTGCCCCAATTTGTAAAATTATAGTTTATTGCTAAAACAGCCTGAGGGTACAAGTACAAATGAAATGACATTAATTAAAATACAAAAAACAGCAGAAGGGATCATTGTATAATGTAAGTTCAAAGGAACAGGAAAAAGATGGAAAGGTTCGTCCTTCCACCACCAGGGAGAACAGGTTTGAAAGGTTGGGGGCCGGGTCCCCCAGCTCATTAGGCTGGACCCAGGCACGGCCTTCCATGAAAACATGCCCTGTCCAACTTCTCCAAGATGGTAGTTAGGAGCTGAGGTGGGCTTTGCTCGTTGATGCCAAGTGTCACAGGGAAGCAGAGGACAGCGGCCTCCCTGTTGGTTTCGCCTCACCCTGAGCAGGTCCCTGTCCTCAGCCAGCTGCTGCAGCGGTGCAGGTGGCCCCGTACACGCAGGAAGTGTGCCGTCCCCACTGGTGTGGCCGATGGTGAGGGGGCCCCACCACTGGGTCCTGTCCCAGGGCCGCTGTTTCTACATCAATGGGGGGGGGCCCATTGATTTCCTGATTGAAGGGTATAGCAGGTTGACCACTGGGACATGAAGCCGCCCTGGAGAGGAGTACCCTGAGGGCTTCACACACAAGGCCTGGCAGAGGGCGGGGGAAGGCTCTCCAGACCTGCTCATGGAGAGTGGACCCACGTGGGGAGCTAGTGGACAGTGCAGCCCCCGGAAGAAGCCACAGGGGAACTGAGTCAGGCGATGCTTGTCCGCAGGGTGGTAAGAGACAGACAGGCCTCAGGTGTCTGACGCCCCACCCATGACACAGCCCTGCCTGGCTCCCAGGCCAAGGACACTCCAGTCAGTGCTCTGCCTGAAGTCCTGGCGCCCAGTGTCCAGTGGACAGTACTGACCCGGGTGCAGGACGGTGCCCCTGGGGCTGGTTCCATCTCATTTCCCTACACAGGTCCCCTAGGGGAGAGCAGGGAAGCCGGGGCCTCTTGCCTCGCGCCCCCTTTCCCTGCACCCACTGTGGTCCCACTCAGCTTCCAGAGTGGTCCTTCCAGTAGGGGTGACCCCAATCATGGTCTGTCCCCTGCCTGGGTGGCAGGGCTGCGTGCACGTGCGGGGGTGGAAAGCCGGAGGCTACAATTTAGAACTGGCGACCAAGACTGAGATTCAGTACAATACTCAGCACTCACTTCCAGGATATTTACGCCAAATCATGTAAGCAGAAAAAGCAAAATAATGTCTACTTTCAGAAAACACCTAAGGAAGTCTAACTGCAAATTATCTACATGGTGGTATGTATTTTAAGTTGCAATCAGTGTTTTTGTTGTTATTTGTTTAATCCCCTAAAAATCCCAGCTCATTATGCTTTCATAAATGGAAGACTGAACCCCAAACTTGGGGGAAACCATTGTCCCCTGTAGAGGAACCCGGGGTCTAGGGCTGGGCTGCATGGACATGGGACAGGGCGTCACCCCAGGGACAGACACACTGTGGAAAGCGGACTTGCAGGAGGGTGACCGCTGCCTGGAGAGAGGTTCCCCCACCCTCTGCGAGGGGACAAACTGTTGGGGGCCTTCAGCCAGAAGTCCTGCCGAACTGGGCTCCAGGCCACAGGTACGAGCACGGCCATCACCACGTGAATGTCGCGGAGCTGCGAGCGTGCGTGTCACCTGTGAACGCCCATGGAGTTTGTGTGATAACACTTAGGAGATGCTTGGGAGGAAGAGACACATGTCACACACGTCCCATGGCGGCCAACACGCCTCCCTCAAGCTCAGCGATTTGCTAGGACTCTTGTTTCACCGCAGTCTTTCCTCGCACCATCTGGATTTTCCGTGTTGTTTCAGATCACACCTATATCTCTACCTATAGCATCTACACCCATACTCACACCCGGCTCTATCTCCATATCACTTTAAATGTAATTTGGAAAATATGGAGACGTATAAAGTAAACATGTACCTTTTAATCTCACATCCAGAGATCAGCATGAACAGTCTGTTTCCTGTTTTTTATCTACTAGTTCCATATTACAGATAATTGGAATAGTATTGCATTTATATTTTCACACGTTGCTTCTTTTCATTTAAGTTTATACCACATGAGCATCGCCCAATATCACTGAACATTCTCACCGCTCACAAAATGTTGATTCGCCTAACGCTACCGAAATGGATGAAGGCGGGTAGACACGTATGAGGTGGCATTGACACACAGCACTCCAGCGAGCATCTCTGTGCATGAAGCTTCCCTGGGCTGAGAGTTACAGCCTGAGTCCGATCTTACATCTTGAGTCAAGAGGGAGAGGTGTCCTGAATCCCCTGCAGCCTCTCGCTGCGCCGCTTCTGTGTGTGTCTGGGTGGCGCCGCCCAGGCTGCAGGCCTCAGTGCTATAAGAAACGCAGGGTGCAGTCGTAGCCCGGGCGTGCCTGACTATTTCACTCAAATTTGATGTCCCCGGGGAACTCACACAAGTCATAAAAATTTTCACAGAAACCATTGACTTCAGGTGTGTCCAACATCCCATGAACAACAGAAAATCCCTGTAATAATGCCCTCAATATGAGAGTCCTTAGGCTCCACTGGCAGCTATCAAATTCCTCCAAGTGATTGATCCTTCAATAACAATTTGCTGTCGCATAAAATTAACCTTGGGTTATCTATCTCAAAATGCATAATTTCGCATTATCAGCCTGCGTTTCTTCTGTTGAATCCTTAAGTGAATGCATTCAAATATCGAGAGCTGCCAATTGCATAAAATCGGTAAAGTCCCGGTGTGAAGAGCTTTGGGTTAGAGGTGCAGCATTAAATTGGTCACCACAAAGTGGCAATGGAGAGGGGTGTGGGACAGCTCCCAACAAAGCCAGAGGTGCTGGCTGCTGACACGTGGCCTCAGTCTCCCACCTGGGCCTCCGTACGGTAAGTGTCCACTGGACTTCAGAACCTTCCTGAGAGACCGTCCCTGGGAAGGGGCGCGTGTGCCAGGTCTTACGGCAAAGTCTCGTTGAGAAGCCAAGTGTGGGAGGCCAACTGACCGCCGCACAGACAAGTTTCAGTCACTCCCCACTTCAGGCTGCGCTGCGTGAATGTGATGGAGCCGCTGGTTATGGGCTGCCAGCCAGGTGCTCACACTTGCGTTTGCTGAGGTGATAACACAGCCTTCTTCCGAGTGCTCGTGGCCGGCCAGCCCAGAGCGCTCCGGTGCTGTGACCTGGTGTTGGCTGCCATGACCCTGACAGCACCCTCCACCGGGCTCCACCGGCCAGCAGCTCCTCGCTGGGGTCTCCTGTCCTTCCCCGGAGGACGCCTGCTCAGGTGCTCTGCGGGCCTGCCTAGATGCCAGCCTGGGCTCCGAAGGACGAGGGACGGGGTCGCCAGCGGGTTTGCCACCTCTGCCTCATCCTCCGAAAGCAGACTCCAGGGAATCGAAGGGGCTCCTCACCGCCCTTGAGTAAGACGCTCACCTGCAGGTCCACCCAGCGCCTGGCTCCCGCTGGGCCAGCAGCTCCCCTCGGCTGGACTGCTGGTGTCCAGTCCAGCTTTATTTCCTCTGAAATGTGTGTTTGGTTCCGGACCCTTTGCCTTGTGACGACTCTGCTTGCAGGAACATGAGGTGACACAGCCACTGACAAGGACATGTTTGGGGTTGGTCAAATTAGACTGAACGAATTTGGGCCGTGCCACCAGCAGCCCCGCAAGGAGGCAGCCGGACTCGGGGAGCCGATGGCAGCGCACTTCCTCCTTTGGCTGCGGTTTCCTGCATGTCATCAACCTCTAGTGACACATGTCACTGGGCCAGTGTCTTGATTCGGGAGGGCCTGGGAGACACCAGTTGCCACTGGCCCACCCCCACCTGGATGGAGAGAGTGGAGTGAGGTTGGGTGGTACACCTCTAGGGAGCCCCCCTCCCCGACTGCCCCGTGCAGGGGAGGTCCCACTGGGGCCCTGCCTCTGTCACCACGGAGAGCTCTGAGAAGTGATGGGCTGGCTTGATGGGGCAGAAACGGGGCTCCGGTGGGCCAGTGGGAGGACACTCCGGCCTTTTCTTGAGCATCTCTGCCCAGTCTCTGCGTCCACCTGACGGTGCTGGTGGTGTCCACCCATGGGACAGGAATCTGCTGTTTCTCCATCACAGTTAATGCCTGGTCCGCTTGTAACACAGCTCTAATAAATTGTGTTTTGTGTAATGTAATATATGGTGTGTATATATATATACATATATATATATGTGTGTGTGTGTGTGTGTATTTTTTTTAACATCTTGGACTAATATTCAAGTATTTTCATTAGGAGGATGCATCAAAATAAAGCATCTTTTTTTCTGAAACCTCAGAAAGCAAAGACACACTTAGACAGATAAATACTATGATTAGTAATGGGAACCTGGCTTGATTTTATTTGTGATGGTTCTTATGATAACGGGCCATGTATTCACTGTGCCTCCATTTCAGTATGTGTATTTTAATTGCTGCAAAGGCGAAAGGGTCGCACAGGTTGGCCTCTCCCCTTACCTGTGGTTTCCTGGCTCCATTCTGTCCCAACACGAATCTTCCACTGCTCGGGCCACCTCCCCGACGCCTGCTCCGCTGCTCTATGGCCTTGACCTTCCAGGTTTTACTTTTGTCTCTGCCTCCCCCCTGTCCTTGGCTCTAGGCTGGGCACCTCCATTGGGGTTCCAATTTCCTGTTTGCATCTGCCCAACTCCCCAGACGGGCAGCCTGCAAAGCTGTGGGCGGTGGTCCCACTGTGACCCTGGACCACAGTCCCCTCCTCTCCTGGCTCCAAATAAACAGAAGTCATGTCGGTACTGCAAGGGAAAATGGGATAAACCGTGAAGAAAACGTAACATGCATTTGTCAAATGAGACTCTGCTCCTTGACCATCTCAGTTTGTGTTCTCCAGAATTACTCAGTTTAATACTTGTGATATTTGTGTATCTTTCAAATCTATTCACCCATCCTGACATGTCTGGCCTGGAATTTCTTTTAAAATAATGTAAGTAACTCTGAAGCATAAAGCCCACTCTACTACACGTTGTCAAGGTCTTTGCCTCACAGAAGCCACCAGCTCCACAGCTGTTGTATTTTTTAGGCGAAACTAACTAAGGAAATTTGCTGGACGAGGGCACCACTTCTGCTGGCCTCTCGGAAAACTCACATTCTGTTTTGACAAGTCAACCATGACAGCATATGAAGAGGCGTGTGTTCACATAGTAAGTTCTCAAAATTCAGGAGAAACATATTCCATAAACTAAAAAAACATTTGAAAAGGCATGCAAGCTAAACGCTGGTTAATTGCTATATGTGCATAGTTAGCAGGCAAATGTCATTAATCTTTAAATGGTGTTAACAATTAATCAAAATGACTGCAGGCACAGTCATCTATCTTATAGTAAATCTAATAAATATGATTAGATAAAACACACAAAGTCAAAATATGTACTTTTCCTCCTGATGGGACCTGATTAATAAGCACACGTGTAGCATCTGCAGGTGTCCTGGGGACCCAGCCACACAGGGCCCCTTGCTTCCTGGTTGAGGACAGCGCCATCTACGCCATCTACTGCAGTTTGGAGCTTCAAAGGTGGTACAGTGTATCCCCAGGTTGAACTTGACCGCAGCTGTTTCTACAGGCACTGCGGTTGTTATTAGAAAGGCATCCTTCCAGCTCACCTTGGGTGACCGCTCAGCAGACACCTGCTAGTTTGTAGGATCCAGAGGGGGCTGTCTGGCCGGAGAAGTCCTTCCCGGCACTGCACCGTCACTGAGCCGAGCGCGGAGGCCCTGCCGCCAAGTCTGAAGGAAGGCGGTTGTGAAGGTCTCTGTGGGTGGTTGGACGCAAGAGTAATAAAGATTCCACCACTGATCACCCAGAAGATAAGAAGAAAATATAGGTTTAAAATAAAGCTTTGAAGTTTGAAACGCTGGTAATTTTCCAGGGCTGAAGATTAACTCTGATTTATAAAAGGGAATCTTGGTGATACGGAGGAGGAGGTTGGCCGTTCACCTTGGTACAAGTCTCTCCTTTCCCCGTTCCTTTCCTTTCTCTTCCT